>NC_072803.1:5151515-5454545 GCF_028583425.1 Eublepharis macularius
AGCGCACTCTGTTCTTCAAGCCCTGGTAGCTCTGATGCTTCAGGAGGCTAATGACCCCCAGCTGCTCAATTCATGCTTGCTGAACCGGAGGCTTCTGGGACACACAGTGTCCCCGACTGACGTCAGCAAGGGCCGCTGTAACTCTCGGTTGGCTCTGATAAATGGTGCTGCTAATTGAATTAGAGAGTACTCAGAGCCATCGACTAATTATGCTACTCTGGCAGTGGCGCTGTCTGGGTCCATTTAATTTTGCGCTGGCTGAATGCTCGAGGTTTGGTGGCAGAAAGGGTAAGATGCCGGGCTGAGGATGCACGGCCATTGTATGGCTCCTATGGGCAGGACACCTGGCCTGCTCCAGGCACTTCGGCCCTGTGATAAGCAGTGTAGCCAGAAGCAGGATTTCTGAACTTCTGAGAGCTGAGGCACGCCTCTCTCTTTCACTTGCCCAGGCTTGTACTTGTAGACTCTCCTCCTCAACCCCCACCCCACCCCCCAGGAGCCTACTGGTGACCTTTTGGCATAAGTCCTCTGAGAACGGAGAATGCTGCTGCATCTCGGCATGGGGAATGAGCCAGTGCAGAGAAGCAGAGAGATCATTTGCTGCTCACAGCAAAGGCAAGGCCAGAGCAAGGAGGTTGGAACGTATGTCTCCCAAGACCTTTCTTTTTTCTTCCCCCCTAAATTCATTTAGTTCCCACCTTTCAAAATCTAGCTGTTGTATAGCTGATTTTGCTTCCGTGCTTGTCTTGGTTTCACTGTAATTAGCTGCCTTGAAGGAGAGAAAGGGGTCTAAACGTTTTCTAGAAACTAATGAGCAGAATGGCGGGGGGGGGGGACTTTACTGAACTGGGACCTGAGGCCATGGTCACTTTTATACACCATAGCAAACAGTATAGATATTAAAGGGCTTTTAAAATGCCGTTTTTTTCCAGGTCTTCAAAGTTGTTTCGGGCTTTCTACATCCCCTTCCTCTCAGACCAGCATACGACATATGTGAACTACACCATCTTGAAGCCCCGGCGAGCTAAACAAGTCAGGAAGAAGATGGGAGGCTAGCATTTCCTTGGGCCCCAAGAGAACCAGCCTGGAGGGTTGGCTTTCCGCTTCCTCAGTTCCACCGAACCACCCCCAAGTTTGTAAGCAGAGGGTGGCAGCGATGCTGGGAACAGTCCTGGTGAAGGTTTCCTCTTCGGCTGTTTCTTCTGCAAGATGCTAAAGGTGGCTACATAATCTGCCTGTGGCTGGGGTTCCCTGCTTGGCTTCCTGGAACACGAGCAAGGCTGTTGCCCTGCTGCTCTCTCACTGAAGAGGGGGAAGGAGCAGACGCCTGGGAAATTTCCCAGATGCCGCCCAGGGGCAAGAGAGTGTCGCCTGTCTTTCAGCTGTTCCCCTTCTCTGCAGAACGTCGGACTTGCTCTCGGAGGCGTTCACATTTCTTCCTGGCTGGGCCTTCAGAAGAGAGACCGTAGTGATGCCCGCAGAAATACAAAAACTCCCTTGGGCCTACAGACAAAACTGGTCCCAAAATGGACCCGGGAGGAGAAGGGCCTTGCACTTTCAGAAACTGATGTTGTTAGTTGCATAATGTAGCAGAACATGACTTTTGTGTAAGTGAAGTTCCTTTCTGTTGTCTTTGTCAGCGCCCGCCACAACTGGTTTTTAGAAGTCTCATTTAAATTCTTCAGGAAAGGTCTGAGCTTTGTAAACGCAAAATGTTACAAAGATGTGAGAAAAACAAGAGTCCTCCTCCGTCTTATTTCAGGCTGTGCTGTGTGATGAAGCTGTCTCTAGTGTTCATTAAAAATTAGGCTTCGCCATCTCCAAGCACGATTTTATTATGGAATGAAAATGCGTCTCCCCCCACCCCCAAAACACACACCACCTTGTGTGACAGATCCTCTAGCTACTGTCTCAGATGGCCTCAGAATTCACTTCCCATGTTCTGAAAGAGACCAAGGGGAGCAGTGGGTGGTTTCGTTCTTGAGGGCTTAAGGGGAGGGGCTGTCATCTGTGGTTGGAGCAGAGATTTAAGGAATTACAAACAAGGAAGTTACTCTGGAACGAGCTCAGCTTTTGGAGTTGGGACACAACAGCTGCTTTTTATCAAGGACATGCTAATTTATTGTGTGCCTATTTTGGGGTAGGGTGGAGAGAAGAGCAAGAACATTTCCTGTTTGCAGCCTACCTGCAGTAATAAGAACTTTCTGGCGACTGAGTTGTTTGCCTGCAGTAAGTAACTCTAGTCCGAAGTCTTCTTTATTCCTTGACAAGCTTTTCCCCTGATTCCTGCACATCTTAAAGGCTAAGCACAACAGTCACTCCAAAGGAGTGTGTTTAGCAACGCTTGGAAAGACTGCTCAGCTGGGGTTATTAAGCACCAAGGGGAATCGGCCCAGAAGAGAGCAAGCTTGAGATGTACAGAAGAGAAAACGGAGCCATAGCAGAAGCAAGAGTTAAAACTCTGTTCCTCTGGCTCCAGTGGTTGAGAGCTGGGTATTCTCTTTTGCTATGTTCAGCTGAATTGCAAGGAAAAAAGGAATTTGTGGTATGTTTTCCCTTAAATATTAGCATGCAAGCCACCAGTGGGGACAAAGTTACAGGCTACTGTCTCTCCAAAGCATGTCTCTCCCTCTGAAGGGAGCTGAGTTCAGTCGTCAGTTCCAGGCAGGAGGATTAAATGTGCAGCTACACCTCAGGAGACTGGCTTGGAGAAGGCTGGAAGAGCAGAGGGAATACGGGGGTGGGGTGGGGTAAGTCAGTGCAGAGGCAGTGAGACTAGACCATGTCTAGGAGCTTCTCTGTGTGGCTTCCTCTCCCCCATCGCCCCCCTCCCTGCTCAGCACAGCAGGAGAAAGCTCCTGCGAATTTCAGACAACAGCTGGGAGTTGAGTAAGTCACGACTTCTTGAGCTTTTGCACTGGAGCCTGGAATGATTCTTCCAGCTGGTTTATGCAACCCAGGGTGAATCATGCCATCAGTAAGCTCCGGGCCTATTCTTAGATGAGGAAACTGCTGCCTTGGACAAGATTTGCTTATAAATATCTACTCCCCCTCCCCCCCCCACGGGGCAGAACAAAACAAGAGGAGCTTCTCTGCTTAGGAATTTTCCCATTCCTGCAGCCTCTCCTAGGCCACAGCTGCCTCCCCTACTGCAAATACTCACTGCACCAACGGTTGTTATCATTTCGGTGTGAATCTCTGCTGACCTGGTAGCAAAGAGCCAGTAACAGGCGTGTTTCTAACGTAATGCAGATGTGCAAACAAAGCGCAGAGAAATTGTGCAGGATTTCATCAGGAGCTGAGGACGAATCCTGTCCCTCCAGCCGTGGCACAGACCTTTTGCTGTCAGTGGCTTCCCAGTTGGCCCAGCCCACTCACTCATGGGTTGCCCATGCCTCTTTGCCTCCCTCCAGTAAGGTGAATGATGTCTCTCCGCCGCCCTCCGCCGCCTTCACTCCTTGGAGTCTTATAGCGCTGTTCCAGTGCTAGACCTGGAGGTGAAGCCAGCCCAACAGCTGGGATTTGAGGACCGTTGTGTTCCCTTAGGATACTGACAGCAAGAAGGTTAATGAAGGAGCTGCTTCTGGGCTCCTGATGGCAGCAAGGCAGACAAAGCCCCTGAATGGTGGAGTGACAGAGTGCAGAGGCTGGCCCAGCCCTGGATTCTGAGCAGGTGCCAGAACTGAGCGGCTGCGCAGCGCTGCATCAGGGCAAATGACACACAGTGCAAGTTGTTTGAGGAGGAGGAGACTGGAGCCCCTCCTATCCAGCAGCCCTGAGCCTGATCTGAAATGGGCCTTGCAGCACCCAGATGAGAATACTTCTCATAATTCTGGAGGGCGAACAAGCCAGGTGAGGATTCCCTGACGGGACTTTGGATCAAATGTATCTTTCTAGTCTGGCCCTCAGTTGCCATTTGTGCAGCCGCTTGGCTGTTGATTGATGGGCCCGGCAGGATGCTTTCGCGCAGCAGCAGCATTGACACCCTCGGCCATCCTGGATCCTTCCACTGGACAGCAGTCACATTGCGACATTTCCCCCTCCCCTTTGCATAAGTGATGCTATGTGGATTTTCTCATGTATTTCCCCTGCCCTCCTCAGTCAGTATGTAGCCAGATTTTTCACTTATTAAAGTATACCTGTGCAGTTTTTTAAGAGATCAGCACAAAGCCAGTGAGACAAGGGGTGTGTGTGTGTGTTTGGGAGTTTATAGGGGGGGAGGGGAACCTAGCCTCTTTCCAGTAAAGAACTAGGCACCAGAGAAGTAAGGATTCAGTACACCATTCTCCCCAAACTGATTGTGTGTGTGTGTATTTTTTTTTTATATATATATATATATATAGAGCTGGGCCTCGCTTGCTGCACTAACCCAAGACTCCTTGTGCTTTCCATAAGAGGCTAACTTACTTAATAGTAAAGAGTCCATTAGCACCTTAAAGATTAACCAACTTTATTGTGGTGTAAGCTTTTGAGAACCACAGCTCTCTTCGTCACATGCATCTGACGAAGAGAGCTGTGGTTCTCAAAAATTTATGCTACAATAAAGTTGTTTAGTCTTAAAGGTGCTACTGGACTTTTTATTGTTTGGCAACTATAGACTAACATGGCGAACTCCTCTGGATCTAACTTACTTAAGGCAGCATGAAGTGCTAGCGACCAGGTCTCCCCTCCCCCTTTGATAAAGGGTTTATTAGAGTACCTCTGCTCCCCTCTTTCATCCTCTGCATCAACATCATCATCAACAATCTCAAGCCCCTAAGAAATACTTTGCAAACGCCTTGCTTGAGAAAACCAGTAAGGCTTGACCAGCTGTAAGACATTTTCCGGCATCCTTTTCTTGGGGCACGGGTGGGGCAAGGGAGACCTGGCATGCTCAATAAGGATGGTGTACCAATGGTGGGAAGAATCGAACAGAGACCACTTCTCCCTAGGGCCGTATTGTAATTTCCCCCCAGTTGCACACGTTGCGGCAACTAAGTGGTGTGTTGGGGAATGAAAACAGATTTTGGGAAGCTTCTCCAAAGAAACGAAATTGTGCCCGTGTCATCTGTCCCACTGAAAACTTATTTCGCTTGCTCTGCCTTTCTTGTTCAACACAGGTTCAACCTGCCTGATTCGGTGGGTCTACTCCACAAGGCAAGAAATGTACAGTATTGGGCACAAGAGCAACACTGAGAGTTGTAGTATTGCACCAGTGCTGAGCAGGGTGGGGAAGAGAGGGAGCATGGGTGCACATAGGCAGGACTAAAGCTGCCTCCCACCCTGGCCTGGTGAGATACCACAGCCATGCAAACTGTATATCCACTCACATCAGCATCAAGACATTTAATCCTGCAATTACCCTCCCCCCTTAAGCAGGTACTTACACAAATCTCCATAATACTAAAGCTTCAATATCAGTACAACCCAAGAATTAGAGGACAACTGTTTCTGGCAGCACCGCACCTAAGACCTGTCTTAGGTGCGGTGCTACCATTTTTCATAACCCCCCTCCCTTCAAACTGGGTAGCCCCAAACTGACTTCCAGATAAGGAACCTTGACCTTTGCCTTCCTCAGAGGAGCAGGGGGGGGGGCGTGCTCCGGGCACCTTCCCCGGCTGCTGCTTATTTCAATAAACAGAAACTGTTGCGTCAGTCGGCTTGCCTTGTGACCGGGCAGCCAGGAGGAATGTAGCAAAACTTCTCCAGGGAGCCCACTGACTTTCAGTTGGTTTTGGCTGCGTCCCAGTTCTGTCTCCCGGCATCAGCTAACCTAAGGCTGGTGTTTTTCTTAGAATTCCCAGCAGAGGCAAAAAGGCAGGGAGCTGCCCTCCTCCAGCGGCGGAGCAAGGTGGGAATGGACCACTCCCGGACTGGCTCCTCTCCTAGGGTTTGCTCCATCCAGCCATCTCTGCCTGTAAAGTTTACGCTGACTCCCCTGCAACTTTCTCCATGGGGGAAAATCTGGTGATACAGCAGCCAGAGAAGGCATCAGACAAGCTGCCTTCTAACGCCTCAAGGCATTAAGAAGGCGTGGAGAGAATGAGCTGCTTATGTGCAAAGGCCCTTGGAGAGACCTCTCCCCCTGGTCCCCCCGAAGGCCCCTTCTGGATATCCTGTGTGTTGCTACCTCTCTCTCCTTTCTATGGAAGCCTCAGCTGAAAAACTACCTTTGCCATAAGGCCCACAGCTTAAGCCTGACACATTTACTAACCTTTCAGAACTTCCACCATCGTTGTGGTTTTCTGCACTGGCACAGTTTAGACTGTAAGCTTCTCCGGGCAGAGGACTCCTATGCCTTCACACTCCTCGAAGGTGGTGTGTAATCTACACCAGCAGCCACCCACCAACAAGCAGCAACCAAACAAGGATCCTGGCTCACTAACAAAAAAAAAAAACTGGCAAGATGCATGCTTTTGGGATGGGTCAGATTTTGTCTCCATCTTTTAAAAGTAATGAACAAAAGTGTATGGGGGCAGAGATAGTTGATGCAGCAGGGCTGGGGGGGGCAGGGGGGAGAAAAGTTCTGCTCCCTTCCTTCCTTCGCTGCCCCTCCCAGGCAATTCTTGACATCCTCCACGGGGTGCTTGAAGCCGTTCCCCTTCGGTCCTGACAGGAGGGGGAGAGCACAGAACCCACCCTGTTGGCAGCTGCTCAAAAATATGCTTGTTTTCAGAAAAATGTTAACCAGGCGAGAGTGGAAGGGTTTAGACTTTGAACCAGAACAAGGGCAAATTAAAGAGTTGATACCAGGGGGGAGGGGGCGGGAGACCTGCCCCAGGTCTTTGAAGTGCAAGAGGGGGCAGGAGGGGAAAGCCACAGAGCGGGAGGGAAAGATATTTATCATCCGCTTGTGCCATCAGAAGTGGCTGGAAGAAAATTATTCTGCCCCGTGCGTGTGCCAAAATGGGAACCACGTGAGACACCCAATAGCTATCATGGCTTCCTCCACAGCATCCTGGGAATTGCTGTAATTTGTTGGTTGGGAAAACACGTTCTCATACACCCCCACCCTCTTCTTCCAATACACAAAGAAATATCCTAACTAACTAGAAAAAACAAGCTAAGCCACAGTTCTCCCAAAGAGAGAGAGAGAGAGAGAGGGAGTGTAATTGTGGCCAGTCCTCAAGCTACACATGCCCCCCTCCAACCGTTTCCCGAGGGCTATCCTTACTGCTCCCTGGGATAGCCCAAGACAGCCTGATCTCGTCAGAACTCAGAAGCTAAGCAGGGCCATCCTTGGTTAGTAATTGGATGGGAGACCTCCAGAGGCAGGCAATGGCAAGCCACCTCTGTTAAGTCTCTGGCCATAAGTCAACTATGACTTGAGGGCAGGAGTTCATTCATCCTTACTGCACCTTGCATACGTCCACCTGTCAATCTGTCTGCCTGAGGCTATGCAGGTATTCAACGCGTGTGGTCATCTGCACTACCCTATCAAGTGCAAAGGAGAATGGGTGCAGGTGGCAAATCCAGCCATTCATTCGCCCCCCTCCCCAGCACCCTCCCAGAAGGAATATGGGCCCCTTTGCTCACAGTTTTATAGAAGTTGTTGTCTCTCAACTACAGGGGCAAAAAGGCAAAAATAAAGGAGGAGGGAAGAGCTGCTGATCTGGTAGTCTGGGAAACTAGTTCAGGTTAAAGAGTGCATTCTGTCAATTTTCTAAGAACCTGTCCAATGGCTTTCATAAAAACCCGTTTCCTTGACGACGGCTGATGTCAGTCTTGCTCTCGCAGGAAACAGCAGCTGTGCAGACCCCTCAGGGCTTGAGGCCAGCTGCAGAGGGAAGACAAAAGGCAGATAGTTGAAAAAGTGAATCAATAACTGGGCTCAGCCTGTGATGTGCCAGAGTGTGCCTGGGCAGCCAGTGTTTCAGGGACTCAGGAGTTCACTGATCTAGCCATTGTTGTGTTGCAACCCTTGTTATCTTTGCGATCACAACAGCTGTGTAAAAGATGTTCCTTTATCCCCATTTTACAGATGGAAGGGTTGAGGCCAGTGGTTAGGAACCTGCCCAAGACTCTGAGACAGACTTGGGACTTCAACTCTGGTATCTTGGGTCTCGCAGCTCTAATCTCACCGATGTGTTAACCTACAAAGCCCTACGCGGACTGGGACCGATGTATCTGAGGGACCGTCTCTCACCATATGAGCCCCGGAGGACTCTCCGCTCTGGTGGAAAACATCTTTTAAGTGTCCCTGGCCCTAGGGAGGCCTGCCTGGCGTCAACCAGGGCCAGGGCCCTTTCGGTCCTGGCCCCAACCTGGTGGAATGCTCTGTCTTGCGAGACAAGGGCCCGGCAAGATTTGCTTGCATTTTGCCGGGCCTGTAAGACAGAGCTATTCCACCAGGCATATGGCTGACGCCGGGCAGTGCCTGCCCCCCCTGAAGGGGGGGTTAAACCATCGCCCCTATGCGAACACAGAGGCATGTATGAGCCACTATGCAGCATGAATTGTAATATTTAATGTTTTTAAATGTATTATTTAATGTTTTAAAATGTTTTAAATGATGTTTGTATTTGTTATCCGCCCTGAGCTTGCGAAAGCGGGGAGGGCGGAATATAAATATAATAAATTAAATTAAATTAAAAATTAAATGTAACCAGTTAGTATTGAATCTCTGCTACGGTTGTCGCTTGCAACCCAGAATTTGGGCAAGGAATGTGGATCTCCAAAGCTTGCTTCCTTCTGCCCTGTTAACGTTGTCGGCTCTGGGCTTGAGAGAGTTATTAGCCAGCCAGTCCTTAGTTCAACTCTTGCCCCACAGCTAAACACTAGAACTGGCCCAAGGCAAATCACTGCTCTCTCCGCGTTACATCTGCAGTACTTGGCTGATGTTTCAGAGCTGCTGTCAGAACTAAGGAGATCATTTGTGCAAAGCGCTTTTAACACTTGAAATAGAACGGCTAAATAGTATTGTAGTTACCAGGTCAGCAGACTTAACTTGCAGGCAGCAGCTTAAGCTTGCTCATTGCCACGGAGACTTGCACAAAGGATCTATCAGGAAGTGGCTCAGTGCCCAAACTGAATGCCAGCCAAGTGCATCGTGCGCTTTGGGAATATCTCCTAGTGGACAATTTATTCACGCCTTTGGGGTGGGTGGGGTGGGGTGCTGCGTGCATGCAGCATCTGCACGAAAGGTTATAAGAAGAAATGTATGAATTATTCACACTAATCAAAGTGCTGCTGTAACCATGCTGGGGGGGGGGGTTGCAGGGGGAGCAGCTTCGCCTCCTGCTCAAGGTGATTGCAGGCCAGGCGCTGACGAGCTTGAACAGAGCGTCTCCTTGGAGCCGTTGCCATGCCAACGCATCTGCCTAGGTGATTGCCACTTGTTGAAAGTTTGAGATGAATTAGCAGCCGAAGGGAAGTGGAGCTGGAGACTTTAACCCTTCCCGGGTTTGCCAAATCCAGCACCAAAAATTCATGTGTGTGTGTGTGTGTGTGTGTCCCCTTGTCACCTCCCTCTCATTGATTTGAGAGCGGCGTGTGAATTGCATACATTACGTGTGGGTCGCTCTGTTTCTGCACGAACAGGTGCAAGAAGCTGGTGGCAGGACTGCTGGCACTCCCCTAGAGAGATGACCAGAGGCTCGGCGTACAACTTTTTACTGCAGACTTTTGGGCTGCCACAGACTTGGCTCTGGTTAGTTAGGCAAAGTTCAGTCTGCTTATTTCAATTTGTTTAAATTTATTACTGTGAATCAGGTTCACTCCTGATTTGGAAATGTTTCAGTAAGAGAAATGTGTTTCCAAGCTCTTCTTTCTCTTGTGGACTGAACCTTTGATTGGAAAACATACACGCGAATATGCAGTCATCACACTGCTGAATTTAAGGACAGTTAAATGCTGCATTTGCTCAGCAAGCTCACAGAACGCATCGATCCTAAGCAGAATCTGGTTTGCACTGAAAACTTTTTCTTAAAAAAAATCTGCTGCAGAGGAAGAGGCAGCTGGCCTGCATAGCAGGGTGGCCTCAGCAGGGCCTGGCTGAAAGGGTAACGCATACTGTGGTGATTTCAATGCATGGTATTATTTACCCGGCTGACGTCATTGGGAGCTGCTTCCATTCTTTCTAGAAAGCCCCAGGATATGAGGCACCTGATCGTTTTACTGGCTTGCAAACACTGCTAACCCTTTACAGTGCCCAGCATATGATGCGAGCAGCAGTGGGGAAGAGGGGAAGCAAACCTTTGCTTTGGACTACTTTGGAGAGAACGCCCCCTATTCAGTCTTAAGAACGTACCCATGTTCTACCCTCCAGCTTACAAAAGCAGTTAAGAATTCAGAACAAGACGTGGTGCATGCCATGACTCGCTGCACCCACAGAGCAAAGGGACCACCCTCACATTTGCCCTTCACTTCCAACACGGTGTTATTTTAACCACTTTTCTAATACTCGGAGGGAGGGAGGCTCTTTCTCATGCACACGCCATTCAAATGAAGCAAGTGCTCAGAAAAATGTGCCACACTGCATAAATGTTCCAGCTTCAAAGCAGTATACGGTTCAGGATCAGGACTTTTTCTGTATCTTCTGAGCCCCCTTTCAAAGAACAAGCTGTCAGGAAACCTGGCAACGCATCTCTGTTCAGGCAATCTGGCATTTATTACACCACTGCTTTCATATTGGGCTCTGCCATCGTCAGGAGGTGTTTAGTCTAAGAACGTCCAAAACCGGACCGTTCGTTTGAAGTACAGCCTTGAATGAATGAAGCCTTAGGAAAGAACAGACAGGGTCACTGTGAGCCCCTCTGTGGTGCCTGCCATGTATGAAAGGTCACCAGCCTCAAGATAAAGGGGGCAATCAGGGCTTTGCCCTACGGGCTGACACGATCCGTGCACCTCTCTACTGGACTGCACTATTAGTAACACTGAGGTGACAGTGTTCCTTGTAGCATCTAATGGGGACTATTTCCCCAAGTGGGAGAGCTCCCTGTGACACAGTTTTAGCACCAAAGAGAAGTGTTCCCACCCTCACATTGCAAGTGAGGAACTCCCTGCCTCAGGGCCTGGTTGATACCTGTTTAAGTAGAACTTGTTGCAGGAGCTAGTGATCTCGGAGTATGCATGCTCCTGTCATGCTTATAGGAAGTGCAGAATTAAAGCTTCCATGGGAAGAGGCTTGTTTGGACAAAGCTCCTGTCTGTTTCGTTTGCAATAGTGTACCAGTCCTAAATGATTCAAACCTCCTCCCATATCCATTCCCCTATTTCTCACGCACTTCCATCCCCTGGCACTCTCCAAAGGAGATACACACATTCCATTTTATGCATCTTCACTGTTGTCTCATACTAAATCTCTTGCTAACCAGTTTGACATCTCTGTAAAGCCAGCCTCTGCTCTGAAAGCAGAGCTGGATAAAAATGAATGGTCCTTAATAATAAATTTGCAAACGAGTTATTCCTATCCTGGGAGCAGGTACAAGCAGTGAAGCGCCATTCCTAGGTTATCTTGCCAACCTGCTAATGTTTTTCTTCCTTGGTCTCTTCCTCCTGGTGCCAAAATATGACGGGTCATAAATGACACAGGTCAGACTAGTGCTTTGCCAAAGAACCCCCATCCTGGCAAGAGTAAGGCTTGGTTGACGTGGGTCTGAAGAACAGGTTCTGACTCGCCTGCCGTTTTCTTTTCCTTTTTCTTTCTTTCGAGAGAGAGGGCTGCACGGCTGTCCTGCGTTCACCTCAAGCAACTTCATAACGCCGTGAAGATTTCAAGGCCCTTATCCAACATGAACATCTAAACATTAGTTCTCTTCTGGGGGGTGGGGCACAGGTCTCAGGAGAAGTACGGGTCCCTGAAATGAGGACATGCAGGGAAGAACAGAGACACAAGCAGCATTAAACCAGACCAAGTTGTCAAGAACAGCAATGGGGATGCGCTGGTGCTAACGTCGCCTGTATCGGTGCAACTTCAGGTGAGCCACTCTGGTGTCTTTCCTGAACGCAACTGCACTCACAGACTCTCTTCTCCCTTTGTTTCCAGACTCTGAGCATTTCTGTAAATACAACATGGGAGTGGAAGTCTCAAGAATTTTCTTGACATGCAGCCCCAGACTATCCTGGAGGCACTGCTGTAAGCCACAGCTTAAACATGCAGAATGAAACAGTCGCAAGATGGCACTTCAGCCCACCAAACATTTAAAAACGGAAGGTCCATGTTCTTTATTTTGCATGAATACACTGTAATTGCTTTTACAGAGTCCAGCATACCAACTGCAAGTAAATACTACAGATGGGCTCACAAAACTAGTGCATTTCTCCCAAAGCAAAGACTAAACCCTTTGAACTCTTTTTTAAAAAAATACATTAAAACGTACCACGCACACATATTGCACTTGTCTCCATATGAAATTTTTTAACCCCATGTACATCTCACCAAAGTCTCTTCAAAGGAGCCTGTATTCAAACTAATAAAGCTACTAGTTGCTATACAGTAGTATACACAAATCCTCTAACGACAGACACAGCAGACTCAACAGCAGCAGTTATTTCGAAGCGGCAGGAATACAGAGAGGGAGATGGGCGGGGTGCTCTATGGGTACGTGAGTGTGGCTTAGGAAAAAATGGTTTCCTCTATTGTTGTAACAAACGACGCCAAATGTTAAGAAACACACGCTGTTAAGCGGAGGGACACATCTGACCTAGTTTTACATTCAGAACTTCCGCTCCCCTAAACTGAGGTACAAAGTGATTGCCAACAGAAACGGACATTTATTAGCTCTCTGCACCTGAATACTGATGCGTAGCCACCTTCTAAGGTCAGCTACAGTTTGTGCTCTGTATGCACCATAGAGATACCTGTACAAAGCTAAGTTGGGCCAGATCCTTGGCAGCTGCGTGGGGGGGTGGGGGTGGGGCTTGTTCGCTGGTTTTCAGCAGCCCAGGGTGGGTGGGAATGTACAGGGGGAGATCCCAAGGAGGCTGAATTCGCTCCTCTCCCCTTATTACCCCCTAATTCACCACTTGAGTTTCAGAAGCCAAGAACGCTTAAGACTAGTTCTTGAACTCCCTCTTCATGCTACTGAGAAACAACAAAGAATAGCTTAGAGCAAGGTTAGCCAATATAAGGCCTGGAAGGAGGCTGTCTCCGACCCATCAAGACAGCACCTACCATGTTATTGTGGTGAAAACCTTTGGTGGGCTGGAGATAGTCAGTGGGCCGTTGTTGCCTGTCCCTAGTTTAGGGTGGGTTAGGAACAGATGACTTGCCAGAAAGGTTTTTTTTCCCATTGAATACAATATGGGTTGATAAAACTCAAGACACAGCCAGCAGGATTTTTCGCTCAAGGAAATAAGGCAGTTGGTGTCAGCTTGGCTGGAAGTCTCCCCTCCCTCCCGCCATGTGAAGTGCACAGGACACAGCAGGAAAGGCTCTCCATTTGAGGAAGTCTCATAATTATAGGTTACATGCAGATAGAGTGTTGTTACTCCTACGAGAAAAGATGCCTGGCTATTCTGGCAAAGACAGCTCAAAAGGACCCCCTTCCCCAAATCCTGCTAAAAGCAAGAGTACTCCACAGAAAAGAGAATTCCCCGAGATACAGTTCCCTGCTGCCCTCTGAACTCAACCTGGTGCCTTATACAGCCACCGCAGGACTGTCTGACCATCACACATCGCCCTGATAGTCCAAATTCAAGAATGTGGAGGTTTATGGGAAAGACTGGAGCATGCACATTTGGTGCCTTGCATGGGGGAGTTTCTTGAAAGAGTTGCATGGTAGGAATGCAGCTCACTGGACGCTAAAACCAGGGCTGAGAAATGGAAGCGTCCCATTAACCGAGGCCTGGTTCTTACAGAAGTGGTCTAAGACGGGCCACTTCAGACTGCAGGTGGAGGCTTACAGGACTGAATGCTGCTCCACAGAAACAAGCTGGATTGGGGCCTGAGGGTGTGTCTGGCTGATGGCAGCGTCCCGTCAGCTCCTCCGACTAGAGGAAAGTGCCACTGCTAACAGAAAGCATCCAAAGGATTGGACAAGGTGGGCCTGTATCTAACCATGCAATTCTAAATAAAGAGGTGCCCATCCGCTTTTGGAAGAAGGGGCAGCGATTTGTGCCAGTTTCCTCTCCCATTTTGCTCCCTGTGTTGTCCTTGGGGATCCAGTGACCCCCCAGGAACAACACCTCAGGGGTATGGATGGACTGCAGCAGAAGGGGGAAATCCTGCTCCGCCCAGACCATCTTATTGGGCTATCTTATTGGTTACAAGCTCTTGAATCCATTAAAAAAACCCTCCCATGCCAGGAACAAGCTAAGCTAGGACCCTCACCTCTGGTATTTCATGTTCTTTGTAAAGAAGTATTCCGTCATGTGAGCTCTCATCGGCAATCTTAAGAGGCATAAGGCCAAATGTTGGTTCACCAGTCCTGTAGGGGATGGACTCAAGGTATCTTTCAGAAAGACCATTATTTTGTGCTTAAATAACAACTGTGTTGTGCTTAATGTAAGTTATCTGCCCTAGCAGGATGCTCAGCGTCACCGACATCTTCTTTAATAGCATCGCCCCCCTTTTAAACCAGACCCTTGCAACCAGTGTGAGGAATTCCCCATGTTCTTTCTATGGGCTTCAAGTCGGTGAATTACGCACCATAAATGCCTGCAGAGCAGATGCCAATTGAAACAGTTATCAGTTCAACAGTTCTTGATCCTAAATATTGCTGTAATACTTCCATGTTTCAAATATGCAGATGACCAAGTCAAACACATGTGAGGAAAATTTTAAGCCTGCATTCCACATGGTGGAACTCGGGCTCTGAAGGGACTTTGGCGCCAGCATTGATATAAATGGGGTGTTTTTCTATTTCAGAGAGAAAAGAAAAAAGAAAAGTATAGTCTCTCAAAAAGAACCCAAAAAGGCACAGCACTATCACTTCACATGGGTTTTCTGATAAGCTCATCGTGTTTCATCTTTAAATGCTAATTCCCTAACTAACTGTCCAAATATACAAAGCCTAACAAACCACCAGCAATCCACACTGTTAAGTCCAATTATAGTTGCCTCTTTTAAGCAGAAAAGCAACCAAGGGCAGCTTATAACAACTTCTCCAGTGATCAGAGCGAGGCCCAGGCTTCTGCGAGAGGCCCAGAAGCGGCACTGTGCAGCCCCCCCTTATTCTTTCTTCATCCTTCTTTCCCCCTCCCCAATCCCTCCCCAATTTTCTGTTGTCCGGTCTTTGAAGAATATCCTAATTCAAGAGTTCTGTGGAAATCCTAGAAGTCAGATCCAAAATCCTGTTGACATACGGATATGCAGACCTGTTTGTCAAAGATATAAGGATTTGTCAAGGTGAGTAGAGATTGGAAATTTCCTGGTTAGCTTTGAGTAAAATGTTCTAAATCCAGAGGAGGAAGTGGAAGTCGCTAGAAGAGCCTTGGGACCTCTGAGGATCAGCTGCAGTCTGGCTCTGCTCCAGTAGCGACGAGCCGGGTGTCGTCAGTGCTCTGGGCATGCTAGGCTCCTGCTTTCCCTTGAAAATCAACCCAAGTCTTCACTGAGTTCCACTGAAAAAAAGGTATTGCTTTTATTGCCAAGTAGTATGGTGTGTCGCACATCTGTTCTCCTTCCTGAACTCTGCCAGGTTCCTTCTGACAGGGTATACGAAGTGTGCAGAATACCAAACAGTTCGGAAGGCCCACGCTTCCTTGCCTTCCTTCCTTCCTTGAAGGGCACTGGTTGCCTTCCCGCCTCCGTTCAAAGTGGTTCCTGCTTCCATAAAAAGTGCAGTACCTGTCTCCAGCTCCTGCCACCAAGCTTTCTTGTAGAGCGACGCTCAGCCATTCCCAGCTAGTACCAATTAGGAGGGTTAGTACATTCACCCAATAGGGTCAAGGATTGGATCATAAGCCATGAATTTTAGGGATGGAACATAAATGGAAATCCACACGCATTTCTTTATCCGAACCACTTTCCACCCAGAACTCTAAAACTTGTTAGTTCACCAAGACATAGCCACCATGTTGGGGGTCAACGGTTTCCATCATTTCACAATCAAAGAGTCCAGGAAACTCCCCAAGGCTCAATGCCTCGTAGCCGGACTGGGCCCCGGGAGAGTCTGAGCTTCTCTGGTTGTCAGTTGCTGCTACACTGCTCTGTTGGGCTGGGTCCAGGGGATACTGATGCTGATCGGCATAGTCTGGTTCAGATGAGATGCCAACTGGCAATTCACAAGTCTGGTAGGGGTATTGCTGCTGCTGCTGCATGGCAATGTGTGCCGGCAAGCGAGATGCACTGTGGACTTGGGGTGAGGATGACTGGTTGAGCTGAAGCTTTTGATACTGGCTAAGGAAAGGGTCGCATTGCATTTGTTCTGCAGAAGGCTCCATGAGAGGGCTCAGGGGCTGTGCCAGACTAAACTGGGAAGGGTGTGGTGGCGGCTGCTGATCTTCATGGCAGGGAAGGGGCAGCTGGCTAGACCTGGAGTATGTGCTTTCAGCTATTTGCATCTGGTTGAAGTAGGCCTGCAGCTGAGATTGCTTCTGGAGAAAGAGCCGCTTCTGGTGCAGCCTGGAATCAAAACCAAGAAAGGTTAGTCATGCCTTTCCTAACAGCCAAGTCCATTCTCTCCTCCCCACGTTTGCATTTCTCCTCCATTCATGGGAAACCCCCAAATATTCTGGAGGATCACACGGCAGGTACCGAATTCCAATTCCTCTTCCAAAGCCACATCCACAAACCCATCAGCCCCCGTTTTAATCAAAACTAGCCTTTTAGGGCAGCACTTCCATTCCAGAGTCAAATTTCTGACATTTTCCTTTGAAGATCAGGGAAACCAGACTAAACCCATTAGAAGAGGGCCTTTTGCGGGGCACCTACAATTGTAGAACAACTTCCCCAGGGAAGGGCACCAGGCCCCCCTCATTCTTCATCTTCAGGAGGCAGGTGATAAGTTTTATTTAAAACTGCAATAAATTAAGTTTCCTATTCATTGATAGTTTTAAATAGTGATTTTAAATTGAGTTTTTTAATGTATTTTTAAGTCTGCTGTAACCTGCCTTGAGTGCTGTAAGGCAGAAAGGTGCCTAAACAAATGTTTAAAACAAACAGCCCCAAAGCTTCTTTTTCATGCCTAAGCATAGATGAAAAGCAAAACACACACATGAAAGAGCACAGGGAGTGCTTAAGGCAAAAACACTGCAGCTGTACGGTTCCCAGGTATACATGGCATGACAGCCCTTCCTGAAATGAGCACCAGCATGCCATTGTTTTGGACTCCCCTTTCCTCCCAATTAACTCCCAATCCAACTGGGAGAGAAGCACTGCCATCAACATGAAGAGAGCGGCACACTCACTGTGCTGGAACTCAGAGACTTGTGGGTCTTTGCGCCACAGGCCCACGCTGAGCAATTTTTGCTCAAGAACATGAAACCGTCAGCCTCCTCTTTCTATCAGGAGCCTATGTTGGTGTGAGACCTTGTCCAAGAACACTGAGATGTCTGGAGAAGACTACAGGGGCCGGTCCACCCAATACAAGCTGACCTGCAAAGGTGTCCAATTCAGTCTTGGCTGACTTCTCACCTGTGCTCCTGTAACTGCTGTTCCAGGCTCCGTGGTAACTCCTTGCAAAAAACCTGGCAGGTGTTTTGAGCTTTCGTAAGCAGGCTTGGCTTCTGGAACAAGATGAAGAGTCTATTTAATTTTATCATCATGCAACATTTTAGAGAACATCTTACAATCTTGCTGGAAGCCTCTAGAAGTTAGAATCTGCAACAAGGAGGACGGACGGAACGGGGCCTGGGTTTTCCAGCAATGCTATGGGACAGCAACCCCCCACAACTTGACATCTTGTGTGTTTGTGGAGGGAGGGGTATCTTCCAGAACCGTGACAGACAAGAATGCTCCCTGTAGAATTACACGTAGCTTAGTTTGGCTTACTGGCTTAGAGGGAGGCGGTTTACCTGTAGCCTGTGCTGCAGATACTGGGTTTCTAAGCTTTGCCGTCTGGAGAGCAACTGGGGATGCAGGCCGTTAGGAAAAACAGAGGCTGCTTCCTGCTGCTGGGATGCTTCCTTCTTGGGAGAAAGAAAGAGAGCTCAGAAATCACTGGAATAGTCCACGGGCCATTTTTGCTGCTCAGGACTCTGAGAATGGTGCTGAATAAACGAGAGACAGAGAGCCGCAGAACCAGAAAGAGTGCCAGATCAGTAGCCAGGCAACCAGCCAGCAACCCTGGAGCCAAGAAACTTGTAAGGGAGGGTGGTGGGCAGAGCTCCTGTGCCTAAGCTTTCGCCACGCAGCCGCAGCCCAGACTGGAAAGGTTATTTCCAGTTCCCAAGGGCTATCATGAAATGTATAGCTGGTGTGTTTGTGCAGAGATGTTCATTTCCTAGAGGGGCCCTGGGGAGTCAGGAAGAAGCTCTCCCCGGCAGCTGGGGTTCTGTGTTTTCTTAGTCAGTGGTGCTTCTTGCCCCTTCCCACACAGGATCCACCAACACCCAACCTTCCAACATCCTCTACCTCTAACCACTCTGCTTTCTCCCCTCCCAATCCCCTTCTCTGTCATCTAGTGACAAAAACTTCCAAATCTTCCAAAGAAAAAGGCACAAATACTAGACCAAGGGCTGCAAAGGACATCACAAAACGCACGGAAATGAAGCACCTGGTGGGGACTGCTTCCAAGGTCTTGCAAATGAGAGATGGACGTCAGGGAGGGCCCGTCTTCTGATCTCATCTGTTCATACAGCAGCTGGACTTTGTTCAGCTCCAGGATTCCTTTGGTTCGGGCCAGATTCTGAAGATGCTGTCTAAATGCTACGATTCCTGGATCAAGGGACAAGCAGAGCAGCTTGAGAAATGAAGCGATTCCCGTGTCAGTAAAGGTGTGTCTGTAACAGCTACATTCTGCTATACTTCTAACATTTTATGGCGGGGGGGGAGTTCCTCATTGCCCTATGCTGCTCTTCATGCAGCACAAATGCACATTTAAAATGCTAATGATATGTATGCACAAGCTTGGTACCCCAGAGAACAACAAAAAGTAAAGGGGAGGGAAATTTCAACAGACTCTCTTTCCCCCCCAAACCCACTGCAATGGGATTGCTGAACAGCAAGATGCGTCGTATCAGATTTTAAACAAAAAGAAAAAAGTCTCCAACAGAAAAGGGGGGGGCAAGACAAAGCCTGCGTTGAGGAATGTGATGATAGCTGAGCAAGCCTAAGGAAATCCTGGTGAAGTCTGGGCTCAATGGATGCATGACTAACTCCTAAGCCAGGAGGGCGAATTGGCAGAAGGCACAGGAGAAAACATGGGCTGCACAAATTCCTTGTTGTACTGACAAGTACAAGTTGTGTGGTGTGGAGACCTGCTGTAGCAACCACACTGTAGAGCAAATGACATACACAAACACCACAGCCAGAGCCAGAGGCCATAATTCATGGACGTGTTAACAGCAGTTACCTTGTGTTAGCGATGTGTCCGACGCTCTGCGCCCCTCTCGGAAACTAATGGGCGACCGATTGTGGGCCTCTCGTTTCTGAGAAGCCAGTGCCTGCATGGCTGGATTGGCAGGTCTCAGCCCTATAAAACGGGGTGTCATCCGGGGAGCTGGCTGATTGGCCAGTACCATTTCTTTCAGGGAGGGGGTGTCTTCCAGGAAGTTCAGATCTTGCTGGATGGAGCCCATGTCATATTCAGAATCAACGCTGCTCAAGGACTGGTTCTCGTCCATGGAAAAGACTTTCCCTTTAGCACATGAGAAAATTCATAGTCAATGGAATACCCAAAGTACACTAAAGAGCTGTGGCCTTTCACCCCTGGAACATTTGCAAAGATCTACAAACAAGCAACATCCTGTTTAATGCTTTCCCCCTCTTGAACACGGAGCTGATCCACATAAAGCAGTGACTGATCCACCTCAGTAACACTTGTGAATATGGGCACAGTGTCAGGTCAAAACATAAAAACTACCCCATGCTGGGTCAGACCAACAGTCCATCAGGTCAGGCAGATGCCCCAAGGAACCCCACAGGCAGGGTCTACAGACAACAGCCTTCACCTACTTGACCGCTGCCCAGCATGTGACAATCAGACCCATTTAGCTACAATACAGCTAACAGCCAGAGAGACCTCTCCTCCAGGAATCTGTCCGAGGCTCCTTTAAACCCATCTAAGCCAGTGGCCTTTGCCACATCTCATGGCACTGAGTTGTGTGAAGCACTTCCTCTTGTCTGTCTTGAATCTACTGCCAATCAGTCTCATAGCAGTGGCCCCACGTCATAGTATTATGGGGGAAGGACATCTCCATCTTACACTATGCACAATTCAGTGGACCTCTATCATGTCACCTTTTTTTTTCTAAACTGAAAACCCTTGGATGTTTTAGGGCAAGTGCTCCATGGTAATTTTGGCTACCCTTCCCTGCACTTTTTTTGGCCCTTCGATATCTTTTTTTGAGATGTGGCAATCAGAACTGCACACAGTATTCCAAAAGTTGTCACAGCAGGGATTGCTTAAGCGCATTATCATACTGGCAGTTTTATTCCCAGTCCCTTCCCTGAGAATTCATAGCATGGAATTTGTCTTTAAAAAATTTGTTAGTGCACACTGAGGTGACATTTTCAGCAAGCTACCCACTACAACCCCCAGGTCTTTAAGCCTCTGCTGCTACTAGTTCAGGCCCACCAGCAGATGTGAAATTAGGAATCTTTTTTTGCCCCAAAGGGCATCACTTCCTAGCACCAGTGCCAAAAGAGATTCCTGAGGATCCCTTTGCTCACCTCTTTCCCCTGCACAATTTGCTCTCACTTTATGCCTCCTCTTTTTTAACGAGTTAGCAATCACTGAAAGAATACATCCTCTTATTCCTACAATTAAGTTTACTGAGAAGCCTTTGTTGAGACACCCCGTCTAATGCTTTTTTGAAAGCATTAGACAGGGTGTAGTGTAGTGTAGTATAGACTCAATTCCTCCTACACCCCCCCTGAAAAATGTGGTTGAGGGACAGCTATCTGTCCACAGTGAAGACAAACGATAAGAATTCATTCAGTTTACCTGCCCTCTCTCTGCCCCTCCTTCAGTCTTCACACCTTTGTAATCAAATGGTAGCTTCCATTGAGGTTTTTCTAATTCTGATGCATTTGAAGAAACGATGTACTCCCCAAATTTTTGCTTTCTTTACCACTATTCTTGCATATTCTGCTTCCTTTCCCCCTTCGGGGCTAAACACGTACTTTCTAAAGAAGGCCAGTTGCTTTTTATGACTTCCTGGACTCCGCTAGTTAGCCCTGCAGGCCTCTTCTGGGCACTGTTTCTTCTGCCCTGAGTAGTCAGTGATGGACAGGCTAGCTGAGTTTCTATGAATATGGCTTTAAATAATCTCCAAGCATCCTGAAGAGATCTGACTTCTCTGACTCTTCCTTTCAGTTTCCCTTTAACTTATCCCCTCATATTTGAGAAGTTGTCTGTTTTGAAGTTAAACATAGACATTGTGGTCAGATGTATGTTGAATGTGATAGCTCCACAGTCACTGTTTCCTAGTAGTCTGTCCATTTTTACTCCTGCAACAAATCCTGAGTACCAATCAGAATCAAATCCAGGGCTTTTTTTCAGCAGGAACGCGGGGGAACGGAGTTCCGGCACCTCTTGAAAATGGTCACATGGCTGGTGGCCCCGCCCCCTGATCTCCAGACAGAGGGGAGTTGAGATTGCCCTCGGCAATCTCAACTCCCCTCTGTCTGGAGATCAGGGGGCAGGGCCACCAGCCATGTGACCGTTTTCTCCGAGGGCAACCCACTGAGTTCCACCACCTCTTTTCCCAGAAAAAAAGCCCTGATCAAATCGAAGGTCACTTGCCCTCTAGATGGCTTCATGACCAACTGTTCTTGGGCACAGTCATCCATCCCGTTTAAGACATTTCTACTGTGTTGTGATTTGAGCTGACACTTGCCCAATCTATGGGATGGTAGCTGAAGTCCTTTGTTTGTTTGTTTTGTATTTTTACAAAATGTGTATTTTGCCTACCTGCCATAAACTCAAAGCTGTTTCCAGATGTACAGATCTTGTCATAAATATCACAACCAACAACAATAGCTTAGAAGAAGCAGCACAACAATAGGTCAGTATCCTCAAACCCTTTCAAATAATTGAGCCTTACGTTTCCCCCTAAAGACTGCAAGAGATGACACTCTTCAGACTTCTCTAGACAGCCCATTTCTTAGGACTGGAGCGACTTCTGAAAAAGGATCACAAGTTGAAACTGTCCTTGTCTCCCTTGGCACTGGGAGTGTAAGCAGCCACAACTTGTGACAAGTGGTGCACTCTTGAGGGCTTATACTGGAAATGTGGTCCATCGAGAGCTTTAAGGTTAAAATAAGCCCTTTGACTGAACTCTGAAACAGACTGGCACAGATAGTAGATGCTTCGAGATCTTAGTCATATGGCTGAATGTACTATCTAGGTAGCTGCTTTCTATACTAACTGGAAGTTTCCAAGTTGTCTTCAAAGGCGTCTCACATAGCGCGCATTACAGTAATCTACTACTACAATAGTTGCCTTTAATGGCTTTACTTTTTCCACCTGCCTTGCATCATCCTCAGCGCTTTGGCCAGGGAGGCAAGTACCAAGTTATGTTTCAAGCCTGATATTTCCACCCACACTAATTCCAAGGAAGAGTTTGTTCCTCTTATGCCTTCTGATTTGCTGATTTGCTTTGTCCCTTCTTTAAAGTGGAGAGCAACACCATCTCCACAACCACCTTCCATATCCTTCCTTCAGAACTTCTATTCAAAGATGACTCTGTACTGCTGATTCTTACCATTCCACCAAGTTTCAGTCACAGGCACTACCATCTCTGCCTTCTGTGTAATAAACACTCCAGTTGCCCAGTCTTGGCTTGCAGGCTTCTAGCATTGGCACATATACACCATCCCTTTCCATTGCTGTGTACCATATTTCCTTTCATGCTGTCTCCCCTCAAGAGGGAGGTCATTTGTTAGAACACATTTGTCCACAGTATCTATTCTATCCCCATAAATTGTTGATTTTTCATCTTCATTCCCAGGGGGTGAATTTTTCTGAACTGAAGGATCTTCCGTTCCTGCTAACATATCCCCTTGGCCTTGAGTCAGTTTAGCAGCTGTTCTGCAACCTTCCTAAAGTTAAGTGGTGGTAATCAGGTCCACTTTGGTTCACTTAAAGCCCATCCTTTCCGTGCAGGATTCGCTTGTCCCAAAATTTCATCCAGTTCCTAGTGAACCTGAACCCTTTCTCCTGACACCACCGTCTTAGCCACACAGAGATTCTTCAACTCAGCCTGTCTAGCCTGGAGGTCCTGCACTTTAATATTCTATCTATCAGACCAAATTTAGTCTCTAGTACCTTCTGCCTCCATTTCCCAATATCACAATTGCCAATGTGTGCACCACAGCCACTGGCTCCTCTCCCACATTACCTAACAGCCTTTCAACACAGGACAAGGCCTCCACGCCCTTTGCACTAGGCAAGCAAGTTGCTGTGTAGTTATCATGTCCACTGTGAACCCCCATCTTTCTGCTTCTAGTTACTGAACCACCCACTACCCAGAGTGCTGCCCCTCTGAGACACCTCCTTCGTGTGAGAAGACATCTGTTCACCACACAAAGAACAGGTCCCTTCTGCGGGATAATCTCCCAGTCCCTCAATAGGTTGCCTCCTCCTCTGTAACAGCAGAAATGCTGTCAGCGCTGGAGTGGGATCTCTCTTCCAAGCCGGCAACGGTCTTGTCCACACAAACTTACTGCCATACGGAATCCTCATTTTCAGGCTGAAGAACCCTCAGCAAAGCAATTCAGCCTGGTTCTCTTTTAGGAAATGCCCTGAATTTGTCAAAAGATGGCACACTACTGAAATGCATCCTTCCCCAATACTGTATGGTGTACAGATACACACTAAGACAGGAATGGACCAACCTACCTACCTCCAGAGAAAATCATGGACAGACTTGCAAACGCAAAGTGCGCTTCTGCAATGTGGCCCCATCCCTGCTTCTCAGACCATGTGGAGATGCTTGCTCTGAAAGCCCTAGCCTCAGGTGACCAGCCAGTAGCCTAGCTAGGGCATCTGAAAGTGAAACAGTTCAGGAAGTGCAACAACACTCTCTTATATGTTGGCTTGCAGCTTTCAGAGGACAGCCGCCCTGACCCCCTTAGCATTCCCTTGAGATGTGTTTGCTCAAGAGCAGTTTTGGCAGTCAGTGGTTTTTAGCAGCCAGCCATTTGGGGGGGGGGGGGGGGAAGGCAGGGAGGTAAAGTGGGAATTCCCTCTTGTCACCCCTGAATACATAAACAAACAACGTACAAGCATCCTGAAATTTGCAGTTCAAGACAAGAAGCTGCTTCTGCACTTTTGCACAGGAATGCTGAAGGGGAGCTCTATCTGGATTTGTTTGGTTTGCTGCCTGTGAGTTAAACATGCAGTAGCTGGTGACTCCTTAACTGAAACTGTTTGCTCTTCCCAATCTTTGCTCACTGTCATGAGATTATCTGGCCTTCTGCTTGCTTTGCCATCTGTACATTTACCCCTCTTATCTCCTGACTGGTCTGTAAAGCAAGTTCATCCTCAGCTCCAAGGCAATATAAACAGAGACCTTGCTTCTTTTAGTTGGCTGCTAAATTCAGCAGGGCGTAAAGCTGAGCACGAGGCTTCAAATCTTCCTCCTTCCCTTGAGCTGTGTGGATCGTTTTACTTTTCCTGGACTAAAAACTCCCCGTAGCCCCTTGTCTGGCCTGGCTCTCAGTTTGCCTCCTAGAACAGTCAGATTAACATGACAAGGACCTAATCTTAGGGACGGACTGGCCTACCTGCCCCTTCAACACAGGCCCCAATCCTTAGCCTCCACCCTGGACACTTGCTCCGTCCTCCGTACCTGTGCCTGGCATTACCACCAGCTGGTTGGTTACTTCTGCCAGAGTGTGACGCCTCTTCCCACAGCGAGTGGCTTGCAGGGCAGCAAACGCTTGAGCGGAATCTTCTTCAGACTCTCCTTCGGTCTCTATGCCTTCATCAATAGAGGTTTCCATCATGCTGCTGGGCAGAGACTGGCACCCTTTCCTGCCCATCATAGGGGGAACAGGATCTAGCAGGCAGCCATTGAGCTAAACACCACCACAATGCCGGGGGGGGGGGGAGAGAAGAGAAGCAATACAGTTTTCAATTAATGGTGAATGTGCTTTCTCTCTCACACATACACACACACACATGCAAGCACGCACAGAATCCCTGTGAATCAAGCTAGGCAGACAGTTACACAGCAGAGGCAATCTGCAGACTGAATTCAACCCAATAGTTCCCTAAAGTGCAAAAATGCTTGTCTTGTCAGAAGTCAGTATCGTGCTGCCAAGAGACATCAGTAGCAAAATCAACAAGGTGATGACCTTTCTGAACAGGCCACCTTTTCCTGGTGAGAACAAGCATGCTTCTGAGTTCAGTGGGGCTTGCCTCTCCTCACCCCACCCCCAGGCAGATAACATAAGCGAATCCAGTAACAGTCATCTTTCTCTCGCCATTCTGCAGGACTCGCAGGGCAAAGTCAGAGAAACATTGCTGTGTTAAAGCCCCTGGTCATCAAAGTTTCTCCAAGAAACCGAAAAGGCACAATTTCATAAGGCCAGGCTAGGACCTGCCACCCTGATGAAGTTCTGCATGCCTTCTCAGGGTCAAAAGACTGGGCGAGGGACCACAATCGACCAGGAATTCTCCTGTGCAACTACATGACAATGAACAAATGTGTGAGCTTGTTCAATGGGGCTTAGCTTATGCAGGAGAAGCACCCAGAACACTGTGTGCCAAGTGTGCTTGCACCAAGATCTAACAACCCTCAAAGCCAACTGAGAAGTGACCTGGCTCCTCTGTACTAATCTGCAGGCATTCAAGCAAGCTGTTCCTGAACCCCATCGAGTAATCTGTCTTGTCGGATCAGCTTCAAAATTAGCTAATTGCTGAACTGCTGGGATAGGGCTAAGTGCCCTCTTATCTGGGAGCTTCTCTTAGTCTTAAAAAAACCACCACGTGGTCTGCCACATGAGAAACATGTTTTCTTGGATGAGACTTCAGTTTTTGAATGCATAAAGCACCTGGCAGGTGAACTGGGAATCAACATAAAAGGGACAGTAGGGGTATGAGTGTCCAATAAATGGCTTGATCTCTAGAAAATTCCTTATGCAGTCTCTGAACAGGCACAGACCCCACCAAAAAGAAAAAAGCCACCCTTTATCGTATCATCCAAAAGACAGAACATTAATACACTAACATCATAAATACATATTAAAAGATCAACCAGCTATCTCTAAGCTAGAGGCTGATGGTCAGATGAAAAGACCAAAAATTAAGTAATGGTTTCAGCAAAAATCAGAAGAAAACTCAGCTTTACATAATTTGGTTTTCCAACTTGTATGGGAAATTTCAAGCACATTCCATGCAGGAAAAACCTGAGCAGAAGTCAAACAAGGCAGTGCCAAGGGTTGATTCTGCAATGTGAGAAAGCAAAAACACAGCACAAGAGGACATACAGTTGCAAGATCTTCTCTGTTAAGTTTTAACTACCTGACTGTTACCCTACCATTGGGCATGATGCCTCACACACTCACACCATGCAACACTGCATT
This sequence comes from Eublepharis macularius, assembly GCF_028583425.1. NCBI lineage: Eukaryota > Metazoa > Chordata > Lepidosauria > Squamata > Eublepharidae > Eublepharis > Eublepharis macularius. Next base: position 5,178,072 of record NC_072803.1, read on the forward strand.
GGCCTGCTTCAGGAACAATTTTGATATAAGTCTCTCTCAGCTCCATCTTGTGATACAGCCACTTTCATCTACTGTTTAGATGCACGAGAAGTTCTAAACTTTTTAAATGTTGTGTCTTGCTGGAAGTTCTACTATGGACATATATCCAGAGGAGTTAGCCATGTTAGTCTGCAGTTCTCTGACGAAGAGAGCAGTAGTTCTCGAAAGCTTATGCCTCAATAAAGTTGGTTAGTCTTAAAGGTGCTACTGGACTTTTTACTTTTATGGACATATATGGTTCTCTTAATTAGATACTTAAAACCTATCATTATTGAATCATCTTGCACAAGAGCATTTATGCACATCCGTTCAGGCTGCTAAAATAGCAACTGCCACATCATATGGGCAGTCCCTCTTCCCACTTAGCAATGCTAGACCCAAGACACCAACAGCCGTACCTTTAGATATCAGTAACCGCCGCAGTGGCCAGATAACACCATGATATACTGGCCAAGCTTTTGCCCTATGCTTTTCCCTGAATTCATGTATTATTATTATTATTATTATTATTATTATTATTATTATTATTATTGTGCCCTCTATCTGTACCAAGGGGCTGAATTCAAACAGTATCTTTGGAATGTAACACCTATTTATTTGATGTATTTACAGACCACCTTTCAGCTTTGATAATTCCCAAGGCTCCCAATGACATGTGCGCCAACAGCAGCACGCAAGGAAATTTTAGGGACAGCTCTGTTCCCTCAGCTGCGTTACACCAGCTGTGCCGTTTGCTTTACTACAGGCCTTTTAATTATGTTTATAACACAAAACAGGAGATCTACTTTGCCTGCTTCTCCTGAACCAGGTTCCATTCATTGAAAAACAGAGAAGAGGTCAGGTCTGACTGGTACTTCTACCCTTTAAGACATGACAGGGGAACAGAGCTGCTTCCCTCTGGATTCAGAGTTGTGAGCTTGAACACACTGAAACATCTGTAGGGAAAGCTGCTTGCTTTGCTGCCATTTGGCCAGGGAACTGAGCCAAGATACACCAGCCCCGTGGAGATGACGGCAAGAAATACAACGAGTCTATTATTGATTATTTTAGTGATACCCCACTCTTCTCCCCAATGGGGATCCTAAGCGGTTCACACAATTCCCCTCTCCACCACTTTATCCTCACAACAACCCTGTGAGGTAGACCAGGCTGAGAGAATATGAACTGGCCCAAGGTCACCCAAGCAAGCGTCCATGACAGAGTGGGGATTTGAACCTGCGTATCCTGGAATCTAGTCCAACATTCCCTAAAAACTGTCTGAATTATTTCAGCTTTGCAAGGCAGGCAATTCAAACGCTGCTGTCAGCACTGCACCCCACTCAAGCAGAGGAGGAGAGCCGCGTTATCGGTTTCTTGGGCTACTTGCTGCAAATGTGCAGCTAAGGCAGAAGCACGGTGCTTGCCTGCCATCTTGAGAGGCATCCAGGTAGAGGCATACCCATTCAGACTGCCCAATGCAGGGGCTGATTCTGTGCCCCCCTGGTCCCAGACAGACCAGGGGACAACCTGGACCGTTGTTAGCAGCACAGCAGGGACAGGAGACTGTCACACGATAGTTCTGCATTGCTCAGATGCCTCTTTCTGGCAACTTTATTTCGTTCTGGTTCTCCTCTTCCATTTTAGTACGAAAACATGAAAGTCAGCTCTGGGGTGGGGGTGGGGAGCTGCCATTTTAACAAGCTCTTGTATAAAATATGCACTTACAAATATTGCCAACCCCTCCCCAAACCTGCAGGCATGCTTTGTGTCATCTGCCTGGTAGCCCAGGTGGATACCAGGCTAAAAAGCCCGTATGAGCTGCTCTTATATAAATAACTATAGGAAGCTTCTAGACGGGCAAGCAACACATCAGTGGTATAATCTGAATCAGACAGAACAAAAATATGCCAGTTTTAATGAGGCAGTTAATGAGTAGATATGCACCCCTCCCACACACACACAACCATGTTTCCGACCCATAATATATTTTTTCTGCAAGAACTGTCATCTCTCTCCCCTCCTGCCAGCTCATATCTCCTAAGTTATTTCCCACTTCCCTTTAGGAACATCACCATGGAGCCTAAGCTTGATGCGTGAATGTGTAAAGCTGACCGGAGCCACTGTACCCATGCACAACTGTGGAGCCGTCGCTTCTCATTAGGCAAGTTTCGTGCCAGTCTGTTAACTGTAGAGGGGCAGGGACTCTACACTAGTTCCCTTGTATAACTACCCTGCAGCAAAACCCAAGGGAACCTCACAGATTCTCCAGGGGTGAGCCACAGCTGTCAACATTTTTGAGACAGAAGCCTTCTAATATTTTTTTGACAACTTGGAGGCCCCAGAAAGCCTATACTGTCAATGAAATAAATTAAAAGCAAGAACAAATAACACTGTTTCAATTAGTGTCTTTATGTCTGCCAAGTTACCAACATCTCATAATGTAAACAGGCAGAAAAACAGCCGGGACTGCAGCGGAAGGTAAAACAGAGCAATTCTCAGCTTAAAGGAAACCTGAGGACGAGCAACAGCCAACCACATCTGAAAGCTGACATGGTGAAGGAAACGTGCCCTGTTCTGGATATAAAGAACCATAAAGAATACCTTCAACACTGTATGGGAAAAAGTGAAACCCAGCTAAGAGGATCCACTACGCTATAAGGCCTCAGATTTGCAAAGATGGAACAAACATTTGTGAGCCAATAAATAACTTTTGCCTTAAAAGAATGGCTGATTGGGAAACTGAGAACAGACAGAAGTCTCCGCAGCTAAAGAAACATGGTGAGCGGCACCATAGCACAACTGAGTTTTATCATGGGTTTTATTTCTCCATTTCACAGCAACAGCCACATACGAGACAAACTCACAATCTCTGAAACATCTTTTCAATCTCTGTTCATTTTGCAGCCTCTTCCACTATACTCACCGCAGGCAGAAGAGTTAAGAAGACATGAAATGGGATGAATGAGGGAACGTTCAATCTGTGAACATGTCTTCCCTGAAATTCACTTCCTTCTTTGGCCTTAGAACATTTGTAAAGAAAAAAGCTGCCAGGGTTACTTTCAAAAGTCGAGATCTTCATTAAATCGTGTACCAACTCAGAAATGTTCCAAGGCCAACTGCCAGGTTACCCTCTAGTTCTATCTGGCATGCACGGTATTTATAGAAATTTTATGACAATTTTGTTTATAAAGATAACAGCTAAACAAATGTCTGTTTTTGGCTCACAGGAGATTTCTTACCTCCCCATGAACCAACGCAGGAGAAGAACAGCAGTCCACTCCTTCAGTAGGCCTAGCTTTTCAGGCAGCAGCCGTTTAGCCTGTACAAACAGCTGTTCCTACACTGGAGCCAGTCAAGGGACCGCATTTTTAACCTTCCCGAACACAGTAAGGCGTTCCAGATACCATGTTTATCTTGTGGTGCTGGAAACCACACCGCAGTAAATACGAGACCTTTTCGCCTCATGCCATCCACTCCAAAAAATACCTGTGGGCCTCCCACTTCCTTCTACAATGAAGTAGGTCAATGAATCTGTCTTGCACAAACATTTATTAGCTCTCCACTTCTGATCCTACAAACAGAAGCACTGGTATTACTGCCACAGTGAAACAGACACCCACGCAATTACCACAAACAAATGAGAACCACTGCTGTATACCACAAGAAGATTTAAACACTGCTTGGCCACAAGCTAACTGGAAAAGGCAAAACCAACCGCAGGTCTCCAAAGGCTCTCTGCGCTAATGCCCACTCACCCCCCCCACCCCCCACCCCAAAAATTTAGGCAGAAGAATTAGGTCTAAGGTGCACAGAAGAACTACAACTGCTTCAACAGGCAGTAACTGCTACTTCAAAATTCTGGGAGACTGTACAGCAGCGTTTCTTTTACCTTTGGTGTGTCAATTCGCTCTTCCTCCATGAACGCCGATTCTGCCTGGCAGCCGGTAGGGGGAAATGAGAAAGCTTCAGCGGCAGAAGCTGGAGGCAAGCCGGGAGACCGCAGCAACCTCACATTCTGGGGGCGGAGATTTACAGGAGCCGCTGCAGCCTGGGCCTACAAGGAATGACAGGAAGAGGGGAAACAGAGCACCGAGAAGGCATGCAGTGGAAGTGAACGGAACTGACCCCAAGTGAAGGGTTAGTGATTCCGGAGATTAAACAGATAATTTTAAATCGCCTACCCAGAAAACAAGGAAAAAAGAAGCCAGATGAAAGCTTGGAACTTACCGATCTGTGGAGAGCAAGTTCTCACTGCAGTCAGTTTAAAAAACCAAGCAGGAAGGTTTTGGCCATTTGGTGCTTGCACACCAGGCACAACGGGCAAGCACCAAGGGGCCAAAACGGCACAATGTTCTTCTCTAAGAGGGTGGGGCAAGACCACCATCGCTGCTGTTTAAGAGCTCCAGAAAGTTCTGTACTGCGGGGCTGAGAACACACAGTCCAGCAGAGGCGTCATGAAGAAGCAGCAGGGTTTCTCCAAAGGCTGAGGTTAGTCTGCTCCATCTCTGTCAGTTTAAGTTCACGCTGGTTTAATGCTAACTAAATTGGTGTCGTGCTCATTAAAGAAAGAATCACAGGCTATGAGATGCCTGTCAGCACGGAGAAAGCCACAGCAACATTTACCATCAACACACACTGACACTCTGAACCCACAAGAAGATGCTGTTCCCTTGTCTCCAGTACAGTCGATTTGGCTGCTATATATATATACATTTTTTTTTTTAAAAAAACTGCATTTTGCAATAGTGGAATTTAAAATACTCGAGGATCTGCTGAAAGCCCCAAGCTAGTGCTACTTCTCATTGCCTGCATAGACCAGGTTTTGTTTGTTTTGAAAAGGCAAACTCAAATGCAATTTTGCTCCAAAGGATGTTTGGATGACACAGCATTCAGCGGAACGAAGGTCTGTGGAGATGCATCGCCTTCTGGGATTCCATCGGGGCTGCTGAATCAAAGGCAAGGCCAGGGCCACTGGGAGCATTAGGACAAACATGCCCCAATGCAACACCATCAGCACGTTTCACTGAAGAGCTTGAAACCTACTTCGCAGCCTGAATGCTTTCCAGACCACTAGCTGGTTTATGAATGTGCTAATGCGGGCTAGAGCTTACCCTACAGCTTTAGACTCAACACTGTTCGGGACTTGCATGTCAGGAGAATCACAAATATCTGCCCAAAGCGGAGGGTGACACGATTTGCAAAAAGGCCACTGGCTATTTAATGCCAAATGAATACACGAGTGCTTGCATTGTGTTCAAATTGTTCCACATATACTGCTCCAGTAATCCTTATCGCAATCTCATAAGGTAAGCCAGTATTATTTTTCCCATACTGCAGTCAGGTGTGCAGAGGCTAAGGGCTGCTGGATTGCCTAAAATAACCCAGTGGCTGAGGGGAGGTGTGACCCAGAGATTTCCTGACTGACAACACGGCATTCTTAGTCACTACAGCATGCTGTTTTTAAAAGGCATGAGACACCAGATGGCTTTGGTTGCTCTGAGTCCAATTCTGTTGTACCTGGAGTGCTCTGCTTCGGACAAAGGTACCATGGCAAGGAACCGGGAAGCAGGTTTGGGGCGCCCCTCCCCACAACTGCATGGGGGAACATCGCTCTGCAGAGCCGCATCAGACCCCACTTGAGTTTACTTCCTTTTCAAAAACATGAGAGTAGGTCACAACGGATAATTGTTATACGCAAATCCTTTGCACAAGGCAATCAACAGAGCTTCGAGTTCGGAGAACACAGGAAGAAGGAAGGATTCTCTTAAACAGGCCTGCCTGGGTTGGAAGATGACAACGACTGTGAATGAATGCTGGTATGAGCAGCAGATCTACCTAAACAGGGAGTTACCTTGGCGACTGTCTGTTCGGCAATGGTGCTTGGTCGTCGCTGACGAGAATCCAGCCGCTGATCCACAGGGAAGCTGCTGCGATGTGACTTGAGTCTCTCTATGAGCAAGTAATAGATAGCAGCAAAGTGGTTGTAGCTCTTGTTCTGCAGGGACTGGAGGGAGAAAAAGCATCCAAATGTAGGTCATGGCCGCCACATCTTTTCATCTCTCTCTGGAGCACAACTGTGTGTCTGTGTGTGTGTGGTGCAGAGTAACAACACTTCTTTGGGAGGACTTCATGGGCAAGACCGTTTGGGTCTTGGATCTTAACTGACATATGAATTTGAGTTGAGGAGATTTCACACTGGCCAGATAAGCTAGTGGAAGCAAGAAGAGCCCATGAGGGGCTTTTCTTGCTTCCCTAGGTGATATGGAGGTGCTTCTTTACAAGCATTCCTTGCAAAACCGTTTTTGTGTCTTTTGGAAATGGCGCCTTTGATACTTTCCAGCTCAGCTCTGACCATCGAGGGCAGCAGTCACTGGCTCCAGGAACAGCGCTCTTACGAGGGAGTCTCTGCTGCAAAGGTGACATCAGCAGCAGCATTTGCCAGTGAACTCTCTGCCCGTCTTTTTCTCCAGAAAAGCACATTTAAGTAGTATTACAAGACCTTCCAAATCCTAAACAATGGGAAGTGGAACCCTGCACAAAGAGAGGCTCAAGGCCCCCCCCGCCCCCCCTGCAATGTGCAGGGAAGCATTAATGCTGGCTAAAAATATCAGCCATTCTGAGGGAAGTGATCATACAGACTCCCCTCAGGGAGCATTTCAGCGTTTATTTCTGGTAAGAGGCTTGATTTGGAATCCTAGCTGAGACACCAAAAATAAAGCCAACTGCTTGCTTGCTTTTCTAAGAATAGTGTTTTCCCACTTTGAACCTCATGTTTCCCAAAAAACAAAAAAGTGCGGTAAATGGGGTTTATTTCCTGTTTTGTTTCTTTAGTTTCCCCCCATACTTCCCCAAACATGTCCTGCAAACAAACCCATGAAGTTTATTTATTTAGACAATTCTCTTCCATTTCTCCAGGGAGAATGCCCCCGCCCCCACTTTTCCAGGTTGAGGAGGAGGAGTTATGGTTTTCTGAACCCAAAGTACTTTGGGCATGATTCAGATTATGAAGTGAAACCTGGGGGTAGGAACTCAGCCTTTCAAACACAGAAGAGAATCTAACACCTCGACAAAACACCAGTCTAATATCAACGGTGACAGGGAACTCTTGAACCCCTAATATGCCACGCACTCTGATCACGTGTTTGTCTGCGACTGCAATGAAATCCCACATATGGAACATGAGCAACCAAAATAGAGTTTATGTAGTGGGATGGTTTGCAATGCATACCTCTTTCAAACATCTCTTGTTATGTACCTGCAGCATATATGCCAAAACATACCCCCTGAAATCAATCAATTGCCCCCCCCCCACACACAGACAGGTATTTCAAAGGCACTGGCTCTATTAAAGCTTTTATACACTGATGTAAAGCTTGACACTGCTGAAGAACTTGTGAGGGGTGGCACATGTGCCAATTTTTTCCCCTAGAGCAGTAAAGTTGGACTGGAAAAGGCATCAAAGGTGGCTCTACCTCAATGGTTTTTTGTTGATCTATGCCCAGGCTGTGCATCAGTCGCAAAACCTGCTCATTGTACTCTCCAATTGAAGGCTCGTTCTCCTGTCCTTGGGGGTAGAGAGCAGGCCTCTGAACAGGAACCTCGACCAGCATCCACTTGTGCTCTTTAATCTGACCAACTGTCAGCCTTTTTGACGGATCCAGAACCAGCATCCTCCGGATAAGGTGCTCACACTCTGCACGGACAACAAGGGGGAGATGTGGAACAAATCGGGAACCTAGGTAAATGGTTATGCCACCTATATAGTTACTCATTTAACACTTAATGATACAGGCCATTAACAATAGGAAACTGCTTAATTTTGACACCAGGTAAGTTCTTGCTAAAAATAATCTCGAAGCTGAGGACTTTAATTTGTACAAGGCTCAAAATCCGTTTCTCCCACAGGTGTGCAATTATGGAGAACAGCACAATTATTTCTAACTGCAGGCACAATAAAAGGAATAATAATAATTCTTAGCACCCCTGGGGACAACTGATGGGTGCAAATGCTCAACAGACACATTAACAAACGAAGCCTCTGAACAGCGGCAGAAAAATCCGTATTTTACAATCGGGGTTCTCAAAAACTAAAGCAACATGACCATGGTTGCAAAGGAATGTTGTGGCAGAGAATCCTGCCTTTCTCTCATAACCCCAACTTCATGGCCATAAATGGAGTCTTTGTAGGAGGCAAGACACAATATCTAATGAAATTCTAAGTTATTTCAGAGGCTACACCTTGCAGCACGATAAGCAGTTCTCAAAAAGCTAACTCATTTTCATAGCACTCTGAATTCTCAGTTTGTGGTCCTCACCGCAATTAATCCCCCCTCCCTCTCCCCCCCCATTTAAGATGGGAGTCACACAACTGGATGCCACATGATGGCTACCACGTGGAGAGGCTTAACCACACAGCCAAGCCCAGCATTATCTGGCTCCCTGGTTTTCTGAGGGGCCGCGCAGAGCTAGTTTGAAGCAATGGAAAACTGCCTGCTCAGAGTCCTTCAGCCCTGCTCTTTAAGCTTTTAAGCAATTCCTGTATCACTAAAACAGCCAAAGAGCAAGATGGGAAAAAAAGATGCCTCCGTAACAGGTATCTGCTCACCCGTCACCTCTTCTTGTAGCGACAGGCTGCTGCAGCTAGAAGCAGTGCAGAAGAGAGCAATGGGCAAGCTGACAGCTGACACCTGTTGCCGCTGCTGGTTGGGTTTAAACCAAGCAGCACCTGTGGAACGGCCAGCACTGCTGGGGCTTGGCTTGCTCCTGGTCACCAGTGGCCATTCAGGGCAGCGGCCCACTGGGAACTTTCCCCAAAAGATAAATGGTCAACCACCCAATTCCAGAAAGGGTTACAGGCTTCTAACCTCACTGGCTTCAATGGAATCTAGAAAGACGTCACTCTGCTTAGGATGGCCCTGCAATTCACCAGGTGCGGGCTCTGGAGTCCATCCCTTTGACTCCACGGATTGAAAGACAATGCCAGGTTGGAAAGGAGGTGACTCTGGGGCTGGAATTTTGTTTTTGGTTTGCTCAGGGTCACGATTTAGATTTGAGACGACACAGAGCTTCAGATAGGAGGCAGAAGTAAACACAAAATATGAGAAGGCCTTGTTTCCAGCGAAAGCTGAGCAGAAACACAGCTACATCAAAAGAGACTGGCAAGCACCCAAAACAGAAATGAAGGAGAATGAGGAACAACAGACTAAGTCAGAGGTCACGAGTGTGGCTTGTATGCTGAACATACAATGTTCATCACACAAAAAATAGGAAAATCAAAAAGAGTCCAGTAGCACCTTTAAGACTAACCAATTTTATTTTATTGTAGCATAAGCTTTCGAGAATCAAGTTCTCTTCATCAGATGCCTGATCCGATCTGATCTGATGAAGAGAACTTGATTCTCGAAAGCTTATGCTACAATAAAATAAAATTGGTTAGTCTTAAAGGTGCTACTGGACTCTTTTTGATTTTGCTACTACAGACTAACATGGCTAACTCCTCTGGACAAAAAATAGGAAGTGGGTTTTAAAAAAAAAAGATCAGTAGATATTTCATTTTGGGGTCTATTGGAAAAGCTTTTAAAATCAAGCAGGGCCTCCCTCTGGGCAGTCTTATCCAGGGCTTTTTTTCAGCTGGAACGTGGGGGAACGGAGTTCCGGCACCTCTTGAAAATGGTCACATGGCCGGTGGCCCCGCCCTCTGTTCTCCCGACAGAGGGGAGTTGAGATTGCCCGCTGTGCCACTGGTGCGGAGGGCAATCTGAACTCCCCTCTGTCTGGAGATCAGGGGGCGGGGCCACCGGCCATGTGACCATTTTTGCCAAGGGCGATTTAAGCTGACCCAAAGTGACGTCATTGTGTGGTCCTGAGTTCCACCACCTCTTTTCCCAGAAGAAAAGTCCTGGTCTTATCGATGTGGCACCAAAACACAACACAAGTTGAACAGATCCCTTCATCTCTGCTTAGTGCTGCTCCTTCTGTATGATGTCTCAGCTACTCTCTAGGGCACACCAAGCCCTAGACATGTACCGGTCTAGAGGGCCCCAAAGTCTCTGAAGCAGTGAGAATGCTGTCCAGATCACAGCTGACTTACTGGGCCAGAATAGCCTTTGGCTTCACAGCACATTCAATGTACATTAGGGCAGGTTCTGCAGTCACCCTATTGCTCCATCTTAGACTAATGTCCAGCACGGAACAAAGTGGGTACGTGGAGAAGGGGCCTGTACAACATCATGTGCTAACATCACAGCAATCAGATCACAACTTCACTGTGCAAGCCAGGCATTAATGGAGGAGACTCAAAAGCAATTTTCTGGCATGCACCTGCACCCTTTGCATTTTTGCTCTCTTTAAGCTCAGAAGCAAATTGCTATTTTAGTCTGAGTTGCTGCTTTGGGGGTGAAGGGAGCCCTCTTCAGGACTGGCCTACCACCCATCACCTGCAGCTTCTCATAATGAACAAGGGAAGCCAAATTTAAAAGATCTCCAAAGTATGCTGCGCATAGTTATTACCTTCTGACATGAAATAGGGGATCCGGAACCTCCCTTCCAGGACCCGTTGCCTCAGGATGGGAAGAGTAGGTCCATCGAAGGGCAGCGCTCCGCAGACCAAGACATAAAGAACTACACCCATGCTCTGGAAGACAGAACATTTTCTGCATTTACCTTTGAAAAACACTCAAAGCCCCTTTGCTCCAAACCTTGCTGGTCAGACACCGCTGCGCTATATTTTAGAAAATACAAGCTCATTAGTGTTTCAGCATCCAAGTAATACATATCTAGTAATTACTCATGTAATGCAGAAAAACAAAGCCTGCGAAACAGCATTACTAGAAGCATCTACAAGCTTTGGACACACAAGTATAATTTTTAAACGAAACCTCAAACCCCATGAAATTTGGTATCGCATGTCTTTCCCCTCTACCTCCATATCCTGCATATAAGCCAGTTTTATGCATATCAGCGGAACTGCGCCCATTGCTTAATTTGTCTGCAGAAATCGGGTGAGAAGTGGTTATGATCGCTATTACATCCCCAGTTGTTTTTCCTATTGTTTGCATCTTTTCCCTGGAGTGATGTAATTTTTTCCTGGGGGAGTAAGCTCTACAGAGAGAAAGGTGGACCATATATAACATACGCTTTGCCAGTATCTGTCCTGTAAAGACCAGACCTCCAGCTAATGGAGTATGTCTGACTTCCTTTGTTTAGCTGTGTGAGTCCCCTGCACTGGGGGTTTTCTTCAAGCCTCATCCCAAAGGAGCAGTTCCATCTCCTCTACTGGCCCATTTGATACTCCATCAAACAGGACATCCCATGTATTTTCCCACGGAGCTTGAAAAGGGAGGATCCACCTAGAATGGTGATTATAGTGCTAATCAACTCGACTATTTAAGAACTCAGACTAATGTGAATCGAGGCCAGGGAACAGATTGTGTTAGGATCTGTTATTTTTGAAATGCCACTGGTGCGTGCATGCACTCTCTCTCTCCCTTGTTTAAATGAATTCTGCTTTCCTCCCAGCCTTGACTGACTTTGAGGTGAATTCCTAGCTGACAACTCAAAGCTAAATATGCACATATGTGCAGTAAGGTACATGAAAGAGCTTTCACCTATCCAGCTTTATCACTGCCCACAAGGTGATAGGTTGGTGGAATGCTACTCAGAGCATGTGTGGATTTTTATGTGCGTTTGGGGTGGGGGTGCTTTTTGGTGCCCTTGGAGCAGAGGCAAGCACCATGGATAAGGCGTGCCCCCTGGGGCTCTAGGAGAGAGGCATTCAACTGATCAGCCCCTGAGGTAAGAACTGTCATGAGCTGGGCCGGGGTAGCATGGGCCACACCGCCAGAGCGTCGAGCAATTGAGTCAAGGGCGTGAATTCAAGCAGTATAGTCAAGAAAAGATTCTTAACCCATGACAAGAACAGATTCAAAGTCACTACTTTGAATTTGAACTACTACTCTGGGATTATAAACAACTTATAAACTAGCAAAGAGGCTTCCAACTTCGCTACAAAGCACAGAAACAACCTGAACATCTGCATGATTGTATAGTTGTTGGCCATTACTGGACTTCAATTTAGCACCCAGGTACCTCTAGTAATGGCACTCAGAACCTGGTACTCTACTGCAGGGTTCCCACTGCATTTGGAACAAGACTTCTTCCATTGAGAGCTCTGAAAGGAAGAATCATTCATTTCCATCACTTCTGCACTATGGCGGGAGAACCTGAGCCTCTCAAAGCCGTTAACAGAATAAATCCCCCATTCTGAAGAACCTACAGTAGCCCTACCATCTTATCTAACGGTATGGGCAAATTCCATCAAAGCTGATAAATCCTGCAAAATGTTCTGCAGCTTTGTAGGACCTTGTGTTAGACTGATAAGGGAGACTGGCCTCAAGAACAAGTTTCACTCAATGAAATCTAAGCCATCATCAATAAAAGCACAAGGTTTTCTTAATTCCAGCCCAAATTCCAGCCGGAGCTTACATGAATTCTCACTGCTTAGAATACTTAAGTTTGATGCTCTCTTGTTCCCAACTTGAAAAAGCTTAAGGGAAGAAATCCCTCCGAGGGTCAGCAAAAGAGCCTCAGATCCCGATTTGATGCAAAGTCCGTTGGAGTTATTATATAAGACATGACGGGAGGGAAAAGCAAGGCAGTGTACTAGCTGCCATACTTTGAACAAGTATGCGTATTATCTAGGAGTGTCAAGAGGAAGTCTTAAAAAGCTACCCAACCATTTTATGCCACAGAGACACAACCTGGCAAGGACAGAACAAAGAGTCTCATGGGAAACCAACAAGAACTCAAACCTGGAATTGCAATGTATGTAGCCCCACTGGCCCTTAGTAATTGTTGCAGGAGGGAAAACATACAAGATCTGCCCTCTACCACGCCTGAAAAAAATGGTCAGTTTTATAAACCCCCTCTCCCAAGATGTGCCTGTTTTGTTTTGCTTTATTAAGCTTAAATTTCAATGCAAGTACTTTTTTTGTTCTGGTTTTGAAATACATTTTATTAGCAATACAGCAAGTCAGTAGTTTTCAGAAATATTTTCCAAAGCACTGAAGTTGTTCTGGCACATCCTCACAAGAGCACTTGGTGCTGTAAATCCTTAGGCGTGTTTGTGGCGTGTTACCAAGTTCATTTTAAAGTCACAGGACAGCAGGTGCAATGGGGTGGTCAACGGCCTCCTCACCAGAGAGGGATGCTTGTTGAGGAGTGTTTATTTGTTAAACAAATGAGAGTCTCTTCATACAACAGAGGAATACAGTATAATCTTCCACACCCTTGCCTTGTTCCGGAAGAAAACTGCAAATGAGGACCAGTTCCAAGAATGGGAACATGCTTACAATCCACCCATGAGGAATATGAAAAACACCAGCAGGGTGTGAACCCTGGAAACTGACAGAACGGACACATTTTGCTAACGATAGCACTTCTTCACTGGTGCATGCGCTCCCATGACAGGAAACTATTGTCAGAAACTGATGAGAAATACACCTGTGAGATGCTCAGGCAGGCAGGTCTTAGCCCTGAAATCTCACTCCTTTGGCAGACGGCAAAATCATGCTGGGAATGCTTTGCTAATACCAGGTGGCATTAAAACCCAATTTAAAAAACAAAGGAATGAAGTGCACTGTGTCTGACAGAGCATCGAATAGTTCAAGGACCCTGGCGCAGCACGTTTTGTCTCCTGCATGCACCATGTGAGATTTTTTTTGGTTAGCTAGCATGTCCTTTCCCATTAGAGTAATATGAAGCAAACACACCACACATTCCCGGTTCAGCCACATGGAAGTTGCTTGCAGCAGAAAAGTTCAAGCCAACAGCCTGTTTCTCAACTCTGCGAGAGGGCAGAGAGCAGCCATAGACACATGACTCCAACAGTCCCTCTAGTCTTGCTAAGAATTCAGAGCCTTAACGTTGGTCTGAACTCCCAAGAGGGAATTAATGTAACAAGCCAGGGCAGGGAGAGTGGAAGACGAGCTTGCCTCAACTCAAGGGAGAGAATCAGTCCTCTTGATAGGCTGATTTACTTCCAAACAGCAGATACTGATTTTAAAGGAATATTTCTAGTTCTCCATAGCATAGCTTTTGGACACTGTAACATGTAACAAAAGCAACTTTACCTATCCACTGATAAGAGAAAAAAAATATGGCTACAGGTTAGCAGGTTCTAAAATATGCTTTAAATAATAAAGATTAACCTACCCAAATATCCAGCTGTGGGCCCTCATACTGTTGGCCTTCGAAGACCTCGGGAGCAGCATATGGGGGGCTTCCACACCATGTTGTCAGAGGCTCACCACTTTTATAGAAATTTCCAAATCCAAAATCTGTTGGGGGTGGAGGGGAGTGGGAAGGGAAAAAATAAGATAGCTTTCTTATATTTTGAAACCAAGATTATTCATGGCTAATCAACAATTTAATGGTAAGCAATGAAATGAAATTGGGCCTAGACACACATATTAAGCCCACACCTTCCTTAGCAGATTTACCAGGTCATCCAGAGAAAGTTGTACAAAGCTTCATACAGAAGGCAGCGAAATGTTGAAAGTGCAAGACACATCGTATCTCCTTCTTCTAGGTGTGCTCTACAGTAAGGATAACAGTGGCTAAGTTTGGGTTGCTGCTACAGCTCACATGTCTCCACTCTGCGCCTCAAGATTGCTTGTGCAGCTGTTAATCCCAAACCAATTAGGTGACATGCAGACGTTTTGGACACCCTGGATTTTCCATTTTGTCCAAATGAGGCTGTCTTACAAACAAGGCCATCAGCACTCCATTTGCACACTACGATCAACAGGGACACGCTCTGATCCTCTGAGGAACACTGGAAAATTTAGAGGTGCCTTTGATGGCACTTAGGAATTTGAAATATTGTTCTAGACCCAACTGCAGGAACTTTGAACAGCTATAATCTGGTTTCTTGTTCTCCATCCTTGTGACTACTTTTCACTAGGCACTTAGCTTCCTGTATCTGCTCTGCATGGATTCAATATTCTCAATCAGGAAGCTTCTGTTATATGCCCACCCCAATCAATTCTCAATCTCCAACCCAGCTAGCCATTTCTGCAGATCCGCTCTCAAGAAGTGACTGAAGTCACTTTGACCTCTAGCACTTCTGAGGTACTAAAATGTCACCTGTACTGAAAGCGGCACTTAAAGGACTTAGCTTATAGCTCAAAAGCAAAGAGGAGGTGAGCAATTAAGTAGCTTGGTGAAGAGGGAGAGAAAAGAGAGAAAACAAAAGCCACTTTGCAATCTTTTATATTCTAATGTCACCTCCACAGCTAGCAAGAGGGTGGAAACAAAGGAGCGCCAGGGCACTGATATGAACTAGTTCCATATTCTTGCTTTTAAAACCTTCAGGAGACACACACACGTGCATATTTTCCAGCTTGCTTGGCACTTCATTCTGTCAAATTTATAGCATACATCTTTTGCACAACCCTGCTAAAGCAAGGCCTATACAGCATGGTTTCATTCATGCTTCCTATTAGCATAGCATGGTGCTCAGCTATCATTTAATGGCCTAAGTAACTGCCCTGACTGCTCTTCTATACAATGCTGGTTTCCTGCTGCGCTTTTACAGAGAACAATACATCACATTAACAAGTCAAACCCTTTTGTACCGTTTGAGGAACCTTATGAAACTCAGTCAAACAACAAGTTTGTCGTTGGCTTAGTCGTTTCTCCCATCTGAATAGTTCAAAAGCATGTGAGTGCCATGTGGCATTGATCAGCAGATAGCAGACCTGATAAACACTGCAATTAGAAGACACTGGAGGCTTCATTCTGCCCCAGCGGTGGCATACTGCATTACACTGCAGAAAGGGCTCCAAGTTCACCTCTCATGACCTATGCTACAAAAAGGGAAACACCTAAGCTGGTTCCCATTTTAAAGCTGGTATTTTATTTGCAGTTCTGACTTCCCCATTTGATTCAGAGGTCCAGATGCAGCTTTTACAAAGACCTGGAGTCCTTCAGCCCTACAGCACAAAACAGCCCTTGGAACACCCCCTAAATCATAGTTCAAGACCTCTGGGGGAGAGCCTCCTCAAGCTCCAGTATGCAGACATTGAGAGCCAAATTCAATTGCATGCAATGTGCTCTCAAGCAGGGTGCCCCTGCTTTCACAGAGGTGGGTATCGCTTCAGACCACAGGGGGAGTGTCCCCTTATGACAGCAGTTTATGACAGTCACTTAAATATATTTTTAAAATGTATTATCCCAGGAAGGTGACGGTAGTGCAAGACAGCATATTCTGACAGGTAGTATTTTAAGATAACCACTCTGTCCAAAACACAGCCTATTTGATTTTACCATCTTTGGTTCAGAAAAGGAAGTAACACAAACAGACATTTTTGATAGTTTCAAGTAGGAAGCCCTTTTGGTCTGCAGGAGGACAGCAAGATTTGAAGATTTTGTTGGTGACACTGGACTCAGTCTAGCTATTTTTGATAATTTGTTCTGTGTATCAGTTGCTTGTTTTCAGGATTGTTATAAACTATATTGTAATACCTTAAGATCAAGAAAGGGTGATGTTTTTGTAACATTCATATACATAACTGGATACATTACGCAAGGGTTATGAGTAAAGATTTCAAAAATGGAAGGAGGGCCATAGAATTAATTACAAAAGTATGTTATGACATGAGATCAAGAAGGTTGTATTAAAATCGGGTCATTTTGTAGAAAAAGAGCTGGAGGAACGCATTAGTATAACTCATTAGCATATGCCACACCTCTTGCCATCACCGGAAGTGTGTCATTAGTATAACTGATTTGCATATGCCACACCCCCTGACATCACCTATTCTGGATGTTTTGGACCCAATCCTGGCCATTCAGGGCAGAAATTAGGCCCAACATGGCAAAAAGGGGCTGAAAATAGCTGAAAAGGGCCTCAAAATGGTCAGGATCGGGCCGCTGATGAGTGGGAGAGTGATCCACCACCCCGTCAGAGGCCCAATCTGGGCCGTTTCGGCCCCAATCCAGGCTGAAAACGGGCCACAATGGCTGAGTCTGGTGAGCAGGGCCACCTGACATGTGACCTCTTTGGGGAACTGCCAGAACTGCGTTCCTGTGTGTTCCCCCTCAAAATGAGCCCTGATTAAAATACCTGCTAAGGTTGTAAAGATATTGGCTTGGATTCACCAGAGAAGGGGGACACAAATCCTTCCCTTCATAAAAATCCTCTGGCCGATTCAATCTTTATAATGGCACAGGATGGGTTAATTTACTTTGAAGTTTCTTCCATGCTTGAAGTGATAAGAGTCTGAGGGAGAAGAAACATGTTCTCATTTTACCTAAACACAATAATTGCTCATAGTTCATTTCCTTTGGCTCAGCCCCTCCCCAATACAGGAACTGCAGAATTAAACTGCGATACCAATGTAAGCCATGTTTTTGTTGCTGTCAGACAGACTTCTGTTGTGAATTTCAAGACAGCTTTTCAGTGTGTCATTTATATAGGCTTAGCAAACCTTGGAAGAGGTGGAGCAATTTCTTCCCACCTTGATTTCTCTGCAGGTATCAGTCTTTCCCTACAATTACCTTAAAATCTGCCATACCGCCTGGGATTTCAATACATTCACACACTCCAACTTTCAGATAGGCAACAACCTTTCAGCATGAATTAAAGAGTCTTTTAAAAACGTCGTCCTTAGGAAATTTCCCAATCAGATCATGCATACTTTTGCTAAGGTAAAATTACAGAAGCCTGCATAGCCAAGGAACACCTGTTAGGCAATGCTACATGTCAAATTCCAACAAAAGAACTTTCCAAAGTATCAACATCTCTAAATGCCTGCATCTTTTACATTAATGTTATGGTAAATGAACTCTGTCCCCTGCCCTTCTCCTCAGCGAGAGGAGAGGAGAGAAGAGGGAAAGAAATTCCGGCAAGCAATTCCTAGTTTCCAAACTTGCCTCTATTTTAGGAGGAAAGATCAGAAGGGCTCCATCTCCTCTTGGACCTACCGAGATCTATAGGAGCAAATCTCCGTGATGTTAAAAGATATTGCATGAGCTGAGGGCTGTAACTTTTACGGTAGGGAAGAGTCATGCAAGCTAGCAAGTAATTGTCCAGACTCAGAACTATGGCAATTTTATAGGCAAGGGAATTCTGACAGCAATAGTTTCTCCCACAGCGAGCTGCACCTGCTCAAACCCTCTCCACAATACTGCTGCTAAAAGGTACACATGCTCATCCCTGTCAGCATCTGGACAAGAAAGCAGATTTTATCCCAAAATAATTCATATGTGGATCACAAACACAGTTGGGTTTTTAAAAGGAGCCCTAAGCCCTACCCACACAAGTATGAAAGTTAAATATGTGGGAAAATAGCATAGGTTAAAGTAAGGGAACCGTCCTTGCTTGCAGAATGTTAAACACCATTATAAGTTTTGGTTTGAATATGATTTCTCTTCCCACCCACACCCGCCTGCCTTGGATACTTGCCACTCGCACCAAGGTGTGTACATTTCACCAAGCATTTCTGTCAACAGGACTTACACGTGAACCCCACATAACCTGCTCTAAAGTAACACAAGTTGAAAAGTGCGGGACCGAGTCAACAGCTCAAGCTGTTTTTCCACCGACAAACTAGACATTACCAGCAGTCAATCTAAACCAGGTTTGCATAGAGACATACCACTAAGCTTGCTCATTGTTTTCTTTAGCTTTATTTTAATCCCATGTGAGGAATGTTAGGATGTTATTCATTGCAAATACAGAATGGCATGTGCCTTGCAAATTGCCACTCACCTGGGGCAATTAAGAATGGACTTCAGGGACCCATGCAAAACAACTCTGTGTGCAGCTTCCCACAAAGAGGGGCTCTTACTCTGCTCATTACAGGAAAGGGAAATCAGTCCTTGCAATGGAGGGAGGTGAGCCCTGGGGTCCCACTTAAGGATCAATATTCGGGCCAGTGCTATTTAATTTGTTCATAAATAATATGGAACTAAGGGCGAGCAGTGTAGTGGCTAAGTTTATTTGTATTTGTGGACCCAAAGCAGCTTACACCATTCTTTTCTCCTCCTGTGAGGTATATTAGGCTGAGAAAGGGGCAGATGACCAACTCTCTGGTTATTTGCAAGGACGATTTTGCAAGTGATCCTTAATTCAGAGGCAGCACATCACTACTAAGAAACTGAATCCCTTCGTTCCGTCTAATTAGCATAAATGCAACTAAAATGCAGCAAACATCAAAGGGTATCTTCACCTGCACGGGCATTTTAGACAAGCAACCACGGTCAGTGTTGCAGCTGGCTGCATATACATTTGTTCTTGAACCTTGTCTTTCATATTCCTAATGCTTCTCATTTCTTAAACTTCTTAGTTGTCCATCAAAGAAAGCAGAATTGGGTGAAGTTTCAGGATAAAATTGCTTTTCACTTAAACAACTAAGAAGTGGCACCCATCTGCTTTCAAAATTTGCCCTACTAGCTTAAAAAAATCAGAGAGTCTCAAGTTCTCACCTCTAAAAGCCTTTTATGCAAAACAGAAAATATGTTTGAAAGGGAAATCATATTCAACATAGTGGATCTCCTTGCTAGCATAAGTCAAGTTGTCTAGCTTCAGAGGGAACGGTTTGGGGGGGATCGTGAGCAGGACGGCAACTGTGCAGACAAAACGAAAGGTACGGGTATGAAAGAAACAAACCTGACCCTCACCAGGAACTGAATACTGATCGCTGATCACCCAGTTCTGACGTCAATGCATGTTATACTGTCCACCAGCAGAAAAGGCTGCCTGGCATTCCTTTCAAAATAGCAGTCCCCTACTTTCCTTCGCATGACCTGACTGCAACCAGATCACCAAGACCTCCAGTCGATCTTCAAATGGCTCTGCCAGGGTTAATGCTCCTGGCATGCAAAGAGGCCAGAGTGTTTGCAGGAATGGGCTGAGAATGGACAAGAACTTCTATTGAGGCTCAGAGGTGCTGCCGTTACAAAGACCAGCTGACTCTGCTTCTTTCCTTCCTCACTGGAGCACAAGCAGGATGTCTCATCACTTAGCACACAGAAGGAGGCTGAACTATTAACAGTGACCTTCACAAGAACCTCAAAAATCTGCAAAATCCCTAACCAGAAGGCAACTAAGCATGTTTTCAACAGAGCAGCATTCTAACCAAACACACACACAAACACACTAGCCAGACCCATTCTTTCTGCTTCTCTACCGACCAGGAGCAGAATTTACATTCCAGAAACAGAGTGCAGGCAGATACTCTTGCCCTCTTTAGGAGTATGCAACCACTTGTTAGTCTTACTGCCCTGCCAAGTGCAAAGGAGCATTTCACTAACTACCCAAACAGAAATTCAGTGGAAACAAGTGGAGAATGGGAAAATATTCCTCATATTGAGTTCAAATATTTACATCCTGCCTTTTCTCATTTTCAAATAAATATTAAAATGACCACAATAACAAGCATTAGCAATACAAAACGATTATTGAAAATAAAAACCAGCCATCAAAATATAGAGCTAAAAATCAACGGTGAATCTTTAAAACCAAGAAAATAAAAGGAGAAAGATTTATATAATCTAAAGAGAAACCAGAGTGAAAGGTGCAGTTGCTTAAAATTCAGCAACATTAAAGAACGCACAAATTCAAAACAAAACCAGTACAAAACAATGTTCCACCCAGTACAAAGGTGACAAATGAACCTTAAGGAGAAAATTCCTTAAATGTAGCTTCCTCCTTTGCGGGCCCTAGCCGCATTCTCAACTGTGATGGATTAAAATGGAATCTCCACGTTAAAATACTTTAAATATCAGATGCCAAGTGAAAAACCTCAGAGGACTATTGTACCTCTGCCTTTCTTATGGCCTTCCTGAGAACATTAGACTAGCCACTGTTGGAGACGCAATAAAGCCTTAGGAAAGCCTTCAGGACATCAGGTCCGAATTACTTGATGGTGTTGATTTTTTTCAATGGTGAAGCCATCTTGGCACTTCAGAAATCCATCTAAACTGAGGGAGAATATTCATGCCAACAGATACAGGAGGAACTGAGCATTTACACCCTCATTGGACACTCAAATATTTCTCAAGAACTTCCAGAGAAAATTATACTAACTTAATTCTCAAGGTATCTTAGAGCCAATGCTATAAGGAGAACCACAATTAGATTCATAATCTAACGCTGCTGCGGATTTTTCTAAAGGGGCTCTTGCCACCAACAATGCCAAATGTGCAGCATTGATCAACACACAGAAGTTTACATACTCATTTCTTTTTCTATAATTTTTCAGTTTTTTCTTTACAGCCCCCAAAAAATTCTCAAAAGGAGATCTGGACTTATCCTAACTTTTCCTAGCACAGCAAACTACATGGTGTAAGTATCAACCACACAAAAGGAACTTAACACTTCCTCTTTTCCTTTCTGTTTTACAATGTAAATTTCCACTTATAATGGGAAAGGAAGAAGTCAGAATAATTCAACCGAACATGTTATCCTACTATATAATTCACTTAGCGTCTTTCCGACGACGCACATTGATCCTGAAAGTGCGCCGTGGAACACTGTCTCTGGAGGGCGCCACTGGCGGTGGATGGCCAGGCGAGTCTGCCCGGCCCTCTGCAGCCGGGCTACGTAGCCCAGCTGTAGGGCAGCACAAGAAAAGTGACGCACCTGCAAGCCCCGGTGGACCCGGGCGATGGGGTGAAGCGCCTAGCGCCCTCAGCCCCACCAGAGCTGCACTGCGCCACTCTCAGTGGAGCTGGGATGCCTTGTGCCCCGGCTCCAGGGGGGTTCACAGGGCTACAGGCACATCGCTCCCCTACGTCTCAGCCCTCCCCAGACCCCCCTTGCCCCTCTACCTGCCAATCCTCCCCAGACCCCTCCTGCCTCTCAGCCCTCCCCAGACCCCCCCTTGCCCCTCTACCTGCCAATCCTCCCCAGACCCCTTCTGCCTTTCAGCCCTCCCCAGACTCCACTTGCTCCTCCACCTACCAGCCCTCCCTAGACCCCTCCTGCCTCTCAGCCCTCCCCAGACCCCCCTTGCCCCTCCACCTGCCAATCCTCCCCAGACCCCACTTGCCCCCCTACTTGCCAATTCTCCCCAGACCCTTCCTGCATCTCAGCCCTCCCCAGACCCCCCTTGCCCCTCCACATGCCAATCCTCACCAGATCCCTCCTGCCTCTCCTCTCCCCAGACACCCCTTGCCCCCTACCTACCAATCCTCCCCAGACCCCTCTTGCTTCTCAGCTCTCCCCAGCCCCCCCCCAGCTTTCTAGAGCCCATTGTATTTATTTGCACAACGGGCTTTGTTTCTAGTTATAAAATAATCCACAAGGTAATTCTTTGTATGCAAGTGATCAATGTCCTCAGACGTATAAGGACAAAATGCCAGCTAATCTGCCTCCCCCCCACCTTCTCTTTCTGATAGTCCTTTAACTACACACTAGTTAACTACCCACTAAAAAGTATTGTTAAACCAACACTAAAATTTCATTTGCATGCCAAACATGTATTGAAAATCATTCACTGGCATGGAAGTTTGAAGGTGGGGCGGTCTGGCAGATGTAAATGGAGTTCCATTAGTTGACACAAGCAGTTCCTAAAAGAAGCAGAAAGTCCCAACCTCCACAGGCCCACATATGCACTTACTGCAAAGGAGTGACTGGGTTAGAGATTAGAGCATTCTTGCTCTTCCTTCTGCAGGATTCAGTGGTAGATCTGGCACTCAACCCTTGACGGAGTGCAGCTGATGCCTTCATCAATGGTGAAGAGTCTGGGCGTGACCTTGGATACCACACTTTCTATGGAGGTCCAGGTCACGACAGTTGCCAGAACTGTCTTTCTCTGTCTTTGGCAAGCCAGGAACCTTGCTCCCTATGTCTCCTCCTGTGACTTAGTCACAGTGATTCACACAGCGGTCACCTCCAGGCTGCACTACCATAACTCGCTCTATGAAGGGCTACCCTTGAGCCTGACCCAGAAACTGGTGCAGAATGCAGTTGCATGTGACCTTACAGGGACACCAATCAGGGCACACATCCATCTTGTGCTCTGTGAGCTGCACTGGCTCCCGGCTGAATTCCAAATCCAGTTCAAGGTTCTGGTTCTGACATTTAACGCCCTTAACAGACTGGGACCAACATACCTGCGGGACCACCTCTTCCAGTATGTCCCCTGGAGGGCCTTGTGCTCAGTGGATAAACAGCTGCTGGTTGTCCCCAGCCCAAGAGACATTAGTCTAACCGCGACCAGGGCCAGTGCTTTTTCGACACTGGCATTGGCTTGGTGGAACTCCCTCCCACAGGAAACCTGGGCCCTGCGGATTTGTTACTGTTCTGCAGGGCCTGTAAAACGGAGATGTTCCATCAGGCCTATGGTTGAGGCTCAATGTCTGTCCCCCTTCTGACTGTCTGAGCTTTGCCATCCTGCCTTGAAGATGGTTGTTGCTTTTTTCGTACTGTCAGCACTCTATGGTTCTGGCACAGCCTTTTTATCTGAATCTGACGCCTTATGTAGAGATTGGTTTTATATGTATTAACTGTACTTTTAACTTTCTATTTAATCTCTGTTGTGAAGTGCTCTGAACCCTCTTGCAGGGAGGGTGGTATATAAGTGTAATATACTGAACTGACCTAAACTGGATGCCAGCACTGAATATCTGAATTCATTTCACAGAATTAAATTCTAAGAAGTTCACTTTATTTCACACTTTCTTCTTAGTGCAGCTGCTCTTCTTTCTGCGCCCTTTCCCCCTACATAACTAATGCTAAGCAGTCTTAAACAAATCATTCTTCCCCCTGTCTTGGAACTAAATACCATCTGGAAAAGTTGTCAGACATCTTTTATTCCAAGGAATCCAAAGCACTATAGAAGTATTCTGCACTAGAGTGTCCCTTATTTTTGAAATTCTGGTCTAGCAATCCAAGGAGCCTTAGCATTATACTGAGGCTAGAGAAAATTATCCTATTGCAAAGAACATCTGCTGTGTCTAAATTTGTAATTGAAATTAACTCAAGCATGCTAAAATAACCCAGAAAGATTCCATTCTGAGCTTCTTCTTGTACCGAAGAGTTATTTGATTAATTCGATTGTAACCTGCGCATCTGGCAGTGTTAGGGAGTTGTCATGACATTACAAAAAAACTAATAAGGAACTCTACAAATTACTGACATTTTCCCAAGATGAGAAAGAAGTACAAGCAGGGCTATTTTTGGCACAGAATTAGTGCCAACATCCTACATCACCCACAATGCAAAGGGAGCGAGCAGGCAAGCCTTTCCACTTCCCCCTTGTTTTGCCACAGGAAATGAACAAAGGTCATTTGGAAGAGAGAAGGATTTACACCACTGGCAGCTGTACAAAGAAAAAAAATATCTGGCTACCTGCTATTTTGATATTCATGTTGTTATCAAGTAGGAGGTTTTCAGCTTTGAGGTCACGGTGTACAATCTTCCGGCTGTGACAGTATTCAACAGCAGAGAGGATTTGCCAGAATTTGCGCCTTGCCTCAGATTCGCTTAACCGCCCATGGTTAGCAAGGTAATCTGTGGAAATAAACATGGGTTTTTAAAGAGTTAGCCACAAAGAAAGCCTCCAATTTTATACCTTACTTATCTCAGACAGAATCCAAGCAGCTTACAAAAATGCAAACGAAAAATTTCTAATATAAGCTCATACTTTTAATTCATTTCTTTATGCATTGCTCTTTTAAGGCTGAAATTTGGCAGGTTGGGAGGCTGGACGGAGTAAGGACAACTGTTACAGTTTCTGACAGGCTGATAACACAGGCCAATCTCCTGTCATCAAGCACCAAGGAGAGAGGGCAGCAGCTTGGGATGGGCTCTTTTTAGTGACTACAAAAGAAGAGAGGTTAGAGGATGAGAGAGAGAGACTGAGGAGGCAACCCGGTCTTCACTTTAGCCTCCTGGTGTCACCCACTGCTGCTACTGTGACTCAAAGGCAGAACCGAGGTGACACCTCCAGATGCTTCTGTCCCACAGGGAGAGCTTTTCTCATCACAGAACAAAAAGAATAATTTCCAGGCATCGTTGTTGGCAACAGTGGTAAGAGAAGAGGCATAACGCTGTTTATTTGAATGGATCTTGTTAATCTGGACAGATGTAAATATTAGATTATTAATCTACAAGAGGGGGAACTGTGAGAACTCATGTGAGAAGTGAAATCCCATCTCCAACCCTCCTGACTGCAATTTTTCCTCCACCCCTTCCCAGGCCCAACCTTCCTGGTCATTCACTTTCGCCTGCATAACCCTCCGAGCAGCCTACTTTCCTCCCCCCAATCCTCTCAGTCACATGCTTTCCTCACAATCCTAATCACATATTTCCTCCCAGGCAGATGCCTAATTTTAAAGTTTTTTTAAAAAAATATTTTGCACAGATGTTGCCAGTTACTGTGGTGTTAATCCCTTTTGATTTTTCTGCATATGTGGGGGGTCCCCAAAGTTGGCCTCGTTGTAGTGTTTGTTTGTTTTTTACACCACCGTTGGGCCAAACACACGCTGCTGCCCCAGATTAACTGGTAAAGACACACCGTATTGTGTAAATTTTGCTTTCAAGTTTGTAGTGCCATCCTAGGCAGAGTCACATTCATCTAAGCCCATGGACTTCAGTGGACTTAGAAGAGTTAACGCTGCTTCGGATGGCACTGTTTGTCACTAAGAGGAAACACTCAACATTCTTGCACTGATGGCAGGCAGTCGCTGCGGCTTTGCCATTAACAAAAAATTTCCAGTCAATTCTTCATCATCGGGTGATGGAACTTTTCACCCTTGCTTCATGGTACATTTTGTACTGCCTATTTACTATCATGATCCAGAGGTGCGGTCTTGCCATGGGGCCCATCCAGGGCTTACCCTGCACGGTATAGACTGGAGGCTGAATGAATCTGCTTTTCCTTACAGGAGTCTGAAAAGCCACACACAGCCATGTAGGTTGCCAAGAAAAAAATTAAACACACAGCACGGCAACAATCTGGTACATTCTCTCTCCAGTTTCAATGTTCTGAAATAAGGGACATTTGTTATGGTCCACAGGACTAGTAAAAAAAAATATTGCAAATTCACAGGCGGTATGCACCCCCCCCCAATCTACTGAACTACGGAGTGAGGGAAAAAACAGCAAATAAGCAAATGTTAAAATAATGGCTGTCTCTACCCCATGAAAATCAAGTCTTCCTTCTGTATAATTGCAGTTTATTTAGAACACTTATATCCCACATTTCCAAAAGATGCCTAAGGCCATCTTCCATCCATCAAACAGGCTGACCCCGATTATTCTTATGCCATTGCCCGGGGATCAAAGGCTTGAAAATAAAACTCACACCAAGAAGGACTGCCTCCAGGGGAACAGTGGAGACGGACCCCCATCCCTGTGTGTGCACGTCAGTAGCCTACAGTTCTAGAAGTAATTTCTTCCCCTCCTAGAAATGAAACAGCTTCACAAGCTGCCTTCAGAATACTGATCCTTCACTTTGAAGGTTATGTGTTGGGCTCGGACAGAAAGTATCCTCTGTGCTGCCTCTAAAAAGAAGCTCTGCATTGCAAGGACCCCTTTGAAAGGAAGTATCCCAGCTCTATGGATTGACCCTCTGTTCACCCCCTCCCCATAGCAGCAGAATTTAACACTTTTGTGTTGGGGGGAGCCCTCCCCTCCCCCTCAATTATTTTTAAGACTGGAACATCTAATATTTGAAAAAGGGAATGCCCAATAAAAGTCTCCGTTTGCAATTTATTCTAATTAGGCAAGTAACTACTTTATTCTATCTGGAAATTACAACAAAACACTTATATTTCCTTGCTGTTTAAACTCAGTTTGCAATCCTCACCAGTCCAAAATATGCATGTCTTCCAATTGACAGAGGGTGTGAGGGAGGGCTAGAAATCCTTCCATCCCCCATGAATGGGGTCCCTAAGACAATTTAGAAGGTAGTTTTCAGTAGCTGCTGTTTGAATAAGGGGAATGAGAGCTGGGTCTGAGAGACTCTGCCTCAACTTGTTAAAGAAGATCATGCCTAATTGGCCCTTACGTTTGTTACAATAGAACTCTTTTTAAAGCTACTGCATGTTCCTATGCATAAACTATGTAAAACCAAATTATTTAGGGGAGTTTTTTTGCATAGGTTGGAGGGCTGCACTGTAAGAAAATGGTACAAAAAGATTCTTGGGTAAAGGGACAGGGCCTGTAAACTATCACTGTGTACTGTCTGTTGGTGTAAGTCTGTTTCTATTAGGTAATTTCTGCATTGTTCAACATGTCATGTTAAATTGCTTATGCTTTGTTTCAATATTATTTTAGCTCTGCTTGTTTTTTCATTTCCCCCCCTGCAAATCCTAACCCTTTTGTATTGTTTATTGAATGTCCCAGCCATATGTGGGACAACCATCTATGGTCTCAGTGAGAAAGGCAGACTATAAATAACATAACTAAATAATCCTAAACAATGACACATGCACAGGAAAAAATATATGAAGCAAGTAAACTAACTTCTGTCAAACTACACTACTGCGTTTAGATAAACAGATATAATACCTTTAATTCTTAGTTTACAGGGCAACTTTCAATGATATAAGCAACTGAATCACCATTTCCTCTCAATCATTGTTAGATATCTTCCTACCCTTATGGAAAAACAAGCAGAAAATATACTGTCCACCTTGTGTCCTTAATACATCTCTCTAAGCTGCATTCGTATTAACCTTCTACCCTTTATCCTCAAACTCCTTATGCTTTCACCAGGTGATGAATATAGCTTTAATAATTACTACGATAGGACTGAAATGCTTTAAGAAGCTGAAGACAGGGGAAGAAGGCTGTAATCCACATTCTGCTAGAGAACAAGACGAACAGGAAAGAAAACATTTTATACCTTGAAACTTGCTGCATGAAGCTTAATAAGCCAAGGCACAAACACTGCAAACACATTTTTGACAATATGTTGGCGGCACTGTGTGTTCAGACACACAAAATTTGTTAAGAACAAATTTAATTTACAATACCAGTTTAGCTGTTTGTTTATGGAACGGAGCAGGAAGCTGGCTGGCAAAGAGCGGCAGGGAAACAAGACTGCATTTCACTATTACTATTTCCCCCCTAATAGGGACCCCAAAACAGCTTATGGTATTCTTCTCTCCTCCATTTTATCGTCACAACCATCTTGTGAGGCAGGTTAGGCTGGGAGGGAGTAACTGGTCCAAGGTCACCCAGTAAGCTTTCATGGCATTTCCGACTTAGGGTAATCCAAAAATCCTATCATTAACACCCTTGCTCAGATCTTGCAAACTGGAGGCAACGGCTTCCTTTACTGAGACAAGCCATCCCACTTTGGGCCTTCTTTTCCTACTACCTTCCACCTTTCCTAGCAATACTGTCTTTTCCAGTGAGTTTGGTATTCTCATGATGTGACTGGAGAACAACAGCCTCAGTTTCATCATTTTAGCTTCTAGGGACAAGTCACACTTGATTTGATCTAGAATCCACTTATTTGTCTTTTTGGCAGTCCATGGTATCCGCAAAACTCTCCTCCAGCACACATTTCAAATGAATCAACTTTCTTCCTGTCAGCTTTCTTCACTGTCCAACTTTCACATCCATACATAGTAATGGAAAATATTACAGTATGAATTATCTCGATCTTGGTCCCCAGCAACGCTTCCTTATCGTTGCAGACCTTTTCTAGTTTCTTCATGGCTGTCCTTCCAAATCACAGTCTCCTCTTGAAGTCTAGCTTGCAATCTCCCTTTTGGTTGATGATTGAGCCAAGGAATAGAAAATCTTTAAAAATTTCAATTTCTTCCCTGTAAATCTTAAAATTGCGTAATTCCTCAGTGGCCATTACTTTTGTCTTCTTGATGTTCAGCTGTAATCCTGCTTTGGCGCCTTCTCACTTAACCTTCATCAATAGCCATTTCAAGACTTCACTACTGAAGGCTGATTACAAAACTTTTTTTAAAAAACAATTTAATCGGACAGCACAGGACATTCGAAATAAACAGTAAAACAGAACAAGGTTTATAGCATTAGAAAATATGAGGTCTCCATGTAAGGAGGCAGTGAAGGAGGCAGGGAGCATTTTTTGCAGTTGCATTAATTTACTTCTCAAGGAATAATGCAAGGTCTAGTATAACTCCTAGGTTCTTGAGTCAACAAATACAAGCTAGACCCCATCAAATGTGGGAAGCTTAATGTCCTTTCAAGCATCACCTCTGTCTCATCAGGATTCAGTTCACCCTCAGCCATTTAACTACAGTGGCCAGGCCAGGCAGTGGCCCAGGGCCTCTACAGCATCACTGGGAGAGCTGGATAAAGAAATATAAAGCTGAGTATCATCGGCATATTGATGGCAGCCTACTCTAAAATCATGAATGACTTCTCCTGAGGGCTTTATATAGAGATTAAACAGCATGGAGAGATAAGACTGAGACTTGTCCACAGGGCATTGTCATAGCTCATTCACAGGCCAGTGCTCTTCCTGGGTTTCAGGTATACGACTGGATCCTCTTTCTCCCCTGCTGAGAAGAGCTTTTTACCAGCCACGGAGTGAAGCCCCTTACAATCTTATCTGTGTACACTTACCTTTGACAGAGCATCACTTACAGTTACTCATGTCTTAGTGAATATGCATAGATGTGGTTTCCTGTGTAAATATTCACTGGACACTTCCACCCTCATCACACACATGGTGCTTTTGAGTGGCATTCTCTTTAATCATGCAGGAAGGTGCTTATGTGTCACCCTCACATAGGAAGAAAACAGCTCCTGGAAGCGTGGTAAAAATATACCTGTAGGCATCCTTAGACAGTTGCATCATTCCTACTATACACTTGCACGCCATGGCCTCTTAACCCTACAGTTTACATTTTTTCCCTTCCCTACGTGGATGTGTGTGTATTCTTTTCCCTCTCCCACCCCTGGCTCCTGATGAAATACTATCTAGCCTGGGGAACCTTGTGTCGCATTAAAAGGTTAGAGGTATCACAAGATTTCCTTTGTTTTTATTATTGTTACAAAGTAGCTAACAGGAACCAACATCAAAGCCACCAAGAAAAATGTTTATATGACAGAAGGAAGGTTTTGCAGTGTTGACATTCACGGTTTTATGCAAGTTGTTTACCCCATATCAACATGGGCCTTTTAAAAATATTATTTTTTATAACATCAACAGCCCACCTTTTTGTCATAAAACTCAAAGTAGTGTATGCAGGAGTCCTAGGTCTTCCATCCAGGCACTGACAAGACCTGCTTAGTTTCAACAAGGTTGCTTATGATGTGCCTTCCAACCGTTCCCTGGGATCACTTTTTAAAGTTTAGTACTTGCATGTCTTTCACTAACATGTTTGTCTAATAACCCATAAACCACTTTGCTGTTAACAGGAGCTACATCCCAGTTAATTACCAAACTAGGAGTGCTCTACTAACTAGCAGATCTTACTTTTCAATTGTATGCAAGCTTCCATGCTTTTAATTATGAATAATTAGCAAAGCTGATTGATGCATTTCAACTCTTACAGCAACATTCTGTTTACTATATTAAAAAATCTCCCCTTTCTCTTGCTGATCTTAGCTAGGCAAGCCATGGCAAGGCCCCTCCCCACCTCTGCCTTCCTGTTAAAGAAAGATTCGTTTACTCTTTCACTGAAGTCACTATTAAAGCTCTTATCTTCTTACCACTAGGTGTTATTTTGCAAAATGTGAAGAACAATTACATAAGCCAAACTACGTAGCGGCTGGCACTAAATCCTGCTTTTTTGCTAGGAATAACACACAGAGATAAAATGCACCACTGACAAGTCTGAGCCAAAGAAGAAGGGCTTATTCCTACATCCTGTACGTGTGTTAAGAGAATTCACATGCCACAAGAATAAGGGCGTGGTTGCATGGCAGATTCTCATGCTCTCCGTTCAGCCCTCTAGCCTGGGCAGGAAACACATGACTAAGCAGCAGGCGAAATCTCTGGGTTGATGTTCTTTGGGGTCCTACTTACTGGGTAAATTTGTACTGATCCCCCAAATGTCAACCTCTGCCATATAGATGGGCAGAAGGCCAGTGCAGGTGGATCCTAGGATCAGGTGCATAGAAATGAAGGAAGCATTCTTTCCCTTAAATACCTATGAATACAGAAGATGTTCTCAGCAAAAAGCCCCCAGCATAAACATTTTGTGTTGAAAAATCCAATATGGTCTTGTAGATCTCTGTCTCCTTTGGGGTGGTTTGCAATTTAAGTTATTATCCACCAAAAATTTGTTTGACACTAGCATTTTTAAAATGGTTCACATTTTTCAAAAGGCAAAACACTAAAAACTGGAGGGGAAAGGTGCCCTGCT
The DNA here is from genome assembly GCF_028583425.1 of Eublepharis macularius. Classification (NCBI taxonomy): domain Eukaryota; kingdom Metazoa; phylum Chordata; class Lepidosauria; order Squamata; family Eublepharidae; genus Eublepharis; species Eublepharis macularius. Next base: position 5,209,404 of record NC_072803.1, read on the forward strand.
GGAGCTAGGATGCAGTTCTGATGGAGGGGTACCTGGCTGTTTCTTGCGCTCCCCCTCCAGCACCTCATCAATGGCAGCTGGAACAATTTATGAACACCTTAACTGCTTGAAGTCCAATGAGATGCTGACTTGCATTAAATGCACACTTCCTCTGAATTTGCTTTAGGCTTATGTACTTTTGCCATTTTAAAATTTCAGATATATCAAACAACTGGAATATGCAGTGTGGGGGAAATTATTTTCATACTTCTCAGCAAGCAAATACTGAAACTTTGCCTAGGAACAAGGGGCAGGGAGGCCTCCATCTTGCAAGCAGCGGCGGGGCCCTTTAAACAAGTCCCGAAACTTTCCGAAGCATTTCCGAATGCTTCGGAAAGCTTTGCTTCGGTATTCCGATGCGGGGCCAGCATGCTGGCCCTGCTTTGGGGAATACTGAAGCATTCCAAATTGGGTTGCTTCGGGTAACTTTACCTGAAGCAAAACCCGAAGCATACAGCCCTACTTCCCACTTCTTGGACTTGTGTGGAATGATTTCAGGCCATATTTCCTTGTGTTTGGCACTGTTTTGTGCTGTATTTCCATATGATCTGCCTCACAAGCCTTTCTCTCTATGCTCTTACCTTCAGAAACGAGGCAGGTGGCAAGAACAGACAAGGATTTTTCAGTAGTGGCGCCTTCCCTGTGGAAAGCCCTCTTAGCCAGTACCTATGCTACACTCTTTTATGGGCCAGGCAAAAATGTTTCAGTTTACCCTGGCTTTAACTTTTAGCACCATTTTTAATAGCGTGCTTTTAGCCTGAAAATCGTCAAATTCACTTTAAGCTGATCAGAGATTTTTTTTAATGCTCTGGCTATGTTTTAATTAGGCTTTTAATGTTTATGTTTTTATTTTGTTTTATTTTACAAGCTGCCTCAGGCAGGCTTCCTGGAGAAGAAGCATTTTTCTAAATAAGCAAATGAGAGACTTTTGGGTCCAGACTAATATTCCCATCCAATGCAACTTAACATAAGCATACATTTGTTTATTTTTTCTATATAACACATGAATGGCACAACCACAGCCTTATACTCAAACATGAACCAAAGCAAAATGGTATGAAAGATTTTCAGTGAAGACATGGATAAGACAGAGAATACATGAGCTGACTAGTTGTTTACGAAAACGGATGAGACAAAGCTGCTGCCTAGTAACTTGTCACAGAGCAACTTTCTGAAGGTCACCCTGCACATGGCTGAGATTGGCAATGGCCTAGACACATGTCTTCTCCGTTGTGGCTCCCACTTTGTTAGGAATGGCCTGCCTGTGGCGATGAGAGAGTCCCCCAAGCTTCTGCACTTCAGCAGAATATGCAAAACAGAAATGTTCATGAGGGTAGTTTTAAAGGGATTAGAATGATACTGCAATGGGATATTCAGGAAGGCGCCCGCAGCTTGTTTACTCTCAGGAGATAGATGGAGTATGCATGTCCCTCCCATTATGCAGTTACTCCATTGGCCTCCCATCCATTACTGGGCTCAATTCAAGGCCACGACTATCACCTTCATGGCCTTGGCCCCTCACATCTGTGTGACCACCTCTTCCCCTACGTTCTGCTTTGGCAGTTTTGCTCATCTGGAGAGGGTCTTCTGCAGATGGGCAAAATCAAAAGCTGCCCACACATGTGCTTTCTCTGGGGTAGCCCCATATAATGGAATGGCCTGGCCTGAGGAAGTCAGGAAAGCTCTCCCTCTCTTGGCTCTCTACACACTATGCAATACTGAATTATTCAGGAGGGCTTTCTGCCCAGATGATAGGGCTGTGTCATAAGTAGCTTGGATAGATGCACTGATAGAGGCAAAGACTATACGCTACTCTGTTGGGCACAGTCTACTGATACAGACATGTGCCTACTAGGGAGTTTCCATGTGGCTAAACATGCAATGTAAAGTATTTATGCTATGTTTCAGAAAGATTTCATTTCTGTGCTTAGAATCATAGACTCATAGGGCTGGAAGGTACCTCCAGGGTCATCTAGTCCAACCCCTTGCACAATGCAGGAAATTCACTAATACCTCCCCCCACACCCCCAGTGACCCTTGCTCCACACCCACGGGCATGTAAGATGGGCCATGAGAACAAAGCAGTGATGTAACCCTTCCTGCCCTCCCTCTCATGATCTGGCTTTATACTTTCTTGGCTTTATAGTTTATTTCAAACTTATAGTTTATTTCAAACGTTTCTGCTTCCATACTCTATTGAATCTCTTCCATCGAATGTCTGAATTGCTGTTCATTATTGTACTTTGCTCAATGAATGTCCTAGCTGTTGATTATATTGTATTTTCACTTGCATTGTGTAATCCACCTTAGATCTCAGCGAGAAAGGTGGACTATAAATAATAATAAATAAAAATAAAAGGATTGTAATTCATTGAAATATTTATTGTATGTATCATCTTCCTTTCATTGTATTTTCTAGCTCTGTAATTCAATATTTGCATAATGGTATATATCAGGCGCCTTTAGGTTTTTTGTCTGCATTGTCTTCTAATTTTGTAATCTAGTGCTACTGCATTATTTACAGGAGATCTTATGCTGCCTGATTGAATTGCTTTCTGTATTTTGTAATCCTCCTTGAGTCTCAATGAGAAAGGCATGCTATGAAGTAAATAAATACAAATTACAAGCACGACGGAACAGGATTCTAGGTAAGAAACAGCTACTGGGCCAGGGTGACAGACAGCTACCATTCACAATAGACATTCTGACGCACCAACTGGACCCTGTTCTAAGGAGATGGAGGGGCTGACAGCAAGATCATTTAAGCTGTAGCTTTTCTTCAGGGACAATGGATTGCTTATTAGGGATATTGGAAGACAGAGTCAAAGTACTGCAGACAAACAAAATTTAAGTATTGTCCCCTCTCCCCCACCCCATCTGAAACAACCCAGCTTAGTAAAATACTTTTATCTTTTTAAAAAATTCATCAAGAGTGCAAATATTTCACTTAATCCATACAAACATTCTTAAATTACACTCCAATAGCAGAGCCTATGTTCCTTGCTTGCCAATTAACTGTTCTCCAATATTTCATTCTGAGGAATGAAAGAAAGCCAGCACAGGCTGGTATGCAATACCATTAATTAAGTGGCTGAAGTATTAACTCTCATCTTCTGCTTCAAGCCCCTCAAGAGACAGTACTAGCAAGAAATCCAAGTCACTTTCACCTTCGCTCATTCTTAGAAATCTCTCTGCTGTCATTTTGCATTTGATTATACGCAGTTTGATAATCTCCATACGTTGTTTTATGTGAGGTAATTCAAGAGAAACTGGAAACCACCTCAAGAGTTACATCACAGAACAATAGCTGGAAGAAACTGGCCTTCACTTGGAAGCAAGGCAGCTTCCTGTCTAGAATTCAGGAGCATGCTCCTTTCTTGGAAGAGGGAAAAAATGTAGAATGTGACAAAGACACCAGCAGACAACACTTAACTTTCATCAGGCGTTTCTAATGTCTTTTTCCTGAGAATATCCGTAAGAAAAACAGGCTGGCCAGAGACTACCTCTGCTGGTGAGAGCCCTGATGCATTCTGTCCCAGTGACTCTAGCACACACACAACCTTTGGAACGAGCTCTCTAGACACAGTCTGCTGTATGTCTAAATTCCCCTTTGTTGAAGAAGCTGCATGAACACTGACTCATGTGTATTTGATTTTCTTTCATTATGTTAGCAAGGAACAGAAATGACAACTTTAAATAATGAAGAAATTATTGTTATCTTTCAAAAACTGAAGAATGGAGAAATTATATTTTACTGAATTTATCTAGGTTGGCCAGGATTTTAAAAAAATGTGTAGCTGTCACATACAACAGAACTCAGTCTATTTGTATTTATTAAAAACATCAATTAGGGATCTCAAAGCACCAAACTATTAAAAAGACATTAGTACAAGGTATGTTATTTTGTGTCTCTTATTTTATAGTATAAGGTAATATTTTTCAAGTACTTCTAATAACTAAAGATCTTGAAGAGTAGCTAAAGTAAATCTACAAATAAACTCACATACAAAGGGTTACTTTCATACCCTACCTACTAATGTATGCGGATTTAAATGACACACAGAGAAAAAAGGATACCTTGGAAAATTCAAGTTTAAAAAACCACGCATGCTGTCAGTTCTAGGGACGGCAGTTCATGGCAGATAGACCCCCGAACCCCTCACAGCAAGCACAAAGCAGGACACAAAGTAAAGAGAAGACTGTAAGAAGCCTTATAAGGCCCTCACATAAAATTCCACAAAAAGTTATTTTTTCCTTAGGATACCTGCAGCTTCTATGGCTAAATGCAAACAGCTAACTGGGGTTCATTTCACACTCTACCCTGAGCCTCAGAGCAAGGACAAGGTAAACAGAAGGTGGCGAGACCCGGACCTTGATCTGCTCAAAATGATACAAACAGCAGAGTCCTTTTGTAGAAAGCAAGAGACCGGTCACGTGAAAATGCTGGCTTGATGTTTGAAGAGAGTTCAACCACAACTAACCAGGGCAGTTTTTAGTTGCCAGTAGTGACCAGCTCAGCTGTAAATGACAAGCCTGGGTTAAATCCCAGCACTAGGTCCAAACAGCAATATTTTCCTCCTGCAAATGCATGCACACACACACACACACACACACACACAAACACACAATCAGTAAAGATGGAGGAAAAAGAAATACTACGGAAGAACTGGTCAAAACTAGGACAGGATCATCCTTGAATCAAAAACAAGAGGTGCCAAAGTGTTCATATTAAAACTACTTGACTGGTTTTTATATTTATTTAAAGATACAATCATGACTCCAATGAAGGCTAAGATAAGGGTTTAACTTATCTGAAATTGCTGTGGACTGTACTCTTGAAGTTGTTGACAGAATTACAGCTATGTTAAGCAGTATCTCACTTCTCAGATTACAAGCTTCTACTTCTAGGAAAAAAAATAACTTGCCCTATTTTTTGCCAGTATAGATCACTTGGATGTCAAAATTTAAATTCAGGACAGGAGAGTTTTTAATTGGGCTTCCTTGATACATAGCTTAAATGCAGCAATAAACTACACCAAATACAGATGATCAATATGACCAGGAAAGTAAAAAATAATAAATAAATAAAATGAATGAATGGAATGGAATGGACCAAGAAAATAAAAATAAGCAGAACAAAGACTATTCTCCATACTTGTGCATGGAGGTTCCTCACCAATCCATACCTCCATTGTTTACATTAAAGTCTGAAATTGTTACTAAGGCACACTAATGATTTCACCACTGCCTTTCAGACTACAGCTTCTTAACCTGTATCAGCCTTGTATTTCCTATTTGTGCTTGCTTCAACAGACTCTGGAAGAGGCTTACAGCAGAATTAATTTAAAACCTACAAAATAATGCAATGCCATCTAAAAACATAGAAGTGTAGAGCTGGAAGGGTTCACGTCTAATCCAATCCCCTGCACAACACAGGAAATCCAGCTACCTCCCCGCCTCACCTCCCCCAGTGACCCCTGCTCTATGCCCAGATGAAGGCCAAAAACTGCCAGAAACCAATCTGGCCTGGAGGAAAACTCCTATCTGACTCCAAAGTGGCAACTGGCATTACCATGGGCATGTAAGAAAGGGCCACGAGAGCCAAGCACTGGCTCATCCCGTCATGCTCTCCCAATCTGCATACATTCATACTGAGAGCCAGTTTGGTGTAGTGGTTAAGAGTGCGGGACTCTAATCTGGAGAGCCGGGTTTGATTCTTCACTCCTCCACTTGAAGCCAGCTGGGTGACCTTGGACTAGTCACAGCTCTCTCAGGGTTCTCTCAGCCCCACCCACCTCACAGGATGTTTGTTGTGGGGATAATAATGGCATACTTTGTAAACCGCTCTGAGTGGGCATTAAGTTGTCCTGAAGGGCGGTATATAAATTGAATGTTGTTATTATTATTGTGTCACAGAATTACTGTTTAAAATGTTAAAAGAGAGTAAAAAAAACCCCAGCAGGACTGAAACAAGACAAAATTATAACACACTAGCCCAACTTGCAGGGGCAATAAGCAGATCAGGTCAAAAGCCTGGCACAGCAGTCTCTGGCACTATCTCTGTTAACCTTCTGCAAACTGGCAAAGGAGCTTAAGGAGGGAGGGACTTCCATAACCTTTGTATTGAGACCAAGAAAAGCCCCATCATGGATTGTGACCTAACAAGCCTCTGAAGATGGTGAGATGCAGAACAGGCAGCCTCACAGTTCAGCAGACAGTCCTTGAGGTACCTTGGTTGCAAACAGTTTAGGTTATTGAAGGCACACACTGGTACTTTGTATGGGGCCCAGTAGCAAACTGGAAGCCAATGTAAATGTAATAAAATAAGTATACTATGTTTAACCCAGATAGTGCCTTGTTTAACAAGCAGGTGCTGTTTTTTGAATAGCTAAAGTTTTCAAGATTTTTTTCAAGGCATCATGTAAAATGCATTACAACAACCCAATTTGCCCCACACTGAGTAGAAGATTTAACAAACATATGCTGGTATTCGAACTAATTCCTGTCCATGTATCAAAACTTGAGAACTCCTTTAAACAGCAGCTAAATAGATGCACCTCTTTAAACATGCACATCCACTTTTAATTAGAACTGCAGCATCGAGAAAAAGATACTGCAAATGACACCCTGATGCTTCTCAAAGAGAAAAAATTAATATGTCCAATTAAAATATGCCCTGGGCCTAACTTTTATATGCCTGTAAATTCTAAAAGAGTGCTGTCTTTCAAAATACATATTACATATTGTTGCTTTCTCTTACCTTATGTATACAAACATGGCGACAAGGATATCTTGCTTCACAAGCCATTTCTGTACAGCGTAAGTAATGGAAATATCTCTTATATAAATATTGTTGGTTTCTTTCTGTTTGAATTAAAACCGAACCGAACCGCAGACTGTGGTGAACAGTTAAGTCTAAGGACAGCAATTCTCTTTCCTATATAGTCAAAACCAATATATTTTGCTTACAACAGGCATTAAGTCTCTGGATTACAGTGGCACAACCTCAAAGTTATGTGGCCTCAGTGCTCTGTGAAATTCAGATAACCTTTAAAATGTTTAAAACAAAGGATTAATCAAGAATATGGACCATAAGGAACAAGGACAAGATTAATTCCTTTAAGAAAAGTAGCAGAAGTCATACGATCATGAGTTAAAATATCTTGTCTATCTGCTTCATAGTACTGTCATTTGCTCAATAACCAAATACGAAATGGATTGTGCTGACCAGTCATCAACAAACATAATTCTCAACATGGCCAAATCTGTGGACATTTCAATCCAGAGACTGTACCCATGATCAGACAGGACATTCCTTTCCACAAGCCTGAGAAAAGCCCCAGGTTTGCTGAAAAATCTGAAATAAATGCATGGGGAAGTAATTCCACCCCAATTAAAGAAGCAGTGCCTGTATCTTTTAAAAAGAAGCTATCAGTAGCCATTGTGGGGGTTGCTAGACAATACTGCTAGCCTTCAGACTAATGTCAATAAAAGGTGGGGGGCCTTTTACTTCAGCCTCCGAGTCCACTTCTGCTCCCCTCCCAACCTGCCCTATAGGGAGCACTCCCTGGGGCCAGGCCCAGCAGCAACCACCAGGCAACTTGTAATATGTTTGATTCACTCAGGTGTGGAAGTGGCCACTACACAACTCAGATGAGTGACTTACTACTGTGTGACTTTTGCAACAGGGACAGACCGTTCCAAGGAGAGGATGCCATGGGCCAGTATGAAATAAGAGTTACAGTATCAGACTAGAACCCAGGTTCGAAACGCCACTCTGCTGAGACAATTTGCCGGGAGATCTTGGGCCAGTTACTCTCTCTAGCTTAAACTACCTCATGGGGTTGTGGTGAGAATCAAAGGAGGAAAGGAAAATAATATAAGCTGCTTTGGTTCCTCACTGAGGAGAAAGGTAGAGTACATAAAAAATAAAACTGAAGACGGAGGGACCTAAAAGAAAGGTTGGCTAGTGAATGGGAAGGAAAGAAAGGCAGGGAAAGGGAAGATATGGGCACTGCCAGGAAAGAGGAAATAGTGTGGGGAAGGAGATACAGCAGGAAATGCAGTGACGCCCCCGCCCCCATCCCCGCACAAGTTCTTGTGGGTTCCCCGCTCACTGTTATTTCGTTCGGAACCATGGTCCCAGAACACAGATTAAAAAGTATCTGCACAATGGAGCAGGCAACTTGTAACTGACTTTTTTCTGGATCCCTCCTTTTTTCACAGATCCCTCCTTCCTGTCCAGTGTTTTAATAATTTGTATGTTTTCACACATATTTTAGTTGTAGTTTTAATGATGTGCTTTTGTTTGGTTTTAATAGTTGTAAAGACATGTTTTTAATCTATTAGCCACCTTGGCCCTGATGAGGGCAGAAATATAGGCCTAAATTTTGTAAAATTAATAATAACTGGATGGTAGGATTCTTCTATCAGTCTGGGCCAGTCCCTAAGTCTGTAGAAAAATCAGAAGGAGGAAAAGGTGAGAAACTTTTAAATGTCTGTGCATAGATCTGGGATATGCAAATATGCATCATAGGAGCCTGTTGATATCACATTTTTGCAAAAATACGAAACATATATATGGAAGGTCAAGGAACTTTGTGCAGGTACTCAGGAACTTGTGCCACGATACCATTGTTCAATTAAGGGGTTCAACTCGAAGGGGTTGAATGCACCTCAAAAACAGCATTCACTTTCATAGGCAGTTTGGCTAGGAATGAAATGTTTGGCAGAAAAAGAGGGAGAAGCCGCTCAGCTGCAAAACGCAACTCAATATTCTTTGCTGACTTCTGTTATCAATGGCAGCTTTGGCTTTTTAGCTGTGATGAAATGAAAAAAATCTTGTACACACATAATGGACTGACACGCAGTACCTCCCTCAGTAAAGGTTTGGAGTAAATGCAGACAGTGGATTCACTGCAAGTTCACCCTCATTCAACCCCAGACCACTAAGCAAACAGGATGGCACCAGCCAACCCCCCGCCTCCTCTGCTCTCCAATCACTAGAGGTTTCAGTGCCACAAGCTGATGAACTTTATTCCAGTTACTCTTCAAACCAGACTTTCCCTTCCTAGCCATCCTCCTCCACCAACTGGCTACGATTTATATTAGTGACAGTAAGTTAACAAGGGCATTATTATTCCCTGGCTGCTAGTGTCACTTTGCCCTCTTGAATTTTTTAAACAAGAGATCAGCAAGCAAACTGTTTTGGACCTGAAGCTCATTTTTAACCATTCTTTCTGGCATGAATGCCAACTGCATTCTGTTCCTAGACGACACAGCGATGACTTCTTAGCCCTTCTAGGCAATGGAAAAATTTGCCATTTGCCTAAAATAACTCTTACCATCACCCAACAGAGATATTATAGGTGAGCTTTGTCTTTGGAGTGAATATCATTCATTGTAAGTAACTTTAAAGAAAGTGGCAAACGGAAGCCTTTGTGTTTAAGAAATGGCAAGAGACAGGACTGCACTAAAGGCCAAGATCAAGAGAACCGTGCAACCAGGTTTGAAGATCCAACAGGAGTTTAGACTTATTTCTTATCAGTCCACCCACCTGTTTTGAGCCATCCACAGGAATGATGCATGGCAAAACACTGTTGAAACCAAGGAATTTTGAAAGCAGTTTGCAACATTAAATGGAGTTCTGCTGTTCAAAAACAAGTCAAAATTTTAACGTAAAAATGCAAGCCCTTCGGCATCTTTAGACAGTTATTGAAACAAAGCCCTAGTATCTCAGTTTACTTACCTTGAGCTCTTTTTTGGAAGAGGGGCAGGATATAAGTTTTAATGTGCAAAAATGTTATACACTGATTGCTGGCTGGTATTAATAAAAAGGTACTTTGCAGTGCTTTTGTGACTAGTTTTGACAAGTAACCTAGTCAAAAGACCAGCATATTCTCTCCATTTGCCCCAAACTGTATTTTTAATATATTCCTATACCATTCTATCCAATACTCAAAAGCATAAAAATGCCATATACATGAAATAATCAAAACACCATCCATCACCCAGACACACGTACATAACACAGTATAAAGCCAACATTCAGCCGAAGGATCTTCTAAAAAGCTTTGTTATAAACTCTATAATCCATCAACAGATATGTTTACTTGCACAGAGCATATCAGCATTGTATTCAGCATTTCAAAAGTACAGCACTGTAGTTTGATACTCCTGATGGTTAGCCCCATTAAGTATTAATTCACCTACGAATTACAGGAAGTCTCATTTACACTGCTTGAGTATAATTCAGCCACAATACTGCAGAAGACAAACTCGTTGGCTTGGTCTTTGCAAGCAGACTGGCACCCTCATCCAGGAATTTCTTCTCCAGATTTCTCCCTAAGCACCGAAGATACCAATCACATGCAAGAGACAGCATGGCTCACAGTTCATACTTTAGCATACAGGAAGCATATAGAACTGAACACCAGATTGGCTCTTAGCAGGCCAAACAGCCAAAACAGGATGTGAGGGATAGGGTGTGAGATTGTATAGTCTGCTCTGAGCTCCTCGAGGGCAGGATAACATGATTATATGAGGGAGGATCAAGGAATTATGTTTCTCAACAATTTCGGTGAAACTTGTTTTAAGATGATAAAGAATATCCATAAATGCATGCGCAAAACCAATGACACACAAGCTGGAACTCCCATATCTGAAAGACCAAGTCTCCTTATTTTGAACCCGTGTGCTAGATATGCTCCTCTTGACAGTTCTTGCTTGCTGAGCCATGCCAGAGGACCATGCAACAATTGTCAGGCTGGTTGTGGGCCTTTTCAGGCACTGGCTGATCCCCTGAAGGGATTTACCAGAGGAGTGCCTTCTTCACTGCTTTTTCCAAGATGAAGTTTCAGAGAATATGTTGCTGAGCTATATGAATATATGTATGCAATGGTGCTAGGTTTAAGAATGCCATGTTAAAATGTTACATTATTGTTTTTTAATGGGGAGGATAAGTAACCAAGAAAGGGACCCTTTCTGGAAGAAAGGAGAAACAAAAATATCAGGGGGGCAGGGCAACTGTACTGTAAACAGTGGCAAACAGAAAGCATGAGTGAAACAGCTTAATTTATAGTTTAGGAAAAGTAGTATGAAAAGTCTACGTATTTTTCAGCTGGAAAGTGGTGGATCGGAGTTCCGGAACCTCTTGAAAATGGTCACATGACTGGTGGCCCCACCCCCTGATCTCCAGACAGAGGGGAGTTTAGATTGCCCTCCACGCCGCTCCAGCGGGGTGGGGCCACCAGCCATGAGACCATTTTCACCGAGGGCAACCTACAGAGTTCCACCGCCTCTTTTCCCAGAAAAAAAGCCCTGGATAACATCATTCCAACAGTAAGCTAACGCCACATTACCCTGCTTCCCATGAAGAAATCTAGTTTGAGTCTCAAGCTTTTACTCAGATAAACTAAAAAAAAAAACATTTTGAAATATAAACTTCCCTCCTAAAGTCCACCTGCAGTAAATTAAACATCAATGTACCTACTTGTAGAAAAGCTAACATGCAAATAATTATTCATCATCCTTGCTATGCATCACATGAGCCAGAAAGCCTGAAGAAATAGGAGGAGGTTTCCACTGGTCATCGCTCATCTTGGCCCAAGCTAACAATAAGACTGAAAGCCGGGAAGTCATCTGAATGGTCATCGTTTCCAGTAAGAATGAAGCCCCTTATCTATAGGACAGGACCACTGTCCTCTCTGGGGACCATGAAATGGCATGAGTAGAATTCTATAGCTCTTAGAGAAGGAGGGATTATTCCTATGGCATTCTCTTCCAAGACAGAGGAAACTTCTGAGAGGAGTGTAGGGTTTGGGTATGTAATCCCCCTTGTTTCCTTGGTACGGGAGAGCAAGACATATTTAATGGAGTGGCATAAGTGAATAGCAGGGAAACAGATGCCTTGGATTATGCACTCCAAGGTAGCAAGTGCTAGTAAAGGGGAGGGGAGGGGGTAGCACAGAAAAGAGGAGTGCAAATAGAACCTATGCTTAGAGCTAAGGGAGGACTTGGAATGCCGAGCGGAATACTGAACAGGCTTCTTGCAGCATCTGACACATGCTCTCTAATGCTGGGTTCATGCAAGATGCTTTGCCTCAATATTCTTTTGCAACTTAGAAGAAGGCAAGAAGCTTGGGGGACACTAGAGGAGTATGGGAATCTACCAGTTGAAAGGCTGTATATTTTTTTTTACTGGCAGGGAAGATACTTTGATGTAAAGATTAGCAATGCGGCCAAATTAGCTGACTTTAGAGCCTGAGGTCTTCAGTTGATGATGTAGATTCCCGATCCCCTACTAAAAGGAGATTACAAGGCTACTGCTAACAGCGCTGAAGCTAACCAGTCAACTTCATCCTTAAGCAACAGCAAAGATCTACATCGCCTAGAGACATCCTTTGAGGCAGGCAACTGAGCACTGAAGTTACTATGCTGGGAGCTTAGTCAACAGCATAGTACAGACTGTGTTAGTATTAAGAGATTCTGAGCCAAGAGGACAAGAACAATTACGGTAGTCAGAGGGGCAACCTAAACTGGAGATAACACAAAGAAATGCAAAAGGAGCTTAGAGCAGCAGACTCTGGTAGTTTACACCTAGTTATCTGTAGCTGGCCATAGGAGGAGGCCCTAGATAAGAAAAATCAAATAGTATTCACAATCGTACTTGTAGCGGTAGTACTGAGATGGAGTAAATGGGTCTACCAGGGCCAGGATCCAAGTACTGATAAGGTACCATTCCAGTGAGGCACAAAATGCAGCTCTAATGCTAGTGGAACAGTCTCGGTAACCTTGCTTATTAAAGTGCTGGCCATGTGTGTGGGACTCGACTGTGTGGTTCTTGTCTAAACAAAGACGTCAGCAATTGTGGCTTTCCAAACTAGGTGGTCTACTGTTTCATTTAAGATGCTTTTTGAATGTGGACCGTCACAGATATGTAGCCCAGTGTGCAGGAAACCATACAAGGGTTAGGAAAGTTGGAAAACAAAACAGAAACAATTCTTCCAGGGCAGATGGGCAAGACTTATAGAAATTAATTTTTATCGTTGGGAAAAAATCCCACCATTATGCTTACATAGTCTCATCTAAAACAGCCATCAACAGGAAGTCTGGCTTCCTGAAAACTTTTTCAGGGTCAAAACTCAGCTCCAAATGAGAACACACAAAACCAGAACCATTCTGTAGGGTTCAAAACAGAACTGTCAGTGTTTCCCTATTTTATCAGATTCCCAAAACAAAATCAAATGCAATAAAAAGAGAAACTTCAGCTATTTGCTACAGAAACAAGCTGCTCTTACTGGGCACCAATTCTGCAAGCATACACCATCACTTTCACCAATCTACACGCAAATTAAAATTTGAGCTCCAGTTCTTTGGAGGATGTACGGCTGACTCCCTATTTTTGAGCTGGAGATCCTGACAGTAAGAAATTGTTTCTTCTTCCCAACATACCGCCTCACTGATCTTTGCTTCGGCAGTTGTAGACCAAAATTGGGTAGATATCAAAAAAAAATACCAACTCTACCATAACCAGGAAGAAAACACCCAGCAAGGCAGACATGATCTTTTCAAAATTATCACCACTTTGGGCAGTCAGTTACATTCCGGAGAATAACCCTGTCTAATAGCACAGAAACTGCACCTTCTTCTGTGCCACTCCTTCCCTGGTCTTATCCCCCAGCCTTTCCTCCTATCTACCGGAGCAAACAGGGCAGAACAAACTTTTCTTTTTTCAGTTAAAGGGTTGTTGGTTGAAGAGGCAGGAGAGGCTGCAAACTGACAACTTTCCTGTTACTGAAAGGTTAGCCTGTGTGATGCATCAATGCACTCAAGTTAAAGAAGTTCTTATTTGCTTGGCTGCAAGGCTAAATTACACCATCTTTGCATAGGAACAAATATATAGAGGTAAGTAAAAAAAATCCCAAGAAAACAGGATGTTTCTGATCTGAATGAGGCTAATATAAAAGCCGTTGCCTTCTAAAAGTATGACACTGTTGTGAGATTTTGTAATCCGGCCTATAATGCGTATTAGTTACTCAACATGCCGGGCAAATGGTAAAACAATGAATTATTTCCTTTGTTTATCTGAATGCAAAAATAGTGTTAGATATTTGATGGTTGTTGTGGGTTTTCCGGGCTGTATTGCCGTGGTCTTGGCATTGTAGTTCCTGACGTTTCGCCAGCAGCTGTGGCTGGCATCTTCAGAGGTGTAGCACCAAAAGACAGAGATCTCTCAGTGTCACTGAGATCTCTGTCTTTTGGTGCTACTCCTCTGAAGATCTCTGTCTTTTGGTGCTACACCTCTGAAGATGCCAGCCACAGCTGCTGGCGAAACGTCAGGAACTACAATGCCAAGACCACGGCAATACAGCCCGGAAAACCCACAACAACCATCGTTCTCCGGCCGTGAAAGCCTTCGACAATACAGTGTTAGATATTACTCTGAAATAAACAAAAAAACACACAAAGGAAGCAATATAAAGCTTCCATTTTAAAAACAATTCCAATAGTCACCAAGTTAAGTTACTTTTTAAACAAAAAATGGCTTACCAAATATTTCTCCATTTTTGGCAAATTCTGTCACAAGGTACAACATGCTTTTGGTCTCCATCACCTATTGATGGAGAAACAAGACATTAGCTTAACTTATTTGGGGACAGACAAAAAGCAATAAAGTCCTGGAAATACCTTTTCCCTCCCAACACATCATAGTGGCTATTAAAACCCTAACATCCCCAAGTTATTTCTCAGATTTAAAGTTAAAGGCATGATTAAGCACCTCTTAAGGTGTCTAGATGAAATTTTGTTTCCTGACCATGAAGTTCTTTAAAAGGATGAGTATTTTCCCCTGTGCTAACTGTTAGAGACATGGTGGTTCAAGTCCTATACGGCCTTCAGGCTAAGCATTTGCTGTGCAGAACTCGTACCTTAGCAGTGAACATTTGGAACCTTACCATTGGAATCCATGCTGCTTTCTAAATAAACCGTCGAATATTGTGTGAGACGGGGTATGGAAAAAACAAACTCTTAACCTTGAGAGGACACAAAGATTCTAATAAATCAGGAGAATTCACCCATATCATAGTGAAATTTGATCGTCTAGTATCCATCATATTATTCAGGTCCTCTCATCCATCTGTCTTTCCCCTTTTCATCAAATCCAGTGTAGATTTATATGTACATATACAAATTTCAAACAGAGAGCTAAAAAAGCTAAGATGAGAATGAATCAGGAAGCAGCTCTGCTACCATCACAGCCTTATGTTTTCTGTATCTTCAGCTACCAATTAATTCACTCATACTATTCCTTCATCAGCACCTGGCCTCTTCCGTCACTGGGCACTGAATCATCTGAACAACAAAAATGATGTGTTGGCAAACAGGAACAATTTACTTTTACAAATTTTGTGCAGGCTTCAAAATCTAACCCTTCTATCCAAGAATTCCCTGTATATGTTCCAGATTTGACCTCCATCTTTGCCCAAATTAACAGATTGTAAATAACAACAACAACAACAACAACAGTGTTTATATACCACTCTTCTAGACAGATTAGTGCCTCACCCAGAGCGGTGAACAAGTTAGTGTTATTATTATCCCCACAATGCAGCTGGGGAGCTGGGGCTGAGAGGAGTGGCTTACCCAGGCCACCTAGTGAGCTCATGGCAGGAGTGGGCTTTGAACCAGTAAGAGTGCCGATTCGCAGCAGAACCACTTCACCACTGTGCCACAGCAACTCCCCTCATGATGAAAGTGTGCTTTCCTAGCTCTAAATGAACTTTAAGTTGCAGTAACAGATCAGCTTACAAGTCAGCAGAATCCAACCCCCAACCCCCCAAAAGTAGAATTTTAGAGCCCCATAACAGTTGCACATCCTGCCAAAATTGTCCTCTTTAGGATCGGCCAATATACCGATCCACAGCAGATGACTACACCCTACATTTTTACATATCTGCTCATTAGAGTAACGTCAATCAAGCAAAATCAAATGTCAGATTAACTTTGCCCTAATCAAGCCGTACTCATTGGTTGTTTTCAATGTGGAATTATAATTTACACACATTTGTTTGAATATGCCCACTTTTCTCCTCAATGGGGACCCAAAACAGCTTCTAAAGTCATTCTCCCCTCCTCTATTTTATCCTCACAACAACTATCCTGTGAGGTAAATTAAGCTACGACTGCCCCAAGGTTGCCCAGTGAGCTTTCATGGCAGAGTGAAAATTCAAACCTAGGTCTCCTATATCTTAGTCCAACACCAGCCACTATACCATGTATAAAGGGGGGGTCATACATGGTATAATACCCTGAGTCACTGCTCCATGGGTAACTTGTTTTACATTGTGAGATAGGAAAGGTACGGTATCGGTTCTAACAGCTTCTGTCTGTTGCATGCCAGATACTCCAAACTAACCCCATGGCAATTAAAAAAAATATAAAATAATAATGTTCAACTCGTAGAGCAAAAATGTTGCAGGGACATCCAACAGTGATTGGTAGCCACTTGTTCAGCAAGAATACTTAACAGAGACTTGTATTTCTGGGATCATGGGACCCATGTGGTACAACAGCCATACGGGTTGGGAGGCTACAGTGGGGAGATGGGAAAGAACTGGAATGCCACCTTAAATTTACAATGGACATGATCCACTGGCATTTTATCTACACAACTATAGTCTTGAACAAGTTCCAATAATATCCTTAGAGCGTACTGGATGGATTAACTGTGTCCTTTAATCAGAAACTCAGTGTCTAAATTGTAACTGGTTTACTTTATGGTGAGATTTCAACTAAAGGAGGCACCACGTGTAAAATAAAAACTAAAATCTGAATGCTGACTTCCAACCTTCAGTTCAATTCTTTGCTTCCATTCTAAACTCGCACCCACCAAAGCTACAAGTGTAAGCCAAACTGAACAGTCAAATAGTGCTTTTACCCCAGACAGCATGATAAATAGCTGACATTCAGACGTTCAAAACAAACGCGCACATGCACTGCCATTACTAAGTCGTGCCAATAGGGACATGGGGTTCTAATGAAAGAGATACAGCCCAGAACTTTGATGGAAGGGGCTTGGATGTTTAGTTAACTGATATGCGAAAGGGAGACTCTTTCTTCTTTGGGGGACTGCAGGGCGGATGGTGCTTGGACCAAGATTAAAGGCACGGCTCCTCAGCACATGCAAACCTAATTCTGATAGCGTATTTTGCTTTCCTGGGCTCTTGAAAGAAACTGGAAAGGAGGAGTATTTTGGGGAAGGAAAAGGGAACTCTGAACTACAAATCAAAATGATTTTGAAATAGCTATGTTTATATGGCCAGAGTCAATAGGCAGAACAACTGGTATGTTTTGATATTAAGTTAAACTTTATAACACTGGAAACGCTGAAATCTTTAATAATGTATTACCATTAAACACTTTTAACTGTTGCCAACATTATTTACATTTTTAAAAAAATCTTGAAAATGTTGTTTATGTCTCCCATACAAGTCCTCCCACCCAGTAGTCCCACATTTTTTTTCAATTTTTCCATCAAATAAGTCTTCTCAAAAGCTTCCCAAATTTTTCCAGGCCTTCACATCTCTAGACAAGACCCCACTGGCTTAAAAAGTGGCAATATAATCAAGGCAATGGAAAAACTGCATGAGTACATAAGCCATTCCGACATTAACATTCACAAAGAGGCAAGGGTTTTCTTGGGGGGCAAAGCACACACACAGCTTGTAAATAATTTGCAGATCAAAACCTGCATTAATTAACAGCCATCTTAGAAGTCAAGCCACAGCAGACGTGTCACTGAGGACAGGGATTTAGTTCTCCAGCCATGACCGCATAGACTTGGAAGTGGGCGGATAGCTACATACCTGATAAAGCTTGATAATATGTGGATGATCCAGCATTTTCATTATTTGCACTTCACGATAAATTTTCTCCAGATTTACCGAATCAAGCTGAGATTTGTCAATGATTTTTATTGCCACCTAGAGTCAAAGACAAGATTTTTTTTTTAAAAAAAGATAAGCTTTCCTAAACTAAATTACCAAGTTTGCAAATAAGTTACCGTATCTCAGTTACCTCCAAAATTCTTATAAGAGATGTATTTGGTGTGATTTAGCATGTGAGAACTGCACTCAAAACGTAGAATTTTGGACAGAAGTTTCAGACAATCAACACTTCACACAGGACGAACAAGCCTACATCCTTGGCCAGAATATTAGGCACATTTTTAAAACAACAACAACATGTATTCAGATATTGCATAGTCTATTTACAATCTTTACCATAAACAAAGAGGAGCACAGGACTTCAAACTAATGCAAGAGGCTGGAGACTCCAGACACTCTAATGAGGGAAAGAAAGGTTCCCAAACAGAAATATTGATCTCCATAGTTTTTCCTCTCTGATTCTACATTTGTTTCTGCTGCATTCCACTGGCGATGGTGCCCTTTGTCATCTGCCCTTGTTAGGAGATCTTCAGTATCCTCAAGTTTGCTGTTATCATCTTGGAACTAGTCAGAGCCCCCCAAAGAACCCTATCAATTGCTGACTTGTTCCAATGTGGTATCAAATACATACCATCCGAAACTGCTGCAAAAAGGACAGATAAAGACAAGCTTCATGGTAAAATTTAATCTAGCACAGGAACTTTTTACTTCTTAAACTACAAAGATAGGTGCTTTGTTAAAAAAAAAAAGTTAACATTGCAAATTCATGCAGCAGCAGAAGCAACCATTACTATGAGATTTTCTTCAAATGCATGCATGAACCCAATCCAAAATCATGTGGCTAGTTCCATAAACTGAAGTGGCTTTCGACTGGTGTTTTGTTAACCAGAGCCTCCAGACAGTATGACAGAACTGCTTCTGAAATAGAAGGGAGTCCCAAAAGCAGCTGAGAGTCAGCAGGTTGGGGGGTGGGTGTCCAAAAAATCCTCCCAAGCACGAAACAACCCTGCTAAAGTAACTTTTTGTATTTAGTAGCCAGACTGCGTGGAAGCTTGTTTCTACTTCAAATAGAAGCCTTTAAAAATGTGTAAGATCAAAGGTGAGGTTTTAAAAGTGTACTTGATTCCATTCTTGGAGTTATAATAGAGATACTATTGTGATATGCTTTGAATTAATTATAATGAAGAGGTGGAAGAAGTGGTTATATAAAGTATAACATGATATGACTATAGGGCCTGTGTAAATATATATTTATAATTATAAACAAATGCCTATACAATATATTTGTAGATATATTAATTATTGTGGTTTTGTAATGCTATATAATAAAAATACATTTTCTCAAAAATTGCAACAAGCAGCAATTCTACTAGTACTAGTGTCCCACACATACTAACCCAAATAAATTAGTTCTTTAATGCAAAAATACAATTTACTCAGAATCTCGCAGCTTATATTCAGTCAGTAAACAAAAAAAATCAATGCAGTTTGAACTACTGCATATGCTTCATTTTAACTATGATTAATGTTTCATACATAAAATCCTTTATAATTACTCTACTGAGACTTCAGAGAGTATAAGTTCTCCTTAGGGAAATGCAAGCAAGTTAAACACAACAAATACTGTTCAGCTCATCTGCAAGCCAATTTGGGGCTCACAAAACCCCACTTACTGTTAATGCTGGATAAAGAGAACTATAAAGAAATGCACTTAAGGGTTTACGGAGGCATTTTAAATGCAAATACAAAGAAGTATGAATATGCAGTTGAGAATACTACATTGCTTGATGGACAGTCTAGTATCTGAGCTGACTGGCCTTTCAGAAATACTATACTAACAGCTACCAAGAGGACAATAAAGCTACAAATATAATATCATAGATCCAGAGGAGTTAGCCGTGTTAGTCTGTAGTAGCAAAATAGCAAAGAGTCCAGCAGCACCTTTAAGACTAACCAACTTTATTGTAGCATAAGCTTTCGAGAGCTACAGCTCTCTTCGTCAGATGCATGGATGCTTCTGACGTAGAGAGCTGTGGCTCTCAAAAGCTTATGCTACAATAAAGTTGGTTAGTCTTAAAGGTGCTGCTGGACTCTTTACTAAAATAATATCATGAAACTGCCAAAAAACGGAGGTTACTTTTTACCACCACATAATATCAATTAAAGTTCATCTCCTTCCTTCCCTGTCCTTGTAACTGATCGAGCACTTTCTTAATAGTTACTCATGGCCTAAGTTTAACCAGTAAAGGCCTATGAGAATATGTCCTCAGTAGCCACACAACTCTATGGAGACTTGCCAAGATCGTTTAAAAGCACTGAGAGACGATCTGGGTTGATTTCTATGTGGACAAAGACAAGACAGGAAAGGATGGGATTGTGCCGAGGGTATGATTTGCTTCAAGCCTGAAGGCTGCTTTTTGCTTATGTCTTCCCCTAATATATCCCAAGCTTTTGGAATGGGGTATGTTAGAAATGTGAAGAGGCAGGAAATGGAAGAGGACTGCTAGTTGCCCAGTGGGCATCTCTGATGTGACACACTACAGTGCTTTTGGTTTCTCTTCACAATAAACCATATTGTTGTCTTCTAACAGCTTGTCAGAATTTTACAAAAGGTAGAATCTTGTGATTCTGTGTTTTAATTTCTTCTGTGAAGATGTCCAGAAATTTTATTTTATTGCATGTTAAGATTTTCTCTTGATGCACATTTAATTTTCTCTTGTATTTTTGCTACAGCATTTTTTTGGCTAACACAATAAAGATTGATGATGGCAGCATGACTTGTGGTCATTCATAGCACATCTCTTTCTGCCTTACGAGCTTATTGAGAAACTTTCCTAACGAATCTGAGGAGTTAGCCGTGTTAGTCTGTAGTAGCAAAATCAAAAAGAGTCCAGTAGCACCTTTAAGACTAACCAATTTTATTATAGCATAAGCTTTCGAGAATCAACTTGATTCTCGAAAGCTTATGCTATAATAAAATTGGTTAGTCTTAAAGGTGCTACTGGACTCTTTTTGATTTTCCTAACGAAGACCCCTACATAGGTAGATCTAGCTAACTAAAAGGATCACTGGTTATTTCAGTGTTCCACAAGAGATAAACTACTTATGAGAATCCAATGCTTGTTACCAAAGGAGAGAATTCATTTAAGGCGGTCAATCATTCAGACCTGCTAGAACAAAGAACTACATCACCGGACAGGGGAAGTGCTGCTAAATCAAATGCTTTCCAATGAACTCCACTTAAAGCCTGAATTTGTCAAGAGCTGCTTAGGGGCTTACACTCTCTTTGTACAAGATCTAGCCAGCATTCAAGGAACGTAAGAGTCAATACTCTTTTGAAGAAGTCGAAAAGCCACGGCTTTTTATTTACCCAACATATAACCAACCCGTGAAAACGTCACAAAGGTATCTTTAAGATCAGCATTCCTTTTAAGAAGTGTGAAAGGTGACTGAATCACAAGAACACCAAAATTTACTAGAAACCTGAATGTAGTAAAAATTGTTATCCACTCAAGAAACCTTGCATATTATTGACTTGTGATACCAGGGAATATAAAACACATAGAAAATCACATCCTGGTATAAAACTAAAGATACTGGAGTCAGAAGAAGGGTTCACTATGAAATTTAATATCTACCCTTGATGGTCAATAGTCCAAGATTTCAAGCAGAGCTCTTTTCCAGTCCTATTGGAGATGCTGACCTAGAACCTGGGGCACTCTTCCCCATTTCTGATCTGCCTACTACAATTTCCTCTTCCTTGCACTCCAAGGCAGAAAGCCTTCCCTGCCCCATACCCACAATTAGGCTACTAGAATGGTATGATTTCCTCCACACTTTGCATACTCCCTCTCCTTTCCTGTCACAATATTCAGTGGAGTCTTTGCGTGCCCAAATGTACAAGATCCTATAAGTAGCTTTACCATGGCAGGATCATTTAGGGACCTAATCTTAAGAATGCAGCCCCAAAATGTGCTACCTGTGCTTCAAGTGTGATTCTACAGGGTAGCTCTATGTTGTCTAAGGTCAGTCCTAGAATTGCTTATGCTCTGTTTCAGCATTTATTCAACTCTGTATCAAATTTTTGCTAATGCTATGTCTTTGTGAATGTTTATTCATTTACCCTACGGCATTGTTTATGGAAATGTCCTGGAAATTAACTGTACTAATCTCACACTGTGTAATCCACCCTGAGTCTCAGTGAGAAAGGTGGACTATAAATGATGTAAATAAATAAAACATCACCATACCATCATTTAACTCACCTCTGGCTTGGACAAATGATACTCAAGTTAGAAGGAACATCTCTCCCGGCATGAACCTGTGTGTGTCACTCCAGATCCTCTTAGAGCTCTCTTTTTGAGCATGCCCTCCCTTAAATCTATTAGATCTGCAACATCTCAATTATGACTCTTGCAGTTGCAATGCCACCCTTCTGCAGCATCCTCCCTGAGAAAATCAGCCAGGTTGCTACATTGATCTGGATTGGGAGGCACTATAACACCTCTGTTTAAAGGGGCATTTGATGGAAGTTAATTTTTTCCTGCTGCTAGCAGTGTTTTAGAGAATTATATACTGTGTGGGTTGGTTGTATTTGAATTTCTATGATTATATTTTAACTGTTTTGTGCAATGCTTAGTTGGCATTGTTTTCTAAGTGCTCTTCAGCCCCAATGGATGGTGGGAAAGGCAGGGTATTGCAATACACATACAAACACAGCTGAAATACCAAGCACTTTGCTCCAATGAATCTCGCAATCCTTATCCGTTGCAAGGGATTTTAGGGTTGCAGCCACACCTGTGTTGTCATGCCAAGGTATTGTTTTTCAGGTTGCCAACCCCCAGGTGGGGCCTGGAGTTCTCCCAGAATTGCCAGTTATCTCCAAAGTGCAGTGGTCACTTCCTTGGAGGAAATGGCAGCTTCCAGGGATGGACTGTACAGAATTATGTCCCTGCTGAGTCCCCTGCCCAGGCACTGCCTCCGAATCTACAGGAATTTGCCAAGCTGGAGTCTGCCCTATTTTTCACACATGATCACAGCAAATATCCTTTATCATGCATACAAGCTGGACGGTAAGCAAAAACATTGACTTTAAAGTGGTTGTAAGCCAAGGAGGAACTCAGAAGGAAGCAGCCAAAACTATTTACCCTTGTTGTTCTCTAAACAGCTACTGTCTACAAGGAAAACTTTCCAATTATTCATAAATGTTGGCTACAACAATTTCTCCAGACTGTCACCGATTCCCAAAGAGGGAAAAGATTAATTTTATACCTTGCAAAATGCTTAACAGGAATCAAACTCAAAGACTTGGGTTCTTACTTTCAATACACCTACTTAACTTGAAATGGGTTAAAATAAGCAAGTTGATGAATGTAGGGAAAGGAAGAAACACACTTCTGATAATGATTGAAGATGAGGCAACTGCAGGTGCTTGCCCCACAATCTAGAAACGTGCACACAGACAAGAACTTCAGTTTTGTTCCAGCTTTCACACTATCCTTGACTGATCAAACTGCTTTTAACGAATTCTCAAATGGCAATTAGGCAAGGGCTGGAATTGCTCAGAAGATGGAGAAGGGCACACGTAAACCCAAGAATCTGATTTATCCCAGATGCATTCTAGTTGTGCTCCAAGTGTTTGATTTTGCATTTATTTAATTCAAACAGTATTACATGAAAAGTCAGACCTTCCCCTTCATTTACAACATGCCATTTTATTATTTACATAACACCCTCAATGACAGAGAATTTGGTTCATAATCTGCAACAATTCTCCTCTTGCAGCTTCTCAGTCTAGATTCCTGAAAGATCTTTCAGAAGAGAATCACCATTTTAAAGAGAGAGAGAGGCAGCATTTACAGTTTCATTGCAAGCCTTGGTTTTCATTTCACAGCATTAATCCAGCTCACAACTCCACAACTCCATGTTGCAGATATCTGCTCCTTCTCCAAACAATTATTTCTTCTGGAGGCTTGCAAGCAGTGCCGTTCCAAGAAATTCAGTTCTCGGTAAGTCAGATGTTACAGAGAATCCAAGAAATTCAGCTTTAGGAACTTTCAAATATTGCCTCAACTTATGAAACATGGGGGGGGGGGAATATTCTATTCTAAATCAAAATGCTTTTGAATTAAACGTAGTCTTCCACAGAGAAGCTTTCCAGAGATTATTCTATACCAGCTCGATCAAATCATTCTTTAGCAACACTGAACTTTTATCCTCTATTTACCAGCTACATGTTTCAAATACCTATGTCATGTTTGGTTTACATACACTGGGTTCTAACATATTTCAGGCTTCTTAAAAGAAAGCCAATAGACATTACTGAGGCTAAAAAGCTTTCAGCATGTATAAAATAGCAAAAAGTATGAAGCATAGTTCATGTAACCTTCCCAGTCTGAACTATACAATACAGGGCACTGAGAGCAGAACAAAGTAGCCTAAAGAATGTAAATAGCATTCATCACTTCACACCTTATGTCATGGCATTCACCCTGTGTGAATGCACCATTTCGGTTTTCTTAATCTTTCTTCCCACACAAGTCTGTCAGATTACCTGAGTAGCTTTGCCCACACCTATTTTCCTTCCATTTTCTCCTTCCTTGCAAAGACAAACCAAGGCATATTGCTTCAATATTTTACAATATATTAATCCTATAATCAAAGTACACCTTTGTGCCATAACCAACATGTACGCATCTGTAAGGGGGAAAATAAGTAGCCTGCTGCAAAGGAGTAGCCATTTTCAACTGGGATTCTGGGCAGCTGCAACCATATTTCTCATCTGGCAGGCAATTTCTGCATTTCTAATCATATAATCCATAGCACATAGCTAACACGATGTCTGATATTTCAAGAGCACAAACGCATCATTGGTTACATGATCTAGTGCTGAACTGGAAGCATAAAGTTGTATATAGGCAGGGCTTTTTTTCTGGGCAAAGAGGTGGTGGAACTCAGTGGGTTGACTTCGGAGAAAATGGTCACATGGTTGGTGGCCCCACCCCCTGATCTCCAGACAGAGGGGAGTTGAGATGGCCCTCCGCGTCGCTCGCTCGGAGGTGCGGAGGGCAATCTCAAGTCCCCTCTGTCTGGAGATCAGGGGGTGGGGCCACCAACCATGCGACCATTTTCAAGAGGTTCCGGAACTCCGTTCCCCCGCGTTCCCCCTGAAAAAAAGCCCTGTATATAGGGGATTCAAAGATGAGCTTTTGGTACAACTGCCTCGATTGTGTTAGTGGTGTCAAACCTATCAATTTGCTGGAATGCTGCCTGGACTATCAGAAGTGGTGCTTTCCTCCCTTAGTTTGAAAGCATCAGACGCACTGCTGAACACGCAAGCCATAAGATTCTGTCTGAGGAAACAGCAATTCATATGTATAATCCACCATAGAGACAATCTTGGTCAGGTCCCAGTTTTACAACATACTGATCACCACACTGATATTTGAAGCTCGGTATAAAGACTTTAGTACGTCCCCCTTGCTTTAAACGTGGTTAGCAACTGCGCAGTTTGTGTGTAATAATACAGGATAGTTATTGAGTGTTGGCCCAAACTCATTTTTGTCTTCTCCAAATGACTGAGTGTAGCATAAAAACATCTGTCCATCTAAGCATACATAAATGAAGTATATTTGCAATTATTTTAAGTGCCTGAATTTATTTGGAAGCAAAGAGAGTGAGGGGTTTCGCAATTAAACTGTAAAAATATTTAGACCGTGTGGGATATAGCACACGAAAACCAAAAATTCTGCAAAATGTTTTATTGTGACAGTCAGGTAAAGGGCGGGGGGGGGGGGGGATCTCCTAGAATGAGAATTTGGAGTGACTAAAAAAACTCTCTTCCCATTCCAATGAAGCCCAGTAGCACAAAACCAACTTCCCATGATACCAAAATATTTTGCCTTGATTCCACAAGGTCTCTTTTACTTATCAAAGAACTAGTATGTAGATAAGTGAAAGAATGTGAAAAAGAACATTGAAGGCTCTACAAAGCTACATGAGCTATCTCACTGTGATCCGAAGTGATTGTTTTGGGGGGTCTCAAAGAGCCATTAAGAATTGCAATTGCTGACAAAGAGCTCTTCTTTACTAAGGCTGGCCTGGGACCCAAAGATCCACTTGACAATCCCTGCCTCTCCATCTCCCCCCAGTTCCTCAGATTTTGAAAAGCCACTCCGAAGGACAGGGAACACTGTCTGGATTCTGCGTAAAGTGGTACATGGAGCTGCTCATGAAATGAGTAATCAAAAGCCCTCCTGTACGTGAGGAGAAGTGTTTCATTCACATGTGCTGGGCTCTGTTTCCAAGTCAAGGCAACAGTAAACAAAGCAATATGCAACTTTAAAAAGGTATGCACCCAAGTATTCAATGCCTCCTTACCAGGAGGAGCAATTATTATAGCAATGATTCGACATATATTCCAAGTTTCCTTCATTTAACTATCCCACAAATGATACTTCAACATTACAGTGAATATTGACTTTTTCTATGGACAACAGATGAGAGAGCAAGTGTGGGTGAGTAAACAACAGGATAAAAAACAGCAATGAAGTTCATACAACTTTTGTTTTGGTCAGATCTGGTGAGACAAGGCAATCAAGTTTCATTTGATCAGCATTTCAAATTAGACAATGAAGAAAAGTAATAAAAAGGGGAAGTATGAGCAATACCAGTACTAAAATACCACCTCAAATTCTTCCATCCCCGTAGCAATAATGCAGGTGAACTTCCAATTCTAAAACTGAACACTTGCCAAGAATAAAAGTATGTTGACTGCCTTTATGAGCCCCTTAAGCAATACCAAAGTTTTCCTTTAAAATATTTTAATGTCTTTTATAGCTCTGAATACGGCAGGTCCCACAGCTAGAGAAAGAACTGCTGTTCCTTCCTACTTCTGCATCAGCCTCTGGCCTGTCATGCATTCTCACTTCATCTGTTTATTCGAGGCTGTCAGAAGTCCTGTGGGTAAGGATCATTGCACATGTGTGCTTTGCACAGTGCTTGCACATGGCTGGTGCTCACCAATAATAATTACAATTATTTAAACTGAGATGTTTAAATGGCCAGAGCTTTACAATTAACAAATTGTGAAGAGATTTAAGTTCTGTTCTACTGTAGTAAGGCAGGGACTGAAGGCTTCAACAGCACCACACCTGTGCTCAAAACCCAAAAGATTAATTGGCTGGTTACCAGGTGAAAGGAAAATAGAACTCACAGCATAAGAGCTTTCAATTTTTAATAGTCACAAGGTCAGGGGCATTGTTAAGAAGATTATCCAAAACATAATTTAGAAACTACAGTGCAATGTGATTTTGTTCCATTTATATAGTTTAGGTTTTAAAGTGTTTTATTGTGTGAATGAAGCAATTCATATGAAGGGGTGAAAATACTACAATTGTCAGACCTGTTTCCCTTTACACAATCGAATGTGTCAATTAAGATATCTTTTTAAAAAGTAGTGTAGCAGTTCTTCCTTTTTGTATGAGATCTTCACAAAAC
The DNA here is from genome assembly GCF_028583425.1 of Eublepharis macularius. Lineage (NCBI taxonomy): Eukaryota > Metazoa > Chordata > Lepidosauria > Squamata > Eublepharidae > Eublepharis > Eublepharis macularius. Next base: position 5,236,886 of record NC_072803.1, read on the forward strand.
ACCAGATGAAGTTTTAAAGACAAAATTCAATGAAGTTAAACCCCATAAAATCAGTTAGGGACATAATCTCCATAAAAAACAAAGGTTTTAGTCACTTAAATAAAAAACATTGAAATATCTAAAAAATGATCCGACAAAAACTGCTCCCATCATTAATTTAATACTTAACTCAGCTACCTATTTATCCAACAATCAGTAATTACATGTACCTCTTCTCTACCCCACCCTAAGACTTGTATTGTATTTAATGTGTAGCTTGCATTCAGAAGGACTCCTGTGGCCTTAATTTAGTGCAGACAGCAATGACTCATGTGACTGGAAGGTAAAATGGAACCATCTTTCTTTAAACTTACCAGGCTTGTGAAATGCCCAAAATGTACAGACACCAATTTAACACTCTGTGGCCTGGCTTTGGTCACTCCCAACCTGGGTCAAACAGAAGTAATTGTAGCAAGTCAATCATCCCATCTAGCTCGCCAGTTACTCTCATTCTTGTCCAAGCAATAACTATGGGAAAATTGAGACAACTGAACTGGCCCTATATATTTCCCCACTACTTTGAAATGCTCCCACAAGTTAAGCCTGGGGGCTGTTATGGGACTGCCTGCTTCTGCTTGCTGGGAGCAAAAAAAAAAAAAAAGGCTTTTCAAAGCCTGCCAGCTTGATTTGCTTTGGGAGCTCAAAGGAGAAAAGAAATCACCTCTCCTCCAATTCTCTTCTTACCCAAATAAGCAAACACTGCTAGCTGGAGAGTAACTGACAAGCACCAAGATTATGCCAGGCTGGCACTGACATTTGCCTTTGCTGTGAAAGAGAGAACAAAAGAAGCTACTCAGTCCCACTTCGTCCCCAGCTACTGGGAAGGAAATGATGAAGGTCAAAGCTAGAGGACAAAGGATTGGGAATGCCACGGCACCGGAGCCCTGTGGCATCCAAGGAGGGCAGAAGACGCTCAGAGCGTAAGGCAAATGCCCTGCTAGGGAACATCTTCCCAAGCACCAGCAGAGGATCGTGCCCTTCTCCTAAACAACAACGTCCTAGTTGCTCAGAAATATACATCTGACCTTGCTCTATCTTGCTTGCCCATTAGCAAGCCTCCTCCCATTTCGTTTGAATGTGTCAACTCCACCTTATACACTGAATTCTACATAGTAACCAGAAGAATTCCTTTCCCCTGCTGCATGGCCTCCCATTTTGTGCATGAACGTCCTTCAGTGCTTGCCTCATGCCGTGACTACAATTCATTTTCTGAAAGGTTCCTAGTGCCTTCTCCATGAGCACATGAAATTGCCTTATACCAGTTCAGACCACTGGCCTACTAAGGTTAGTACTGTCTACTCCAACTTGCAACAGCTCTTTGGGGTCTTAGTTGAGATCCTTCACATCACTGGGCCACCTTATTCTTTTAACTGGAGGTGCCAGGGATTGAACCTCAGACCTTCTGCATTCAAAGTCGGTGCTCTGCCACTGAGACACAGCCCTTTCCTGGAAGCATCTTTCTTGAAGAAGCAGACATTGTCATCTTTTGAAGAGACAGCCTTGCTTAATTACTCCTAGGGAGCCTGTATCTGGGTCCTCTGTGTCTTAGGGTGTGACCATCACCCTTCTCCATCTGATACGGACCTAATTTTTGCAAGGAGCCACTCTGGACATCATCCTTCCACATTCTGAAGATGCATCCATGGGTAAGAAATTACTCCCCTATACAGCTCCATTCCCTGAGATGGGCCGAGTTGAAGGGCCTCTGCATTTAAAAAACAAAACACACTTAACGTTTATCACTGCAGCACCTCTTTCCCCAACCGATGTCCTTGTTTAGGAAAGCATCATCTTCCGCCTCGACAGGAGGGGCAGATGCCTCTTGCTTTCAGGGGTACGCTTCCCGATTAATGCCTCTTCTATGGTGCTCATTCTTGCCACTCACAGAGAGCCACATTCACAATTATCATCAACCAAGAGCCACATAATGTTAACTAGTATGTATTCTGTGCGCCTCCCAAACACACACGATTATTTATATTGAGTATTAATTTTATTTATTTATTTATTTCGATTTTTATTCCGCCCTCCCCACACAGGCAGGCTCAGGGCGGACAGTTATAACTATAAGCATTTTCGTTACCAGATTACTTCTGAGTGCGTAGCATTGTTTCTCCCCAACACTGCTGACCCTTGAACATCCCTCTCTGCCCTCCCCTTAATGTGAGGCCGAGCAGCTCAGGTGAGAGTGAGACTAACAAGGTTGCCAGAGGCGAGGAAGCTGACCATCGTGAAAGGGCAGGTAAACTACCACCCTTCCTCCCCACTGCGGCCAGCTCGCCCCTTTCCTGGGTGGCTGCCACAGTAGTGGATATACTCTCTCCTTCTCTGCAGACAGCATGCTCTCCCACCAGCTTCTGGGGGTTATAGCAGAGGATAGGCCCTTTACTTCTATTCCTGGCATGAGGCCTGCAGCTCAGGGAAGCCTGCAGTTTATTCGTCCTCATCCAGAGGTTGCAGCTTCAAGGTAGGAACCACCTGCTGACCACAAGCCCTACAAGGCAAAGGCCTTGCTTACTTTCTGGTGCTCAGAAGAGCCAGAGGTGACGTGTCAAAGAGCCACATGTGGCTCCCAAGCCACTAAGCATGATTGATACAAATCCACACTTGATGGAGTTGGTATCCTTCTCAAGTGTGCACGCCTGAACTGCCTCCCTGTCCTGCCACGCCTCGTTTGTGAGAGAATGCCTGCTCGCAGCAGCTTTCCCTCACCACTTTCTCCTAGGAAGTCCATCTCCTATCTCTGCAAGGAAGCCTTCCTCCATACTTCATCTTGGAAACCAGGACTCCTCAAAAGAGAAACCCATCCTCAGGAAACCCCTTCCCAGGTTCCTCTTCCTTGCAGAAAGGAGGAACAACCTCTGTCCCTTTCTGCATATGCAGTTTTCAAGGGTTACCCTTTCTTCCGGGAGAACCCCCTCTTCCCCCCATTGACCTCCAACCCCCCAGGATTATCTCCTGTTCTTGCTTTCCCACAAGGCCCCATCCACTCTGCTTGACACTGAGGGGGACACGTGGAAGTTTCCTTTTCCTTCCTTCTTAAGTAATCCTCTTTCCTCGGAGCTCACCCCCTCCCAGGACCTTTGTCTAGTACAGAGCCTTTTCTTTGCACATGCATTGAGTTGTCCTTATGTTACCCTGAATACACGTTCAGCTGAACATTGCAATTTAAACCTCATGGTTATTGGTACCAGTCGCCACTTTTATTTTTTTAAGCAGGCGGGGGTCAGCTGTTTCTTGCAAAATGCGGTACATGCTGTCACTATAATGTGTGTAAAGAACTCCTATCTTCTAGCAGAGAGAAACAAGAATACAAGCCCGGTACACATGTCACAGCAAACACACGTACATCTGTTCACAAAACAGAACCAAAGCTCACTCACTTGAAAAATAAAAGTAACTAGTACCTGCATAAGGTGTTAAATTGCACATTCAATCGCATATGCAGTCAACATAACATAAGAATTACTTTGATTTTTAGATCAGTTACACCTTAGAGACCCGGAAGACTATTGATGGTCTTCTAAGTTGCCACTGGTGTCAAATCCTACTGCAGATCAACACAGCTACTCACCTGAAACTGTAAGAATTACTTAACAGGCATACAAAGAAAAATCATAGTCCCATACACACGTTATAGCATTCACAAGCACATCCTGCATTTACATGTTTGTAAGAAGAAAAAACCGCACCACCTGTCCGCTTTAGAAACAAATCCAAGAATCAGTTTCTGTCTAAACATGGTGAATAAACCACAGGTTCAACCATACAGGCACTGAACATGAGATAAGAACTACACAACATACACACAAAGAAAGACATGTGCATGCTGTCCATGGATTGTACACGTTTGCAACAATGTGCATAGTGGGACTGTGTATGTTGAGCGGAGAGGCTACTACTATTCGCTTTCTGCATGTCCTTGGCTTCTTGATGAGAGGGGGGGGAGCAAAGCCCCGCCTCCTCTCAATTAGAGTTGCCAACTTTGTGTGAGGAAATTCCTGGAGATTTGGGAGTGAAGCCTGGAGAGGGCATGGTTTGGGGGAAGGAACACTGCAAGGTATAATGACAGAGCCCCCCCCCCCCTGAGCCATATTTAGGGTTGCCAACTCTGAGTGGGGAGACGCCTGGAGATTTGGGGGTGAAGCCTGCAGAGGACATGGTTTGGGGGAAGGAAGGGAACTCACTGGGTATAATGTCATCAGGTCGCCATGCCAAAAAGAGTCATGTATTGGATTGCCAGTTCTGGATGGGGAGATTCCTGGAGATTTGGGAGAGAAGCCTACAGAGGACATAGTTTGGAGGAAGCAAGGGAACTCAGCAGGGTATGTCACAGGGTCACCCCTCCCAAAAAAGCCATGTATTAAGATTGCCAGCTCCGGGTGGAGAAATTCCTGGAGATTTGGGAGAGGGGTTGGGGGGGGGCTCAGCAGGACATAACTCCACGGGGTCCACCCTCCAAAGCAGGGGAACTGATTTCCACGTCCTGGAGGTCAGTCGGAATTCCGGGAAATCTCCCGGTCCCACCTGGAGGTTGGCAACCGCGCGCTCGCCTCTCCGAGGGTGGTTTCCCCCCCCTTCCCTGCACCCCCCCCCCGCCCGCGCTCCAGCTCACCTCGCTGCGCGTGATGCGGTGCCGCCCCAGCTTGACCACGGCGAAGTTGCCCTTGCCCAGCGTGCCCTCGATCTCGTAGAAGCCGACGCGGACGGGGCCCGGCCCTCCGCGGGACGAGGGCGGCTGGGGCGGCGGCGGCTGCAGCAGGGCCGCGGGGGGAAGCCGCCGGGGCTCGGCCATCACCATGCTGCCCGGGCGAGCGGGCGGCTCCCCTTCCTTCCTCCCGTCTTTCTTTCTCCCCTCAGGAGCCGCCACCGAAGCGCGAGCGCTCGGCTCCGCGGCCACGCCCCCCTCCGCTCGCGTCACCGCGCGCGTCATCCGGGAGAGGGGAGGGGGCGCGCGCCCGTCGCCACGGCAACCGCGGGCCGGCGCTCCAACGGCCGCCCGGTTCCCTGCCGTCCCCTCCCCCCTCCTCTCTTTCTCACTCTCTCTCGCGCGCGGGGGCATCTTCCCGCCAAAAGGAGGAAGCCTCCCCATCGGCCCCCGCGCCCTACTTTAAGGGGCTTCCCTCACGCCGCCCTCGCATTCAGGGATAAAAGTGTCGCTGCCTCTTTCGGTTTTGTGAGGCGTTTCTAAATAAAGGCTGTTCTCTCAGAAGAGTCACATTCATGCCCCCTTTTTGTTAGAAGAATGCTGTGGGGGCCTTCCCGGGTCAGGCCAGGGGCCTGTGGAGACCCAGCTGGGTTTAGCAAGTCCCGTGGCGCCTTCAAGCCTGACGAAATTTCCGAGGCTTGAAGTTTCGAGAGTCAACTCTGGAAATCTTGTGGGTGTTGAAGGTGCGACTGGACTCCAGTCTGGCTCTTTGACTTTAGTAGAAAAGAGCAAGAGTCCAGTATAACTTACAAGACTGCCAAAATTTGTGGTAGGGTCTGAGCTTTTGTGCATCACAGCTCAGTTCTTCAGGTACAACTAGAATGTGAGTCCATCTGTCCTTATATCTTGGAGAGATATATTTCCACAGCCACTACCCCTCTGCACCTATAAGACTTAACAAAATTTGTGGCAGGGTAGCTTTCCTGAGTCACAGCTCACTTCTTCAGATACGGTTAGAATAACTCACATTTTAGCTGTATCCAAAGAAAAGAGATGTGACTCACAAAAGGTCATACCCTACCATAAATTTTGTTAGTTTTGGAGGTGCTACTGGACTCTTGCTCTTTTTTACTGCTACAGACCAACATGGCTATGCATCTTGATCTATTACTGCAAACCACAACACGGCTGCCCACCTGAAACAGGGCAGAGGCCAAACCGCCACCCCCAGCGTTGGTTCCTAAAACTAGTAACTAATATAAAGCTAGTAGCACCTTAAAAACCATCTAGATTTCCAGAAATCCATTGGTCTTTAAGGTGCGACTGGACCCGCTCTTCTACTACAGAATAACACGGTTCCCCACCTTAAACTAAAACTAGTAGTAGGTCTAAAACTAGGAGGAAGAAGATGGTGGAGATTCCTTAAACCATCATGACAAGGGGTCCACTATCTTCACCCCATTCATAATTTCATAAACCCACAATCATGTCCTCCTGTAACAAAATTGTATTTTCTCTAAACTGGAAAGCTCCAGACTCTTTAGCTTTCCCCTCTTTAGAAGGTACTTTAACCCTTTCTTTATCTTGGTTACTGCGTTGGGAGCTTCTCCAGCTTTTTGACGCTGCCTTTTCAAGCTAGGATAGGCAACTCATTTTGCTAGGCGTTCTGCCTCAGGTTTTACCACACTGTGATGATAACAGTGCGACATGGCACGGTAACACAAATGACCCAAGTTAGGTACCCTGGAGAGTAGGGTTGCCAGGTCTAGGTTGGGAAATTCCTGGAGATTTGGGGGGTGGAGCCTGAAGAGGGTGGGGTTTGGGGAGGGGCCTCAGTGGTGTATAATTCCATAAAGTTCACCCTTCAATTGCCGGGTGTGCCAACTGACGTTGAAGTCTAATGGGAGATTGCGCTTGGGACTGCCTCCCCTCAATAGATTTACGAACTGCAACACCCAGAATGTGGTTTATTTGGTCCAGTGTCTGTGTTCTATGCTTTACATTGGCAAAACTAATCGGTCCATCAAACTATATGGAAGCTATATGGCTGTGGACGATTAACTAGTTGTTTTACTAGCACTGAGCACTTTATGGGTCTTGCAACAAAGACTGTATAAATGTATTGATACAACATTGAATTATGAAAGGATATTGAATATTGTATGAACTGCACGTATATTGGCAATTTGTCGTTACTGTATTGATTATATGAATGTTTACAATTGAAGTGGTTGTCGTTAGGTGGTCTTGAATTCCTTGCTTGCTAACCTTTGTCAGGAATCACCTGGAGGCTGGCAAGGCTGGGGGTGGGGTTGATAAGGTGAGGTGAAACAGCTCATCTTCTTGTCAGTTTCCAGTCTCCAAGTGGGCCAGGCCCTGGAGAGCTTTCAGATTACAACAGATCTCCAGATTACGGAGAGCAATTCTCTGAACATGGCAGCTTTGGCGGGTGGACTCTATGGCATTATACCTTTCTGATCTCCCTTTCCCTACCTTCTCCAGGCTGCACCCCCAATTCTCTAGGAATTTCCCAACCTGGAGTTGACAATCTCCAAATGACTCAAGTTGACCCCCCCCCCCCCCGGGTGAGGAAATGAGAAAGCTTGTCTACGGGGATAGTTTATTTCTCTGTGGGCACATCCTTCATTGGAAGGGGGCAACAGATGAGTAGTGTGGAGTATCTCCTGTAAATGCTGGCAAATGTGTGCCCCCTCAGGGGCAAACTAGAACATCAAAAAAGCCCCAGGACAAACTGAGTCGGGCAGTGGCTGCAGTGCTGGCAGTAGCACAGAAGTGCCTGGCTCAGACCTGAGAAGCAGAAATGTTAACAGGTGCAGGCAAGTCCAGGCAAGCTTACACCTGTCACCATCATTGCTGCCACCCAGGCCCATGGGGTACATACATTAAAGGCACACTCTGTTCCTGCATCTCATAAGGTTACCAACTTCCAGATGGGGCCTGGACAGTTCCCAGATTTACAATGGATGTTTCTTAGCAGGACCAGCCAAAGGCTCTCCTTGTGATGCAAGAGGTCCAAAGGAGAGAGAAAACTGTTCCCTCCATGGGATGAAGAGTTGCCAGCTTCATCTTGGGAAACTCCTTGAGATTTGGGGGCAGAGCTTGGAGAAGGCAGGATTTGGTGAGGAACCTCGGCAGGGAATAAGGCTATAGAGTCCACCCTCTAGGGGAACTGTCCTCTGTAGTCTGGAGATTCTAGAACTCCATGCCTCACCGAGGTTGGCAACCCCTATGTACGGAGTCTTTCTAAGCCAGGGGGTTTTAAATGATGTTCTTTAGAAGCTTATCAAGGTTGCCTCAATTACAAGATTTTTTCATAGCAAAGATTCTTCCCTGAATTACAGTGTGCCCCTAGGGGAGGTGATGAGGCTTGGTTGGTGCCCTGGACAAACCACGTGTGCTCCCTAGAATGTGCCTCACATTCCTCTGCAATACGATGAGAGCCCTTTATGGCAGCTGATTTTCCTTAGCAGACAAGTCACACTGCAGAGGGTTCTCTGAAGGCTGAAAGTTTGAAAACTAATGTTACAAGTTAGGGGCAGAAGGTGGAGTGCACTGGCTGGTTTCTGGTAAACCACTTGGCCCCTGGTAGGCAAAGAGAACCTCAGTATGTTCTTAAGCAAAAGTGCATACTCCAGATCGCTCAATAGTCAAGACGTAATGAATCCTGCGTTGTCAATTTGAAACATGTTAATGGGGCCAAGATGGATCCTCACCAAAAAAGAAAACAGGCCATCAAGTCAACCCATCTCTGTTCTAAATTATAGAGAGCAGTTGCTGTGTGCATTTTGTTGGGAGTTGGTGTGTTTTTAGTGCTGGTGGACAGTGCGTTACCAGGTTTTATGGTCTGGGGATGCCATCTACAAAGTCAGCAGACACAAAGATGTAAATGCCTTCCTATCTCTACCCATATCAGCATCTCTTAAGAAAGTAGAGTTGCCAGTCTCCAGATGGTGGCTGGAAATTTCCTGGAATTACAGTTGATCTACAGGCCATAGACATCAGTTCCCCTGGAGAAAATGGCTGCTTTGGAGGATGGACTCTTATGGGATTATACCCTGCTGAGGTACCTCCCCTCCTCAAATCCTGCCCTCTCCAGGCTCCACTCCCAAAATCTCCAGGAATTTCCCAACCTAGAGCTGGCAACCCTATAGGAAAGATATATTGGTTTTAAGGGGGATTACAAATGGGTGTTTGTAACATATAATTTCAGGATTGATAGAACTGGCATAGAACTGGCAACATACAAGAAAGGGGATTTTTGGAGAAAACCTACAGTAGTTTAGCCACAGACAATTCTCCAGACCAGCATCCTAATCTAAAAGAAAATAGCCGTGAACTTGCAGCCTTGGGGAATACAGTCTGGGACTGCATTCCATGTACAGCATAAATACCATTCCATGGGGGTCATGGCGTTCTGCAAAAGGAGGAGGAGAGAGGAGGGGTTGAGTAGTCATTAGTCTATGACGTTGAACTCTATAGCTCTTGGGATGCCTCTGAAAGAGGCTGAAGGAGTTGGTTGCTCCACAAAAAAACCCAGCCTCTAAAATGTTACAGGACTTTTGTCTTCCCTCTTCATCAGCAATGCCTGAAACAATTAAATTCTGGCAGTCATTTTGGACTTAGAATTTACTTGGATGATTGCGAAACTGTTCCCAATTATCAGGCAAATCTGAGCCAGAGGTGGTTTTGAAGGGATTAAGACAGTCTGGGCATGGGGAGCAGGAACGAATATTGCATAATGGGGAAAATAATGTCAAATTTGAAATAAATGCTTGGCATATTAAATGCATGCATTTGTGCCATCTTTTAAAAATTTTAGACAGATAATTTTAGACAGAGACTGAAGTATCTTATGGTTTGCTTAAAAAAATGTGCACCGATTCTTCATAACATTAATTTACTCACAGAGGAGTTGAATCGAAGCCAGCCCCATAAAAACCTGTCGCAGAACGTTTAAAGCTTGGGTCCTCAAAAAATGGAACAAAGATTCTACAATTCCATGGAGAAAACCAGTGTGCTACTGTGGATATAATAGATGTGGCTTCAGTGGAGATAGGCATGCTTAAGCATTTTAATTTCTGGAGCTGCAAGAGCAAAATTTGGGTCCAGTAGCACCTTAAAAACCAGGGTATGAGCTTTCGAGAGTCCGAGCTCCCTTCACCATAACCTGCAAGACTTTGTCTCTTGCCTTGAAAATCCTATGGGGTTGCCATAAGTCAGTTGCGACTCGACGGCACCTTACCTACACACAAGAGATCTACATTCATCCATGGGCTGCTATTTTTCACCCTTGGTTCCCCCAATTAAAAAATGGGAATTACAGTGGTATATCTTGGATGGCAACTGTGAAGATGAACGACAGGAGAAAATGCAACCTGTCATTTAGAGCTTTAGAGAAAGGTCAGGATCCAGAACCTAAACAACCCATAAAGAAAACTCCCTTGCGAAAGTTTTTGCTCTTTCCGGATTATCACTGACTTCCTTTGTTCCACTTCTGTTTGCCTTCAAAATCTTTTTATCTATTCTCGGTTGTTACATCTCAGGTTGGGGAGAAAAGGCAATAATTCATTTGCATGTACTAACCTATTTACCGTGTGTCTATATAAGCCCCAGCCACGGACAGAAAAAAAAACCAAAATAAACCAGCCAGGTCAGAAGGCAGCCCTACGTAGTCATCCGTGCTTTAATAATTCTCACATAGTTCAAATTGATGTGAGGCTGACTAAGTCTTGGGCAGTGGCTGATGTTGTATTGTAAATGTCCTGGGAACAAGAGGCAACTTGGTTGTGGGCAGGCAGTAACATACATGTTGGCTGTTTGCCATTCGGAGGCTTAATTGAAGTTGACAATCTCCTCCACCCCTCCCCGTCAGCCTTTGCCTGAAAACTTTGGTGTCAGACGGAGCTGCTGCCATCCAGAACTCCTTCTAAAGTACAGATCTGCGGTGACGCATCAGGGCATCAGGAAGATTAGCTGCTGAGATGATTGATGGGGTCCATGGTAATAATTCCTGCTCTGCCCTTTGCTTTTTGAAAATGATCGTTGCTTCTTAATGCAATCTTGGCTCGGGCCTGATCCCTCTAGGTTGGCTAATCATAGTTGTGGCAACAGCGGGCTGTGTTGTTTGCCAGAACTGATGCTTTCTCTTGCCCAGTTCAAGATTTCCCAGTTGTCAGCGGGTCGTTTTCACTAATAAGCTTCTCCAAAAACCACCAGGCTTGCCCTGCTAGAGGTCCTTTTCATAGGTTCTCATCTGAAAGGAGCAACCCAGGTGTTCATGTGCATTAGATGGACTACATAATAGGTGTAGTGATAGATCACAACACCATCTCTGCGCATAGCCTTCTGCCACAGGGTGCGAAAATGGATAGGGTGAGGATGCCGATAAAAGGCACACACAGGTGATGCAGACGGCAGCCAATAAGCCATCAAACGTCTCCTAAATTACACCAAGCAGCGTAAGAACAGCTTGTAGTTGTGTGCATATCCCAGGCATTGCTGCATATGGCGACCATGTGGTCACAAAATTCTGCATTTAATCCAGTGCTTCTTTAAAAGACATGAATACTCCTGGATTATTTTTAATTTGGGACTTTTCTGTCAGTGGCGACTTATTCTGTTATGGCTAACAGTTGTTTGACTGCCTTCCAGATTTATCCATTGCAAAAAGTCCCAGCGGCTGAGGAGCCGCTGAGTGGAATTAGTCACTCTTCCACCCTCTGAGATGGTTGATGTAAGCAAGAGCAAGCTAAGAATAGTCTCTATCAGGGTATAATATGCTGCAATCCAGACGGTCTACTTTGTTCATAAACCCATTCATTATCCCTTCTCAAGAACCGCTGTGGTGCTTCATTCACACAAGGCGCTCATCTGTAATTATTCTTTCAATGCTACCCAAGTGACTCTGGAAAAGTTCCTGCAGTAGATCCCCCACATGCCACTTGTTCTTTACTTATAATTCATTTTTAGAACCATCTGATTCAACCCGACAACCCTTTACCAGCTGCTGTCGTAGGTGCCTGAAATCATCTATCAAAGAGGGTGGCCCTTGGCTTGCTGCATCTAATGAAAGAGGTGCTAAATTTGCACCCCTTTTTCTGACTGCAGAGACAGAATTCAGAAACAGAACGTAGAACATTTAGAAAAAAACGATGGAGAGAGCAAAAGAGAGGGAGATTTGCAAATACCTCAAAATACTTTTGTCGGTAACTCTTAAGCAGCCAGGTATATAACCTTCTGCTAAGAACCAAAGGAAATGCTCAGACGAATGCGCTTGACAATGTTAAATATGAAGCAGAGGCGCCCTCTAGTGATACACATTTCCCGTGGTGCATTTAAGTACCAAGAGTGCATTCTGTATTCCCATCACGCAACCTTCAACAGAGGGTACTTAATTGTAAGCTCCTTGGCAGCGATTGTCTCCTGAACAGCGTATCTGTTGTACGGTATTCAGCGCACTGCGATTCGAGTCATAGATATAAAAGTCAGCTGTAGTCTTGGCACTCTCCAACATGACTAAGAAATAGAATTTGGGATGCAGCAATAAAGAGCCAAATTTAGTCATCTTCTGCCACTGACTCCGAGTCCGAAGGGGCGCAGTAAATACAGCTCAGAGGAATAGCAAATCATGCCCCAAGTGGTACCGGCAGGGACGCCTGCAATATCCAAGCCCTCTCACTGTCCTATCAAAGGGCAAAATGATTTCATCCTTCAAGGATCCTATGCTGAGTGGAAATTTAGTGTAGATATTATAATATTGTTGTGGCATTGGTGGTAACTCCTGAAAAGACTTAACTTGTGGTGGCCATACCACCTTTTACCACGTAGCCACCCTGCAAAAGTGGTTGTGTGAAATAGCTGACTCAATCTTTGCGTGGACAAGCTGTCACCACAGTCTAAAATGCTGCCCTCCTACTCAGAGAGAATAATCACAGCCACAGCCACAATTTCCCCAGCACAGTTTGTTTCCCATTTTCCTAAACCAGCAACAGATCATCTTGGACTTGTGAAGGAAGAAACTTACTGAAAGCACTAAAAGAGCAACAAAAAGCAAACGCATCTTGAGAGTGCTTACTAAAATGTACAGTTGGTGCAATAAAGGTTGGGAATGCAGCCCACGGCCATCGTTTTAACTGCCTACCACTTCCCCGTGCCACTTGGCGGCCGTTGCTTAGCATCATTCAGAACGCTTGAAATTGTCTGTCTGGTTTCCAGGCCCACTCTGCAGGTGGCAGCTGCTTTCTGCAGAGTTTTACTCCTTGGCGGAATTTCCTGGCATGTTTTTTTTTAGGGGGAAAGGAGGACGGCTAGTTGAGGAATCACAGGATGGCGTTAAAGAACAAAGCGGTAAAGACCAAGGGGAAAAGACTGCCCTGGTTTCGAAGTGCCGAGGCTCCATTCCAGAAAGCTGGCAGCCTGAACTGTTTATACTGGCAAAGCAAGCTCATAGCAACATCGCGCATTCACTTTCGTGGTTGTTTCATTCTCATACAAAACACATTCCTCCAAAGCCTTTAGCATGCCTCAGCTTCCTGGTGGCTTCTGGGTATGGGTTTCAATTTTATTTTGTGGTTTAGCTTTCTTTGATGCGAAACTCCTAAGCACGCATTAACGGCATCAGTATCTAATGAGAGTTCAGACACTTCGTCAGTGTTACTTGGCTGCTGAATGCATGCAGGGGATGAAATGGGAGAGAGACCATTAACTTTTTCTTAGATGAAGAGAGAGGCTATTGACATGTCACAACTCCACAGATGTGCACCTCGCATCTTCCACAATCTCTGTGTCTTCTGATGCCTGCTTAACATGCTGCAATGAAGACTTGTCCATAATGCACCACAGCAGACATCTGCTTTAGTATTCCCAATTCCATACTACAGTGCCAATTCACACATCTGTTTGTCACTTGGTGACTGTAAGATCCAGGGTTGACTTGCAAGTAGAAATCAATTGCCAAAAGTCCTATACTGTTTTTTTCAGCACAGGCAGTTCACCCATTCTGGAGAGCCTTTACTAGTTTCAGTAGTTTGGTGTGGTGGTTAAGAGTGGCAGGACTCTAATCTGGAGATCCAGGTTCGATTCCCCACTCCTCTGCTGGGAGCCAGCTTAGTGACCTTGGGCCAGTCACAGCTCTTCCAAAGCTCTCTCAGCCTCACCCACCTCACAGGGTGATTGTCGTGAGGATTAACAACAACATACTTTGTAAACTGCTCTGAGTGGGTGTTAAGTTGTCCCATAGGGTGGTATGTAAATCAAATATTATTATTAGACAATGTTGCTCTTGAGGGACCAATGGTCTGATTTTGTGTTCGGCAGTTTCATGTGCTCAGGTGTATTCAGGAGTCAGTCAACAGCATCTGATTAATTAAATGATTGTCAGAGATTCAGCCCACATCCAGGGACTTAATGGATGCCAGGTAGGGGGTGCTTGTCTATCAGCTCCCCAATCTGATCAGACTATAGCAAGACCAGTCAGGGAAGCCTTTTCCTCCCACTGGTAGGCCAGACTGGATCTGTCCCCGCAAAAACTTCTGGGTGAAACTTGTTTGCTGATCTAAGGAACTTTTCCCACTTCTATCTCACTCTCAGCTTCACCATCAGGGAACAAAGTTGTATGTATGAGCCAGACCCCAAAGCTGCCAGCTTCTGGATATTTTGTGCCAGGAAAAAGAGTTGTTGTTTGTTGCAGTCTGTCGACACAGTACAAATGTTAAGGAACGCTTGCCTCATTAATACCGTGCTGTTATTATTCAGAAAGCGGCCATCCAGCAAGTTTATTCCTTAATAAATGACACATGAGATTGCATTCAGACATGCACGAGGAAAATAACAGTGTAATAACCATCTCTAGGATAACATGAGAAGCAGTTGAAAGCGCAGGGGCAGTTTGTGATTGTTTCACTATCGCGCTCCTAAGCAGCAGTGTTGATTCAGTCATGGAAGGATTCTCACATTGGTCACCTGCAAGCTTACCTCTGATTCCCGATTCATTTGGGTAACTTACCCCTGCAGCCAATTTCCATGACTAGGTATGTACGTGAATGCACGTATGACTCGCTGCCTACCCATTAAGTGCAGGAAAGAACTCGCTTATCAGCCATCCACGCAAAACAGCTGTCAGTTATCACAAGGCTAGAAATAATGCAAAAATGAGCCAGCTCTCGTCGCTGTGGCCAAATTCCCTGAAAATGGCGACACACAGGGCTTTCTTTCAGCTGGAATGCAGTGGGACGGAGTTCCGGCACCTCTTGAAAATGGTCCCATGGCCAGTGGCCCCGCCCCCTGATCTCCAGACAGAGGGGAGTTGAGATTGCCGCAGCGCAGAGGGCAATCTAAACCCCCCTCTGTCTGGAGATCAGGGGCGGGGCCACCGGCCATGTGACCATTTTCGCCAAGGGCAATTTAAACTTTAAAAAACTCCCCCCTTGTTCCAGCTGACTCAAAGTGATGTCATTGAGTGGTCCTGAGTTCCACCACTTCTTTTCCCAGAAAAAAAGCCCTGGCGACACAACAAATAATGTGAGAATGCGCATTAAAAAAATTTTCCAAGCACATCACGCCTCACTTAAGAAGATATAGTCTGGGAAGAAGTTTGCATGAAAAAGCTCCTTCCTCTAAGCCCCCTGCCTCACAACCCACAAGTGTCCCAATCCAGCTTGCTCCTCCCTTCCTATTAACGGAATGCAGCCCCCACACATCTGAGGCCCTCTCTCTTCTCAGGCCACCCACTCTTCAGCTCAATGTCTTCGCTAGCCACTGCGTCTCACTTTGTTCCTTTCACTATCTGATTCTTTGCCAGTTGCCTTACCTCTTCCCCACGAGCAAACAATCTCTTCTGCCCTTTAGGCCTGTATTTTTCCTCAGCCCCTCTCACTGGCCCCTTTCTTCATGCATCTGTTTCCTCCATCTAGCCTTCCCTCAGGCTTCCTGTCATACAGCTTCTTGTTTAGAGTTTCTTCTACTTCTAAGCCTGTGTGAGGCATTTTTCCCAACCAAATGGGCCTTTCACTTTGCTTCCAGAGGCTGGCTTAGTTGTGCAGATTCTGCAGGTCAAAGCTTCATTTCTTCAGGGGTCAGAACATTTATGCACATTCCATGATATTACAGCACCCCAGCTAATCAATGCCAGAGGATTCAGGCATGCACCCTCCCAAACACACAAATGTACCCTGAACTACCTGAAAATTCCTTTAGCACATTACAGTACAGATTTGCCACAGGAGCACCTGGTATACGTAAATCTTTTGTGGCCCCTCAAACACAAACAGTCCTATTACAGAACAAGCTAGATGGAGTCTTCTTAATCTTTCATCTGTCACATGGCAAATAACAAAACCAAAGCAAACATATATTTCTCTGTCCCATATACTGACTCAAAGCTTCTTCTAGGGGATGGAGGGACACTCATGAAAAACTGCATACACTGTGGTATTAAATAATGTGCCAATCTTGAACATGCTGAGAAATTATGCATTGGTTGAACTGGTTTGGTCATTCCGATAGAACAGCAAGAGACAACTTTCAATAGCTCTCTGCAATCAAGAATTACATGTTGTGTACGTTCACAATAGTTTGATCTCTTTCCTGTCTGGGCCTGTAATATATTATCCGAAGTAGAGTAGTAATTTCCTGACGGAGCCTGGTTGTACTTCCCCAGACTTGCATCCCTCCTTCATGTATTGTGCTTCCCAGGAACAGAAATTGGATCTGTTCTTGACACTCAATGAGGTCCTGACAATTACAGATCAAAGGTACAATCTTCCACTTCAGGATCAATCGTTCAAAATTTTAAATTTGGAAGTCTCTGTATTTAATCTCTGATGATGAAGGAAATCATGTCCCATGATTGCCAGAGAAGACTCATTTAGATATCCAGGGTTCATACTAATGCGGCAGAATTTTGCTTTGAGGAGATTTTTTTTTTTTACCACTTCCGTCACTTGCATATGCAGCTGCTGGCTCTTCCCAGGTACTTGAAATCTTTTAAAGTAATACTGTAAAACACCAAGGCAACAAGATATATTAATTTAAAAATACACAATATCAATGCAAATACCTACCCCACACCCATGCTTAGGCAAAGGAATTCTCCTCGCTGAAAGATATGGTTTTGGAAGTTCTTGACAAGTTCATTCTCTGCTTATGCGGTAAAAGTGAATTTAACTCAATTCAACGTTATATAAACTGTTTTTTTAAAAAAAAATCAGGATTGTAAAGAACATTCCTCAGGACATCTGTAGAGAATCAAAATCTCTCAGGAGGCAGAAAACTTTTAGAAAAGCTATCCTTTTCCTCACACGCCATAAAAGCCTAATATATAATGGCTGCAATCCAGTAAAAGTTAAGCACATTTAAATCACAGAGATTATGACAGGAAGTAGACTATGTGCTTAAAAGCTCTCCTGTTGGAATTAACAGGATTTTAAAATGCCTGACTTTGGCTGGATCATGCCCTATCTATAGACAGCCAATCTATTAAACATTTTTGTGGGCTAATAATATTTGTGGTCTTATTTGCAGGGCAGTGTAGAATGTCACAGTTGTCCTACTAGAATATCATCTAAATGTTGCCAGCATACAAAAAAAATATAGAATGCTCTGCAAGCCAGATCTCCCCTATCTTTAGGGCGACATAACCGACTTGACCAGGGCTTCCGTTTCACTTTTCAGGGTGGGATGTTTACAATCCATTTTACATTCACGAACCTTTCTTGGTAATCTCATCCCCATCACGACTTCCAGGAACACAGCTGGGCCGATCTCCAATTCTTTCAGTACTGCGTGCCAGCAGCGTGAAGAGTAAAAGAGCTGAGTAAGTAGCGGCAGCTGATGACCTGCTCATTCCACATGTAAGTGACCAGCTCTTTCCTTCAAGGCATACTAACAAACCAGGTGCAGATATCCATTTTACAGCTGCCTCAAAGGCCACTTCAGTGCTTTCTTTGCAACCGTTCCCCGCCCCCCAAAGTTTTTTGCCCAGCTGTTTCATTTAGCAGTATCTTTTCAAAAGAATGGGTTAGCGAATGCAGCTATTCCAATGATAAAAATGCCTGCATGGATACTGCATCTTTGAATGAGTTTTCCATTTTATGCATTAATTCCAACACCCTGATTGTAAACACAGTGCTTCAACTGAAGTGTCACTGGTTTGGCTGGAATGTTTTTTTCACATAATGTGCTTAGGACAGGGGCACGAAAAAGCTAATTACATCCTACAAAACAGTCTGGATGGATAAGAGCATATAAAAAAACAAAGAAAAGCGACCTCCTCCATGTTGGAAAATTGTTGACTTTCAAGACGATAAAGTGGGTAAAGATGGAAACTTGGCAGCCGATGCCAGGCAGGTGGTCATGCTACACCTGTTGTATTTTTAGCTGTGGAGCTGGGGAAGAAAACCCAGTAAACAGCTCATGAGATCCATCTGGCAATTTAGTTTAAAAGGCAGAATTAGGAGATGGCTTATGTCCAACAAGAAACAGAAAGATCACAGAAAGTCATTTCCTAGGCTGAATTAGAGCAATGCATACATACACACACAAACATACATTCCCTTATGTTCCACTGGAGAGTAAAAAACCCTCCTTAGCATAAAATAATTGCCAAATGTAGAACTACATTCCATTGTATATATGGGGCTTGTCTCTGTGCGCCAAAACAGGCACCAAGTAGATCTCATCCCGCTTCGGACAGTATCCCCAAGCTTGAACTTTCTCAATATCCATAGATTTCATTTTCTACCCAAGTGGACTCTTTGCTTCTCCCGACTCTCTCGTTGTACAGCTCATAGATATCATTGGTGACAAAACCACTTTCAGTGCTGGCCAACGTCACAAAGCCGCTTTCAGAGGTATTGACAGCCATGTTGTCATAGTCTCCAGACAGGTCATCAGGTGTGTCTTCTCCAGAACGGCCCCGGAAAGAAGAATTCTTAATGTCTGGCCTGGTCCCACCTAGATCAGCTTCTGATTGTTTCTGAATGACATTGTATACCTCCAAACTGGGGCTGTTGCACCTCTTGTGAGACAGCCAGGTGTCCTGTCCCTTCACGTTAGCTTCCATTGGCTCTCGCTTCCTTAGTATGGAAAGACAGAAAATATACTAAGTCCCTCACATAAGGGGCAGATCACAGTTCCCCAGCAAGAAATAACAACAACAACAACAACATTTGATTTATATACCGCCCTTCAGGACAACTTAACACCCACTCAGAGCAGGTTACAAAGTATGTTATTATTATCCCCACAACAATAATCACCCTGTGAGGTGGGTGAGGCTGAGAGAGCTCCAGAGAGCTGTGACTGACCCAAGGCCACCCAGCTGGCTTCAAGTGGAGGAGTGAGGAATCAAACCTGGTTCTCCAGATTAGAGTCCCACCACTCTTAACCACTACAGCAAATTGGATCTCACATAAATTGTAAATTGTATGTTTATGTGTCAGTTGGCTAAATTAACCTCTTATATGAATAATAAGCCAATTCCAGAATTTCAGGAAAAATGGAAAGGTTTTTTGACTATGTGGCTTAAAGATAAGAAAAGATTGTATTTTTAAATGTTGAACATAAAATGTTGAGTATAATGTATTTTAACATAAATAAGTGGGGAGATGGCGAGGAGAAATATTACATAGTTTTAATATTCTTTTTTTTTTTTGGAACCCATTCGCCTTGTTTTAATATTCTTAATTTACTTTAATATACTTTCTGTTATATTATTATGTAGTTTGTTACATATTGTTATTGATATTATGTTTACTGTCTATTGTCACTTTGTTATATATTCTGCTTTCGATATTCTATCTACAGTTCAATGTTATTTTCTGTTTTAATAAAATACATTTTTTTAAAGGATGATTCGAGGCAGCTTGCAATTGGATAAAAACCGTAACTTAAGAATGGAATCAGCATGGCATAGCAAAATAAGCAATAACACGTAACGTAACATAAAATCAAAAACAACACAGCAAAACCACGCCATTAAATACCCTGCCAAGGGTACACTGTAGGTGCCAAATGTCCTCCGTAACAGCTGCCTCTGACTAGCACACTAAGACCAATAAAGAAAAGACAGAGAGAATGTCCTTGCACAGAATGTTGGTGCCACTGCTGGGAAGGCCCTTTCCCCTGTGCCAGCCTACCACTTCCAAGAAAGCCAGGACCATACGGGAAATATCCTGGGATGCAGGATTTAGGATCAAGACCAGCACTTTGACTCTGTCCCAGAAACTAGCTGGAAGCCAACAAAGAAGTTGCAAAACCAGCATCATCTGTTCTCTGAGGCTCACACCAGGAAGTAATCTGGCAGCTCCATTTTAACCAGATATAACTTTCAAGCACTCTTTAGGAGCACCACATTACAGTAATCTAGTACATAAAAGTCAGCGTAGGACTCTTCTAGTATGATCTGCCTTACTTACTGCATTACACCGAGGCCGTCTGGATTTAGCAGCAGCGGGAAAGAGACCAGAGGTGGTGGCGGTGGTGGAAAACCCACTTCCTTCCTTTGTCCAAACTGGACTCAGGAGGAATATGTAAGCCAGCAAGAGAAAGGACACAACAGCACAAAGGTAGGCAGTACAGGAACTGGGAGCTGGCCAAGGTGCTGAAGTGCAAGGACAGGTGCGACATGTCTTTACCTGCTTTTAATACGTCATGGAATCCACACAACACCTGAGATTTCAGAGACCAACTCTAAGGGCTGTTTCATACATTATGTGGCAACAAAAGCATTTCTGCAACCACAGTGACTCATTGCTCCCCCTCGCCCCGGCCATGTCATACTAGTATAGGTACAATTCACATGACTGAAACTGCTTGTGCAAATCATGCAAGAGAAGCGGGGATGCGGGTAGCAGAACACATGCTGGATTATTCCAGAAGTACACCATCCCCTTCTTGCCAAGATTTAACATATTGCAAAATCAGCTTGCTAGTCTTCATGTACTGATCTTGAGAGCCTGTGCATGCAGGAGAACGTCTACTTTAGCAAGCACCTTTCTTTCTCCCCCCTCCCCCAAATTCTGTTTATTATTACCTTTTTCAGCAGAAAGATCTCATTCGACCCACTCATGCATAATAATATCTTCCTATTAATGTTCCTCATCTTCTATCACATTTCCATTCCGAACTTGATTCATTCATTGTGCATGTTGCCCTTTGGTTTCTCACACACACACCCCTTTTTCAATCCTGTTGCTGCTCACAACAGCCCAACACCAACCCGCACACTTTGCGTAATCTTGTCACTTGCCTCTTTGTGTAAAGCCAGAAGCTGAAGATGGCTGTGATGACCAAGAGGAGGAGCAAGGCTGGAATGCTGGGGACTAAGATGTAGGCAAGGCTCCAAAGAGGCTCTGGGGGAGGGGAAAAAATCACACTTGTCCTCTTAGTGGAACAATAAAAAGCGATTCACTTTTCAGAAGGGCCATGACGAGCATAGAGAATGAGCACATTTTAAACAATTTCTGCCGTGAAGCAAAAGGGACACTTCCGTTCTCTACAGTAATGAAGGAGACAGGGCAGGGGTCAGGGCAGGGCATGCAAAAGGAACCAGGTTCAACCCCCAACATCTCCAGTTAAAAAAAAGATCAGGTCATAGGCGTTGTGAAAAGATTCTGGGGAGGCGCTGCCAGTCTGAATAGACAATTCTGACTTTCATGGACCAATGGTCTGACACAGTATAAGGCTTCATCTGCAAAACCATGCTGGAAGAGGGGGGGGGGTGCTACCTTTGCCTTTGGCTTCTTTGACAGTGACATTATTTACATCTTCTTTGATGGGTTCTTCTGGGGACTCGAGCATCAAAGGCTCCGTTACGGCCTCTACGGAAAAAATCTTCCTGTTAAAACTGAGGATTCAGTGGTAGTGCAATTGCTTTGCATGCAGAAGGCCCGGGGGGTGTAGGGAGGGGCCAGTCCTCAACAGTTCCAGCTGAAAAAGGTTGCAGAGCTGGAAAAGCTCTTTGCCTGAGGCCCTTCAGAACCACTGCCAGACAAGAGTAGCATAACTCGGCTTCGTGGACCAAGGGTCTGACTCATTTCATTTAATTTCATTTATCGGACTAATATCCCACCCTTCCCGCAAGCAGGCTCAGGGCAGGTCACAACAACTCTAAAAATACAGGTATAATTTACACTAAAACAATTTACATTAAAGCAGTAAAACCATCAATATCATCAGTCACAGAATAAAGAGGTGTCTGCTATCAGTTTCAGTCTAAGGTTGAACAAACCGTAAAGCAGATGGCAGATTAAAATCATATCCAGGGTAGGGGTGGCAGGACATGGGCAGTTTGGGGGAGGACACAAATCGCCTCAGCCAAAGGCCCAGCAGAACAGCTCCATTTGACAGGCCCTGTGAACTAAGACAACTTCACGTATTCATAAAGACAAGTGGGTGAGGAATTTATATGGGCAAGGATACCCTTTTCCATTTGTGCCTTCTCTTGTTGCAGTTGGCGGAGGGGCGCTTATATTTTTTTTAAAAATGCTAAATGTGCAAGCACAGCTGTACCCCTGCCACATACTTCTACTGACGAGCAAGACAGGAGTCCAGTAGCACCTCACAGACCAACAGGATTTCCAGGTTATGAGCTTCTGAGAGTCAGCACTCCCTTCATCACATAGCTTTGACTCTTGAAAGCTCATAACCTGGGGATTTAGTTGGTCTCTAAGATGCTACTGGACTCCAGTCTTGCCCTTCCACGGCAACCCAGCTCAGCTACCCACCTGAATCTAACTTCAACTGATGTAAAAGTTACCTGCTTGAGAGGCATTCGTTTCAGAAGGGACGGTTGGCTTTTCTGTAGTGGAGAAAATAAAGCACACACACACATACATATTTTGTCATATACTTGGCTACAATACCAAAGTGAAAGCAAATGGAATAGGAATGCCAGCCAGATTTCAACTGCTAAAAGAGCCGAGTTTGCAAACGGGATCTCTGTTGATCCTGCACATTTACAGTGTCCCCAGACTTCCTGATTCCTGAACAGTATAGTTCTCTTAAAAAAAAAATTAATTTAATTACATAAACAATGATACAAACCAAAGGGAACCATAAAACCATGAGATACAGACAGGGAAAAATCATAAAATTAAACCATGGAAAGCAGTAAAAGAAACTACACTTCACAATCTGTTACAAGCCCAAGAATCACAACGGACAAACATCTAAACTTTGTTTCGTTGAAGGAATTACACTTTTAGCACATATAAAATCCAGAGCTGGTTTCCATATTTTATCATACTCGAATACAGGAACTACCATACGTAAGACCCCAAAGAACGGATTATGCATAATCCTACCCATCAAATATTGCTCCCAGATTTTCTGGTACCATTTTTTGAGCAATGATCCCATGAGGGATTTCCAATTCCTCTGTATCATGCATCTGACGAAGAGAACTTGATTCTCGAAAGCTTATGCTACAATAAAATTGGTTAGTCTTAAAGGTGCTACTGGACTCTTTTTGATTTTGCTACCACAGACTAACACGGCTAACTCCTCTGCATCTATGACCAATTCCTAGCGATAACCAAATGAGCAGAAGCAACCAATATCGAAACCAGAGATTCAGTATTTTTATCAATCGGCCTAGAAATCTAATAACAAAAATCCCGGGGAATATGGCAATGAAAGACCCACCATGTTGGATATCTCCTTATGAACCGCCTTCCAAAAATCCTGAACCAGATGGCATTCCCACCACATATATAGAGCTGTGCCTTCCTGCTTACAAGATCTCCAACGTAACGGGCTATGAACAGTATAGTTCTCGAAAGCTTATGCTACAATAAAGTTGGTTAGTCTTAAAGGTGCTACTGGACTCTTTACTATTTTGATTCCTAAAGGACTTTTGGGAAGAGTATGAGATGCAGTGTGGCAGACTACAGGGAGAGAGGAGATTTGGCAGAATCATCCCCCATTTCCATAAAATGAGCGGGCAATTTCCACCAGCTCCCCCTTCTCACTGTAACCCTCCAATGTCACATTTCAGGCTATAGAGAACATCAGGAAACCCGGGTTCAAATCCCCACTCAGCTAGGAAGCTTTCTTTCTGATGGTCAGCCACTGTCAACCTGGCCTACCAGACAAGGTTGCAGTTTGGATAAAATGGAGCAGGAAGAAAAGGCATGCTGCCCTGAGCTCTTTCAAGAAGAATGGGATAATAATACAGTGTAGCAAAAATCTCTTCTGTAAATTCCTTCCCATTCAAGCTTTTCAGAAGGCACCACAAACTGTGAATGTTCAGTCCAAGGCATTTTCATAGAATCGTAGGGTTGGACGGAACTTCTAGGGTTATCTAGTCCAACCCCCTGCAGAATGCAGGAAATTCACTAAGCACTGATGCAACCCTTCCTGCCCTCCCTCTCATAATGTGCCTAGGTTCACAGAATCAGCGTTCCTGATTTTGCTGGCTCAGTCTGTGCATTATACTGATGAAGTTGGCCAGTTGGATTTGTTCCCTGTGCCATCACTCCAGCATATAAGAGAAGCATCTTTATGACAATGAAGTTCCTTAGTTAGAAACCAACATCTTTGTTCAGCTTTCGGAAAAGGTGCAAAGCTCTTCACGGCCTTGGTCCAGCATACCTACGGGACCGCCTCCCTCTCTATGTTCCTCCACGGTAGCTTTGCTCATCTGAACAGGGTCTCCTGCAGGTGCCACTCTGCACATGGGCGAAATCAATAGTAGCCCGTACATGGGCTTTCTCTGTGGTGGCCCCTACCCTGTGGAAGAGCCTGCCTGAGAGGTCAAGAGCGCCCCCACTCTCCTCGCTTTCCACAAATGATGCAAAACCGAATTAATCAAAAAGGCTTTTGTACTGTAGGGAGGAGCTCTCAGATGCTTCGCTAATGAGTTAGGGACCATAGACTTCACCACTATGTTGCCTTACATACTACCTGTTGTCTTAAACATGTGCTCCTACGAGCTACTTGTGCTTCACGGGGTCTAATGTCAGCCCTAGAATTGCTCATGTTCTGTTTCAGCATTTCTTCAACTCTGTATTGTATTCTTACTAATGCTATGTCTTTGTAAAATTGTGTTTATTTATCCTATGCCATTGTTTATGGAAATGTCCTTGAAATTGTCTATACTAATCTCACACTGTGTAATCCGCCTTGAGTCTCAGTGAGCAAGGCGGACTATAAATGATATAAAATAAATAAATAAATAACCTTCCCTTACAGGCAGCTACTCAGTTGTCCCATTCAGGGCATGTAACATGTTTTTATCAACTTGAGACGTTGCATTTAGCTTTTTGAGATTTCATTTTTTTAACTTTTTGAAGTTATGGGGAAGCAATCTATAAACACTTTGGATAAATGAACAGTATCAACCTTAGCAGCATTACTCCCTTCTAAGCCCACTCACATCACGGGTGATGTGGCCAGACTTACAATAATGTCTTAGCTGTATAGCCGTGGTCTTGGCGTTGTAGTTCCTGATGTTTCGCCAGCAGCTGTGGCTGGCATCTTCAGAGGCGTAGCACCAAAAGACAGAGATCTCTCAGTGTCACAGTGTGGAGAAGATGTTGGCAGGGAATTTATATCTACTCAGGAAGGTGGGTTTGGGCTGAGTCATCCTGTAGGAGTTTCCCAGGATGTGGAATGCTAATGGAGGGAGGCGTCACTGTATCCTGAGGAGGTTCTTTTGCATATGGATTGGTGCTTGATATGCACCAAACCCACTTTCCTGAGTAGATATAAATTACCTGCCAACATCTTCTCCACACTGTGACACTGAGAGATCTCTGTCTTTTGGTGCTACACCTCTGAAGATGCCAGCCACAGTTGCTGGCGAAACGTCAGGAACTACAACGCCAAGACCACGGCTATACAGCCCGGAAAATCCACAACAACCATCGTTCTCTGGCCGTGAAAGCCTTCGACAATATAATAATGTCTTAATTTCTGTATCATGTTGTTTGTTCTATATCATATCATATTCGTTGTCCTGTAAAATGCTTGTCACATATGACACCAGAGGTTGCAAATTTCACATTCTGTCCTAAACCTGAGACGAAGAGTTCTAATCAAACCAATAGTGTGGTTACAGAATTACATAGTTGGAAGGAGCCATACAGACCTTCTAGTCCAACCCCCCGCCCAATGTAGGATCAGCCTAAAGCATCCCTGACAAATATTCATCCAGCCTCTACTTGAAAACTGCCAGTGAGGGGGAGCTCACCACCTCCCTAGGCAGCTGATTCCACCTTTGAACTACTCTGACCGTGAAAAAGTTCTTCCTAATATCCAGCCGGTACCTTTCTGCATGTAATTTAAGCCCGTTGCTTCGAGTCCTATCCTCTGCTGTCAACTGGAACAGCTCCTAGCCCTCCTCCAAATGACAGCCTTTCAAATATTTAAAGAGAGCAATCATGCCCCCCTCAATCTCCTCTTCTCTAAACTAAACATTCCCAAGGCCCTCAGCCCTTCCTTGTAGGGCTCAGTCTCCAGACCCCTGATCATCCTCGTTGCTCTCTTCTGCACCCTCTCGATTTTGTCCACGTCCTTTTTGAAGTGAGGCCTCCAGAACTGCACACAATACTCCAGGTATGGCCTGACCAGGGCAGTATAGAGAGGGACTAAGACCTCCTGCGATTTCGATGCAATGGCCTTTTGATATAACCCAAGACTGAGTTTGCCTTTTTTGATAAAATCAAGACCTCACAGTATTGATCTGAGCTGAAGAGATAAAGTAACCATGTGAGTTATCACTGTCCTTAGTTCTTTTGGTTGCAAAAGGTATTCAATGTGTGCTGAAAATGTGTATGTGTGACATTTTCTCAGCTTCTTAGGCTAACAGAGATGCAAGTCCACAACTATGAAACCTTGCATATGTGCATATTTCTATGTATCTCTGTGTATCTCAGTCTCTTTGTGAACTTTTGTTTATTCTGGAGGAGTTAGCCGTGTAAGTTTGTAGTACCAAAATAGTAAGAGTCCAGTAGCACCTTTAAGACTAACCAACTTTATTGCAGCATAAGCTTTTGAGAACCACAGATCTCTTCATCAGATACATCGTCAGAAGCATCTGACGAAGAGAGCTGAGGTTCTTGAAAGCTTATGCTACAATAAAGTTGCATCTGACAAAGAGAGCTGTGGTTCTCGAAAGCTTATGCTACAATAAAGTTGCATCTCACGAAGAGAGCTGTGGTTCTCGAAAGCTTATGCTTCAATAAAGTGGGTTAGTCTTAAAGGTGCTACTGGACTCTTTTACTATTTTGTTTATTCTGAGTTTGCACCTGTTGTGAAATAAAAAGGTCTTTCACTAATCACTGTTTCCAGGTTCTTGGGTTAAAACTGCCACAACAAAGGTGTAACTCTGGTTATCACTCAGACCTCTGTTAAGGATCTTGAGTGGTGCAATCTTTCATCCTGAGCCCATGAGCCATAAAGACACAACACGTGGCATTCACTTCCCCTTCACAGAAATCTAGACATTTCCTTTCTTTACAGAGTCACTTCCACAGGTAGACCCTGTGCTCCCCAGGCATAGGCCCAGCCCATGATAGATCCTTTGGAGGTTATGAGAAGTGCCCCACACGGCCCCAGCCACGTATGACATGACATAGGATAAATAAGAACACATTACCCAGAGAGTATTTGCAGATAAAGTTGTTCTTCACGTTGCATCTGTCATCGTTCCACTGAAACATGTACGGGCCACCATCGCCGGGAGGCGCTGAGGGCTGGTGATACATCACGACGCAGACTTCACTGCCACAGGAAGGCTCATCTACGTACCAGTTTCTGGGGGAACAAAGCAAATGAACGACGATGAATTGTGTTATGACCCCTTCTTTCTCTTGGATAGATTTTGCCTTTAATCTTTCCCCTACACCCTCTGGGTAGTTTGCTGCCACCAGGAATATTATATTCCAAGATATTTTATTTAAATTTTCCCTTTAGCAACATGCCCAAGTGTCAGACTCCTTTGTGGTTCTATGTGGCCCTGAGGACAGGAATGGGATATAGCAATGACAGATACTCTGGGATATAACAAAAACAAAGTAAACGTTTATTTTTTCAAGAAGCGTATCTGTTTCATAAGAGTAGTTCTCAATTCTTAAAGTTACTTCACTTAAACTCATTCACACAGATCTCTTCTAAGGCTTCACACACAGTTTGCCTGCTTTTCCCTGACTGAACGTTCTTTCACAAACATACTCAAATCAGGTTTCCACATAGGTTATATTTCTCTCAGTAATGCTTACATTTACTCAGGCTGCACACAGCTAGCCTCTCTTTCTCTGACTCAATATTTCTCTCAGAACTGCTTACATTTACACAGGCTGCACACAGCTAGCCTCTCTTTCCCTGACTCAATATTTCTCTCAGAACTGCTTACATTTACTCAGGCTGCACACAACTTGCCTCTCTTTCCCTGACTCAATATTTCTCTCAGAACTGCTTACATTTACTCAGGCTGCACACAGCTAGCCTCTCTTTCCTTGACTCAATATTTCTCTCAGAACTGCTTACATTTACACAGGCTGCACACAGCTAGCCTCTCTTTCCTTGACTCAATATTTCTCTCAGAACTGCTTACATTTACTCAGGCTGCAACAGCTTGCCTCTCTTTCCCTGACTCAAGATTTCTCTCAGAACTGCTTACATTTACACAGGCTGCACACAGCTTGCCTCTCTTTCCCTGACTCAAGATTTCTCTCAGAACTGCTTACATTTACTCAGGCTGCACACAGCTAGCCTCTCTTTCCCTGACTCAAGATTTCTCTCAGAACTGCTTACATTTACTCAGGCTGCACACAGCTAGCCTCTCTTTCCCTGACTCAATATTTCTCTCAGAACTGCTTACATTTACACAGGCTGCACACAGCTAGCCTATCTTTCCCTGACTCAATATTTCTCTCAGAACTGCTTACATTTACTCAGGCTGCACACAGCTAGCCTCTCTTTCCCTGACTCAATATTTCTCTCAGAACTGCTTACATTTACTCAGGCTGCACACAGCTAGCCTCTCTTTCCCTGACTCAATATTTCTCTCAGAACTGCTTACATTTACTCAGGCTGCACACAGCTTGCCTCTCTTTCCCTGACTCAATATTTCTCTCAGAACTGCTTACATTTACTCAGGCTGCACACAGCTTGCCTCTCTTTCCCTGACTCAAGATTTCTCTCAGAACTGCTTACATTTATTCAGGCTGCACACAGCTAGCCTCTCTTTCCCTGACTCAATATTTCTCTCAGAACTGCTTACATTTACACAGGCTGCACACAGCTAGCCTCTCTTTCCCTGACTCAATATTTCTCTCAGAACTGCTTACATTTACACAGGCTGCACACAGCTTGCCTCTCTTTCCCTGACTCAAGATTTCTCTCAGAACTGCTTACATTTATTCAGGCTGCACACAGCTTGCCTCTCTTTCCCTGACTCAAGATTTCTCTCAGAACTGCTTACATTTACTCAGGCTGCACACAGCTAGCCTCTCTTTCCCTGACTCAATATTTCTCTCAGAACTGCTTACATTTACACAGGCTGCACACAGCTAGCCTCTCTTTCCCTGACTCAATATTTCTCTCAGAACTGCTTACATTTACACAGGCTGCACACAGCTTGCCTCTCTTTCCCTGACTCAAGATTTCTCTCAGAACTGCTTACATTTACACAGGCTGCACACAGCTTGCCTCTCTTTCCCTGACTCAATATTTCTCTCAGAACTGCTTACATTTACTCAGGCTGCACACAGCTAGCCTCTCTTTCCCTGACTCAATATTTCTCTCAGAACTGCTTACATTTACACAGGCTGCACACAGCTAGCCTCTCTTTCCCTGACTCAATATTTCTCTCAGAACTGCTTACATTTACTCAGGCTGCACACAGCTTGCCTCTCTTTCCCTGACTCAATATTTCTCTCAGAACTGCTTACATTTACTCAGGCTGCACACAGCTAGCCTCTCTTTCCCTGACTCAATATTTCTCTCAGAACTGCTTACATTTACTCAGGCTGCACACAGCTAGCCTCTCTTTCCCTGACTCAAGATTTCTCTCAGAACTGCTTACATTTACACAGGCTGCACACAGCTTGCCTCTCTTTCCCTGACTCAAGATTTCTCTCAGAACTGCTTACATTTACACAGGCTGCACACAGCTAGCCTCTCTTTCCCTGACTCAATATTTCTCTCAGAACTGCTTACATTTACTCAGGCTGCACACAGCTAGCCTCTCTTTCCCTGACTCAAGATTTCTCTCAGAACTGCTTACATTTACACAGGCTGCACACAGCTTGCCTCTCTTTCCCTGACTCAATATTTCTCTCAGAACTGCTTACATTTACTCAGGCTGCACACAGCTAGCCTCTCTTTCCCTGACTCAATATTTCTCTCAGAACTGCTTACATTTACACAGGCTGCACACAGCTAGCCTCTCTTTCCTTGACTCAATATTTCTCTCAGAACTGCTTACATTTACTCAGGCTGCACACAGCTAGCCTCTCTTTCCCTGACTCAATATTTCTCTCAGAACTGCTTACATTTACACAGGCTGCACACAGCTTGCCTCTCTTTCCGACTCAAGATTTCTCTCAGAACTGCTTACATTTACACAGGCTGCACACAGCTAGCCTCTCTTTCCCTGACTCAATAATTCTCTCAGAACTGCTTACATTTACACAGGCTGCACACAGCTTGCCTCTCTTTCCCTGACTCAATATTTCTCTCAGAACTGCTTACATTTACACAGGCTGCACACAGCTAGCCTCTCTTTCCCTGACTCAATAATTCTCTCAGAACTGCTTACATTTACACAGGCTGCACACAGCTAGCCTCTCTTTCCCTGACTCAATAATTCTCTCAGAACTGCTTACATTTACACAGGCTGCACACAGCTTGCCTCTCTTTCCCTGACTCAATATTTCTCTCAGAACTGCTTACATTTACACAGGCTGCACACAGCTAGCCTCTCTTTCCCTGACTCAATAATTCTCTCAGAACTGCTTACATTTACACAGGCTGCACACAGCTAGCCTCTCTTTCCCTGACTCAATATTTCTCTCAGAACTGCTTACATTTACACAGGCTGCACATAGCTAGCCTCTCTTTCCCTGACTCAATAATTCTCTCAGAACTGCTTACATTTACTCAGGCTGCACACAGCTAGCCTCTCTTTCCCTGACTCAATATTTCTCTCAGAACTGCTTACATTTACACAGGCTGCACACAGCTAGCCTCTCTTTCCCTGACTCAAGATTTCTCTCAGAACTGCTTACATTTACTCAGGCTGCACACAGCTTGCCTCTCTTTCCCTGACTCAATATTTCTCTCAGAACTGCTTACATTTACTCAGGCTGCACACAGCTAGCCTCTCTTTCCCTGATTCAAGATTTCTCTCAGAACTGCTTACATTTACACAGGCTGCACACAGCTTGCCTCTCTTTCCCTGACTCAATATTTCTCTCAGAACTGCTTACATTTACTCAGGCTGCACACAGCTTGCCTCTCTTTCCTTGACTCAATATTTCTCTCAGAACTGCTTACATTTACACAGGCTGCACACAGCTAGCCTCTCTTTCCTTGACTCAATATTTCTCTCAGAACTGCTTAAATTTACTCAGGCTGCACACAGCTAGCCTCTCTTTCCCTGACTCAATAATTCTCTCAGAACTGCTTACATTTACACAGGCTGCACACAGCTTGCCTCTCTTTCCCTGACTCAATATTTCTCTCAGAACTGCTTACATTTACACAGGCTGCACACAGCTAGCCTCTCTTTCCCTGACTCAATAATTCTCTCAGAACTGCTTACATTTACACAGGCTGCACACAGCTTGCCTCTCTTTCCCTGACTCAATATTTCTCTCAGAACTGCTTACATTTACTCAGGCTGCACACAGCTAGCCTCTCTTTCCCTGACTCAATATTTCTCTCAGAACTGCTTACATTTACTCAGGCTGCACACAGCTAGCCTCTCTTTCCCTGACTCAAGATTTCTCTCAGAACTGCTTACATTTACACAGGCTGCACACAGCTTGCCTCTCTTTCCCTGACTCAATATTTCTCTCAGAACTGCTTACATTTACTCAGGCTGCACACAGCTAGCCTCTCTTTCCCTGACTCAATATTTCTCTCAGAACTGCTTACATTTACACAGGCTGCACACAGCTAGCCTCTCTTTCCTTGACTCAATATTTCTCTCAGAACTGCTTACATTTACTCAGGCTGCACACAGCTAGCCTCTCTTTCCCTGACTCAATATTTCTCTCAGAACTGCTTACATTTACACAGGCTGCACACAGCTTGCCTCTCTTTCCGACTCAAGATTTCTCTCAGAACTGCTTAAATTTACTCAGGCTGCACACAGCTTGCCTGCTTTCTCTTGACTGCAACTTTGCTCTCCACACTCAGTCTAAAACTGCCTTCACTCCGCCCACACTCTCAGTCGTCAACCAATCATATCACTCACTCACCCCTCTCTTTCACCCCCCCTCTTCACCCATCTCACACCAAGCATTTAAAGATACATGCACCCATTTACTTAAAATCATTACAAACTGTTTCTCCATTAAGGTCTCTTCCAGAAGACAAAGAACATGAAATGAAGCACGTCAGTTCACCGTACCTTTTGGCATAGTGCGCATGCATGCATGCACAGAGAGGGCTGGTGAGTGGATGCCTGGGGTGAGGCAGCATGTCCTTTAGTCCCATCCAGATCGGTCATCCAAAGCTAGAAGTGAATGTCAGCCTTGCCATTGGATCAGTGGTTTGCAAGCCATCAGGAGATCCAAGAGCACTTGGCTGATCACTGCCATATTTTGGTATGAAATTTCAAACGATTCATGCTGGAATAAGATCCAATAGTGGAATAACTGCCTTGATGTGGATAGCCCGGGTGAACCTGATCTCATCAGATCTCAGAAGCTAAGCAGGGTCGGCCTTGGTTAGTAACTGGATGGGAGACCTCTAATGAAGACCAGGGTTGCAGAGGCAGGCAACGGCAAGCCACCTCTGTTAGTCTCTTGCCATGAAAACCCCGCCAGGGGTTGCCATAAGTCAGCTGTGACTTGAGGGCACTCTTGACTAGTGGAATAACCATGTCAGGAAATAACAGGTGCTTGTACTCTCAGGGCCAAATCAGACATGATACTGGAAGTCTCATGAATGGCACTCCCAGTGGATTAAAAAAAATTAAATTAGAAGGTGTGGGGCCCCCAGTTCTGATCAGCACTGCAGGGCAAAGGGAGGCTGTTTAAGCTGTCCCAACCACACCATTTTCCAAACTTGGAGCTGCCCTGAAGAGCTGTTCTTAGCCTCATTGCAGAACCCAAGAGGTACTGATACGGGTACCATTTGGGGCAAACAGCAACTCCCAAGGCAGTTTCAAAGTGGTGAAAACGATGGGGGTGTGGTGGGGGTGGAATAAACCCTATCTCCCCTCACACCAGGGTCCCAATTAGAATCTGACCGCCGTATGCTTAATTAATTGAATTTTTAAAAGCACCAGGAATCCATTCATGGAACTCCCAGTGATACATTCCATTTGTCCCCAGCATGTGGTGAGCGAAGCATCAGCACACGTCCAGTCTCTGAAACAAGTGGTGGAGAGCCTTGCCCAAACAAACATGACCAGAAATCTTTCTCAAGGGTGTCGGGCTGAAATCCCAAAGGGGGATTCCTTACAGACACATGGAAAAAGAAGCTCTGTTAACGACGGCTAATGTTATTGTTCGTCTTGCTACATGCTTGAGTGTTTACCTTCACTGCATCCCTGTCCAAGACTCACCGAAACACAGAGGAACTTCCATCGGACCACGAATACAAGTTTGGGCATTCAGTGCCGTTGTCAGGGTCCTTCTCTCTTGTAAGCCCTATCCAGAAATCACCATCGGAAGCTGAAAGATGCTCAATGATCTTCTCTATCAGTTTCTGTTCCGACTGTGACTCGATGCTAACCAGGTGCCCTCCATCTCTTCTGCAAGCCTGGAATGCTTCCTGAAAGCCCACCCTGCGCGAAGCATCGTGAAAGTAAATTATCTTGTAGCATGGCCGTTGGGTTCCACTCCGGCAGACAGTCTGTCCTATGGGAAGGGAAGAGAAAGGAGCCTGTTTAAGGAAGACCGGGAGGAGGAGACAGCAAACGCTCCATCCGTGACGGACTGCATGGAATGTTTTTTGATAATTAAGTCAGTATTCCTAAAAGAAACAAACTTTTTTACTGCAGATTATGGAATGGCTCGGCCATGGGAAATACGCTGGTGAGGTTCTGCCCATGCCCAGAATCTGGGCTTCTCAGATTAGGACCAGAGAGCTCAAAGAAGCCCTGTAAATGGGGAAATCTCTGAATAGCCTTTGCATGATCAGAAAGGCCTCACTTGGTTTTCAGCTCCTCTGTCCGGTTGGTGCCCTCAGCTGGATAGCCCAGATGAGCCTGATCCTGTCAGATCTCGGAAACTAAGCAGGGTTGGTGGCCTTGGTTAGTAATTCAGTCCTGGCTCCAACCTGGTGTGATTCCGCACACGTTGGATAATGCACTTTCAATGCACTTTATCAATCGTTTGAGGTGTATTTTTTGTTCCGCACACGAAAAAATCCATTCCAAATGATCTATAAAGAGGACTGGAAGTGCATTATCCAACATGTGCGGAATCACTCTCTGTCTGTAGATACTCGGGCCCGTGCCAAGATCTTTTATCCTTTCAGCGGACCTATAAGACAGAGATGTTCTGCCAGGCACATGGTTAAGTCCGGTCTCATATTCATCTGGTGAGCTTTCCTATCAGTCGCCCCCCAGGAATCATAATGTGACCAAAATGGCTGTTTCCTCCATCCTCCCCTCATGCTGTATTGGCAGGGGTGGTTGGTATGGACAGCTGTCTTGGGAATCGTATTTTAGTGTATTTTATGATTGTTATGATGTGGTTTTATTATTATTCTAAAGGTATTTATACCCTGTTGTAACCTGCTCTGAGCCTGCTTTTGGGGAGAGCAGGCTAGAAGTCAAATAAATGAAATGTAAATGAATGGAGGGGAGACCTCCAAGAAGACCACAGTTGGGGAGGCAGGCAATGGCAAACCACCTCTGTTAGTCTCTTGCTTTGAAAACCCCATCAAGGGTTGACATAAGTTTGCTATGATTTTATGGCACTCTCCATCATCACCACATCTGGTTGGTGGATAGGCCTCTACCTTATAAACACTGCTGGATCAGATCAGTTTGATATTCTAGACTACAAGAACTCAAATTTGGCACTAAGTAAGAGATCCTTATCACATTTTATGTGCACTATCCAAGGGCAATTGGATACATATAGCCCGATCCAGTCTCGGAACATGAACATATTTCCAATCAAATCACCCAGTTTGAAAGGTGAGGCCCTGGTTCCATAGTACAGCATCTGCTTTGCTCACAGAAGGAAGGTTCCAGGTTCAATACCCAGTCTCCTCATTTAAAAGAATCAAGTCGTACATGATCTGAAAGACCTCTGTCTGACACCCTGGAAAGCCACTGCCAGTCTGAATAGACAATAAAGACCTTGATGGACCAATGGTCTGACTCAATAGAAGGTAGATTCATGAGTTCAATCCCCGTTTCATCCACTGTACAATGGGGCTTTTAAAAATAAAATTGAAAAAAAAAACAGGGAAAGCAACAACCACAACAAACCAAATAAGTAATAAGCGATAACCAATTTCATTGTCGAGTTTGTCCGATGTTTCTTTTTGCAGACGCCAACGCTTCTGTTCTGATATACCAATCACACAAGACAAGTTTAAGAAAGGGATATTATAAATATCTCTGGAGCGGTGCCATAACATTTGCTAAATAAATAATAACTCTCTGAGATGTAGTTCTAAAGCACAATTTGAAAGACATTCCTGATTTCCCTTTTGAGCATAGTGCAGAATTTACTGATGCTCGGTTCGATGGATCTTTCCAGTCATTTGACAACGCAAAAACGACTATTTCCCACTGATAACTTGACAGACATGCAGCTTGGATGAAAGAGACAGAGGATACTACCTGTCTGGAAAATCTGGTCAGCAGCTGGGAGGGCGGCAGTGAAAGGAATACAAAGAACAGATTGTTATTATAAAACTGGCACAGACCAGGCCTGCACAATATCCATAACTAACGGCTAGGCTGATTTGGGGCAGTACAACCAAGTTTTTTTCAACAACCTGGCACACTGTCTGCGTTTTATCAGCAAAATTAGAAGTTATTTCTAGCCAAGGCAGAAATGTAATGTAGTCAATCACATTCCAGCCACTGCTACAAGTCAACTGTCCAACCAGTGATCTCACTATGCCGCATATTGGAAAGAAGTCTCTGAACCTAACAGATATTTCTTAAGCAAGTAATTAATTTTAAAAAGATTAACTGCTAAATGAATATTGCTACCATACTCATCTTCTCTCCCTAGAACATCCACACAATAGGAAGTTTTAGTACTGGGATTTGATACAAGATGCCGATATTCAAATCCCTGCATGGAGGCAGCTTCTATGTTCTGTAGCAGACAGGTAAAGCTGGATGTCATAAACAACAGTGGGTGTGCAAGGAAATCCCTGGCTAAGTGGGACTTAATGGAGAATAGCATAGCATAGCATAGCATAGCAAAGCAAAGCAAATATATAGGGCCAGCAAAGTCCATTAATTCTAGACCTTAGAGACACCAATCCAAGCCCCATTTTAGCCAATATGGCCAGCTCTCTGTCTTGACCTCTACTACCCTTTCATAGCCTGGGAACAATCATTCTACCTTATCTCTGTTACCCTTACCCAAGATGGGTAATGTGAGATTGACTCGCATTCTAGCTGTATCTGAAGAAGCGAGCTGTGGCTCACGAGAGCTCATACCCTACCACCAATTTTGTTAGTCTTATAGGTGCTACTGGACTCTTGCTCTTTTCTACTGCTACAGACAGGCTAACAAGGCTACCCATCTTGATCTATCCTTACCCACGCCTCAGATAACTACTGCAAATACTGGTTTGAGATACAGTGGCAAACACAAATCAGCTCACATAGCCTAAGCATTCACATGGCAGGTTTTTCAAATTGCACCACAATGATTTCTTTAACAAAGGGAAGGGCTGGAGCAAGCAAGCACACACACCTGGCACATAATCGGATACATGCTGTGTGACTGCAACCCATCACATCCAAGCACAAGACACTTTTATCGCTGCAAAAAATATTATGTGCGCTGAAATCAATGCATATAGAGGGGGAGGGGCACGAGGCTGTAAGCATGGAGGTCTACGCACTGATCTCAACATGCACTAACGTCAACTTTTTGTAAAAGTTTTCCAAGACACACCAATGTCCCAATCTGGAAATGTATCAAAACATGCGCAAGACCAGGTCTACACATTTACAGCACAACACTTGTGGTGATTTTAACATACTCAACAGTCATATATCTAGCCCTTGTGGATGCAGGCAGAAAACTTGGGAAAGCATTCGAAAACCAACGGGAAAAGGCAATGCTTTAAAAAGGTTATTTTTCAATCAACGCATCTAGAATGCATTACTACAAGTAGCCTTTTACAGCGGCAGCAAATCTACACAAGCTGACCGGACAAGTGTACAACTGGGACCGTTTGGCCAGACTTCTTTCCAGACCCACCCCACACCTCCAGAGCTGGGAGAGTTTATTTAAGGGCTGCTTGGGAGGGAAAGAGCTCCATTTATGAGGGCAGAGAATGCCTGAAGCGCTCCCGTGCTCCGCAATGCTGGCCCAGACCGCCGGGCTGGCTAAAATTTCTGGCATTCTGGAAATCATCACGGGAGCTGCTGAGTGAGCCGCACTCGCCATAGGTCCGAAGCCGGGCTTTTGCAGCCCAAAGGCTCCCTAGCCAGGAAAGGCACTCTGTGCAGCCTCCGAAGCCCGACTCCTTCCCGCTGC
Organism: Eublepharis macularius; assembly: GCF_028583425.1. NCBI lineage: Eukaryota > Metazoa > Chordata > Lepidosauria > Squamata > Eublepharidae > Eublepharis > Eublepharis macularius. Next base: position 5,274,461 of record NC_072803.1, read on the forward strand.
TTCTCTCGTTCCGGCGTCGATCCCCGCCCCCGAAAACGAGCCCCAGGCTTAAGCTCCGGCGCGCACGACGCCCGCAGGGAATCGCGCCCTAAGCAGGTGCCAACGGCGGCCGATCGCCCCCGAAGCCCAGCGCAGGAACTCAGGCGGCTTCCCGCGGCGCCGTCCTAGGCGGAGTTACGCCGGTCTCGGCGCCCTGAAATCCGCGGGCGTAGAGCGGTGTGACTCTGCAGAGGATGGCGCCGCCGGGTTCCCCCCGAGCCAGCTGCCCGGCCCGCCCGGCGCGACCTTCCCCAGCCCCGCTGCGGCGCTTCAGCCGAGGGGCGCCTCCACGCCGCCTGGGCAGCCGCTTCCTCCTCCGCCGCCCGCCCGCCCGCCCGCCCAGCCCGTCCCGTCCGCCCCGCGCGCCCTCTTGCCTCGCAGCGGCCCGGAGGCGGCTCCCCCGGGCGGCAGCAGCCGCAGCAGCAGCCCCAGCAGCGGCACGGGCAGCATCGCGCCTCCAGCCCGCCGGCCTGCCCAGCCCCAGCGCACTGCCAGCAGCCAGCCGCGGCCGGCCCCCGGCTCCGCCCCCGGCCCGGGGAGGGAGGGCGGCGCTTGGCACGGCCCTCCTCGCGGGCCGGACCCAGCGAAGGACCCTGCCCGGGGGCGCCGCCCTGGCCCTTGGCTCGACGGCGCAGCGGCAGGCGGGAGCGCGCCGCACGCGCTCCCGGGGGAGGGGCAGATTTCGAATCCAGTCGCGCCTTCGAGACCAACAGGTGCTGCTGGAGCCCGGGCTTGCTCCGGTGCTGCAGAAGAAGCTGTGCTCTTGGGGGATAGCTGCAGGTGGGGAGCCGGCTTGGTCTGGAGCAGAAGAGCAAGATGCCGGCCCAGGAGCACCTTAAAGAACAACTAGGTTTCCAGGGGGCGAGCTTTCAAGGGCCAAATCCAGCTCTGGTCATCTGAATTTGCGCCCCACCCCCCTTCTACCTAGCACTGCCCAGCAACCTGCAGAGCGAAGACAAGCCCAGCCGTTTAAAGCCCATGCAAAAGAATGACTTTTACAGGTGGGTAGCCCTGTTGGTTTGCAGTAGAAGAGCAAGATCAGGGTCCAGGAGCACCTTAAGAGAGCAACTGGATTTTGCAGGGTATGAGCTTTCGAGGGTCAGGATCTAAGTCCAGTGGCACCATAGAGACCAACTAGATTTCCAGGGCATGAGAGTTCCAGACTCCAAGCTCCCATCTGCCTGGATTATAAAGACTCCTGCCTCTTTCCACTAGTAGCTGACAAAGGGACTTTAACTCTTAAATTACAGACTTTAGAGACCCTCCAAGTTTCTAGCTTTCCAGAATCTTGACAAAGGGACCTTTGACTTTGAAAAGCTCACACCCTGGAAATCTAGTTGGTCTCTAAGGCACTACTGGACCTGAATCTTGCTCTTGGTATATGGCTCCGATGAGACCTTGGTTGGATAATAACAACATTCGATTTATATACCGCCCTGCAGGACAACTTAATGCCCACTCAGATTGGTTTACAAAGTGGTGTCATTATTATCCCCACAACAAAACACCCTGTGAGGTGGGTGGGGCTGAGAGAGCTCCAGAGAACTGTGACTAGCCCAAGGTCACCCAGCTGGCTTCAAAGCGGAGGAGTGGGGAATCAAACCCAGCTCTCCAGATTAGAGTCCTGCACTCTTAACCACTACACCAAACTGGCTCCCCAGTGCATCCTGCAGTGCCAGACGCCCGTGCCCAGAGTTTCTGGGGCTTTGGGCTCTTCCTTAAGGGCAGGCTGGGAAGTCGGAGCCCAGTAGCAAGCTTGAACTGGCCCCTGTGGTAGTACTAGCCAGCAGTGCAGGGGTCATTCAGCTCACATCCAGCCGAACTGTTCATGCATCTGCTAGGTACGGCCTTTTGGAGGTCAAGCGAGGCTTGGGCCACATCCACTTTTTGAGCCCCCCTGCCTGGCTTGGTGCAACTCCCAGCTGCTGCTGAATCTGGCATAGCTCTTGGCCTCTGCTACTGATGCGCCCAGTGCAGATCCTGGGTTCCACTGCCAATGGAGGAGGAGGTGGTAGATACACTGTCTGAGCAAGCATAGACAATGCTCTTTGTTTGGGGGGGGATTCAAATCCCCCAAGTACTTTAAAAAGGATTTTCCCCCCAGATTTTTCTGCAAACCTGGGAGGAATCCTCCAAGTTTGCAGAACTAGAATATATGATGGTGGTGATATTAATTCATAGTGCGCTACAGGTGGTGTGGTCCAGTAATGGGACACAAGTTCATGAATCCACTTAGACATTGCCTTTGCACTGAAATCAGCTCCCAGCACACTCGGCTTCTCCCCCATGTGACAGTTCTTGTGACCAAGATGGACCCATGCTTAGTGGGGGTCGCCTGGAAGACTCCTGCCTGCAGTGCCAGTGTTGGCCACCTCCTGTTGACTTCAGTACTGAAATCAGCAGGAAAGAAAGTCTTCCCTTCACCAATACGCCTCATAGCCGAATGCTGACTTGGCATTTCTCCTGCTTGCTTCCTAACGGTTGGGAGTACGGGCTGCACCTGCTTCCTGGTTCCCCAGAGGAGCTTCCATTCCTCCAGGCTTGGGAAGGGTTTCTGGATGCCGTTGTGGAAAAGGACAGAACCCAAACAGCATCAGTGCCTGAGTGGACTTCAGATGCTAATTTTATACAACTTTGTAGCTTTAAATAATGGAATATAGTCATTCCATCCCCAGGGCACGGGCAGTGAAGGCCAAAGGAGGCGATTCACACATGCCCTGTGAAGCAAGCATCACTTGTTCGCCATTCGGTTATTCGTGGACTCTCGGCGCTCTTATGATTACCTCTGATGAAGTGTACCAGGTTGCTACTTATGTATGCACGTAATACCTTTTATTAGGAGGACTAACTAAAATGACACAAACCAGTGCAAGCTTCTGGATTCACCAGAACCCTCCATCTGGTTGGATGTTACAAAAATTAAAAAGAGGTGGAGGGGCGATGATTTTAAAACTGTTCAGGCCATGATTTTAAAACTACTGTTGCTAACATCCCTTTGCTTAATGCTGAGCAGGCACTCAGGTTCTTAAAAGCTCTCACAGTTTTGTTTCATTTTGGTTCATGCCTAATAGAAGGCATAATGCACACAGCGTCCTTGATTTTGGATTTTCTTTTTGCACCAATCCTGCTGCAAACAACTTTTTGCTACTAGTTTTGCCAACAGTGAGTGATGAGCATTTGCTCTTAGTAATATTGCAGAGGCAACTGAGAGGGATACTATATGATCTGATCACCTATTCACACATGAAGATGGAAGTCTACTTGGAAGGCTGCTCTCTAATGGCTCCAAAGAGCTAACATCAAGATACCGCTGCACGAGAACCGTCAGCAATTTTCAAGGCAGGATTCTGAATTATGAGCAGGGGATAGAGTGCCGCTCACTCACTGCCAGCCCCTGCTAAACCCCATGTGCAAAAATGATCAAAGACCATGCTGCAGAAGCTGACAGGCTGAAATGTTCATTCAAATTCTGCTGATTTTGACAGGAAATAGGCAGTGGGCGTTATGAGGCTGGCCAAGCTTTTTGATAAAGCATGACACAAAAACTTTAAAAGTCTTGCATTAACACAGACCTTGTGACAGATATTTTTAATAGAACAGATTAGAAGCCTAGCATCCAAGAGAAGAAACTTAACTCTTCCTTTTAACGAATTAATTGCACAGCCATTTTGATAGCAGAGAGACAAAGAAGTGTAATTTTACAAGCCGTCCCTTCAAAGTATGCTCTCAGCCTCAGTTGCTCACGAATCAGCATTGATGGATTGCTAAAAGGAAAGAATTGTACATACATATTATGAGGAATGCTTTGCATATGATGGACAGTAGCTTTTTCTCCTTCCGTTTAATGGAACATCTGCATGCTCTGTACGCAGATCTAGAAGAAGTGTAGCACTGAAGTGGTGAGTTCCAGTAAAACTCACTAGATTATCGTGGATTGTCAGAGAGAGTAATTAATTAAAATCTGCTCTTAGAAGAATGACTATTTCCATGTGACTGAGTGGACGTGTATCATCCTGGTCTGGTGGAGAGACACTTTCTTAAAGGTGCATTATTTGAACCTGCCCAGTGGCGCAGAGTGGTAAGCTACAGTACTGCAGCCCAAGCTCTGCTCACAACTTGAGTTCGATCCTGGTGGAAGCTGGGTTCAGATGACCGGCTCAAGGTTGACTCAGCCTTCCATCCTTCTGAGGTCGGTAAAATGAGTACCCAGTTTCCTGGGGGTAAAGTGTAGATGACTGGGGAAGGCAATGGCAAACCACCCCATAACAAAAAGTCTGCCAAGAAAACGTCATGATGCGACGTCCCCCATGGGCCAGTAATGACTTGGTGCTTGCACAGGGGACTACCTTTACCCTATTTGAACCCCTGAACCTGTCTTATTCTGATTCAGCCCTAAGGCCCATCAAAGCCAGTACTGTCTAATCTGACTGGCAGTGGCTCTCCAGGATCTCAGGCAGAGGTCTTTCACATCGTCTTCTACTCTATCCTTTTAATTGGAGCCTCTGAAGATTGAGCTTAGGACTTTTTGCATGGACTACAGATATGCTTATCACTGTCACCCCAACTGGGGTGTATTTTATTTGCTTTGCTCTCACCTAACAATTGCAGGGTAGCATACACAATTGTTCCACTCACCCCATTTTATCCACACAGCAACGCTGCGAGGAAGACCAGGCTGTGAGAGAGTAACAGGTCTAAGGTCACCCACGGAGCTTCACAGGAGCATGGGGATTTGACCCAGAGCTCAACAGTCCTATGACTTACTATTTTTTTATTTCATTTATACCCCGCCTTTCTCCCCAGCGGGGACCCCAGAGTGGCTTACATCAGTCTCAACTCCACTCCGTCCCCACAACAACCCTATGAGGTAGGTTAGGTGGAGGGTTTGCAACTGGCCTAAGCTTCAGTGGCAGAGTGCAGATTTGAACCTGGGTCTCCCAGATCATTCTCAGCACTCTAACCAAATGCGCCCTGTTCACCTGCCTCTGGGCTTTCCTCTGGGGGTGTGGTCTTTTCACAAAATAACACCACGTTTCAATATGCATAATGAAGATTTGTATTTCAAAATCAGTTTCATTCTCTTTTAACATTTCTTACTGTATCTTGTTTGACTCCAGGGACCAAGAAATCTGTCAGCTGAATCAAAGATTCCATTAGCTTCGGCTGCAGCACGCTCGACTCTGGCTGTCTAGGGCAAGAGTTCGGCGGGGAAGTCACAAGGCCTGCATGCCTTCAGAGCCAAAGTGTAACATGACAAGGGATTCTGAAGGGAAGGGACAAATGCTTCTCTCTTTAAGATGCTCGCTTGGATGCTATTGTTCAAATTAATGCTTTGACACTTTCTTGATCTTCCACATCAGATTCCGATACCTTTAACTTGCTGAAAAACAAGAGAAAACACATTCAAGATACCAATTCAGTGGCTGTAAATGCTGGTTTAATTAATCCTGCTGATTTCAGTGCAATCAACTTAGAAACACATTGTGCATAAATATTAAAGTTTAATACTGAGCGTTCAAAGTGATTAGCGAATACTTTATCCCAGCGATCCCTGAAAAAGCCCTGCGAATGGCCCAGTGATATTATCCCAGTACTCCAGATGAGGCCTGAGGCCAAGAGATGGGCGCTAATCCAGCAACTGCTCGTTCCCTTGGCCAATGTATTCTTGTGCAATTCCCGTGCATTTCATTAGAGCATGTGCAGGACACTTAAGATTGTATTCCGTTTTACAACATTGTTCTGCGTTTCTTGCATGCTCCACTTTGTGATTGTAAGCTGAAACGCAATACATGAATTGTAGTCCTTGGAAACACATAGAGGAGGAGAGAGGGTACAGGGGAGGCAAGAGCCACCATACAATGAAAGGCACTATGGGGAGCAGGTGTGGTGGGGAGTCATACTGCAGAAATACCATGGATTTCACCTAAGTCTTGAATGCATAATTCTGTGTGCCAAACTACACGTTCAGGATTTTATTAAGTTTGGGTTTTTAACCCAACTCAGGTTCCCAGCAGTCGCACAACATCTGCAGGGAATAACTTTTAAAAAATAAAAGAGAGCCCAAACAGGTTCAGAATGCCATTGGAGGGGAACAAGAGTTTCTGCCCCCTGAAGTTGTTTTCCCACAAGGAAACAGTGCCAATGAGTTATTTCCCCATTTTGTTGCTCCACGTGCATAGAATACTCAATATGGAGCAGCAAAAATGGGAAATAACGCGCCCCCCCCCCCCCAGCACGGCTTCCACGAGGGAAAGCTCGGGGTAGGGGAGGCAAGAACTCTTCCTCCCTCAGTGGGGTGTTCTCAGCCCATCTGGGCTCTCCTTTATTTTAAAGACATTTCTCGTTGCTGCAGACCCAACTTGATGAAAACCTGAATGGGTAGTTTGGCCCTGTAACTTAGGGTAATACTGGATGTGACTGCAGGAGATACACTATTTAAAAAAAACGCTTAACGCAGCCATGAAAAATAGCCCTCTGAATAGTGGAGGTGGGGAGGGGGCAGGATTCTATAAAGACTTCCACAGGAGAATAATTAGGAATTGCTCCAGAGATTCAGGGTAACAGAATGTTGTATGTGTTGGAATATATGTTGCAAGGTCTGACATTCAGTCATTATGGGGTTAATGTGTTTACCTAGTGTTTCTATTGTTTGTGTTGACCTGGAAGAAAACCTGGCACAGAGCCAATAGTCTTTATCCATTGCAAAGCCGGGAAACTGAGATGTGTTTGTAAACTCTTATTGGTCAATAGGTCAGGTGACTTCCTTCCCAAAAGGACAAACGAACAAGAATCTCCATTGTTCATGCTTTTTAAGTTTGTACTCCATAGTGTCGAGATGTAGCTTATAGAGTTTCTTATTTTGTAGGAACCCTGTGTACCTTTTTCCTTTAGAAGTATACTGTTTTTAAAAGCAAACAGGCACCTGACTATTGATTCAAGATCCACTGCAACTCTGATTTTAAACTATTTTAACCCATTTTTTTCCAACAGCATGGATTCGAAGGATTCAGAATATAGACAGTTCACTGGTCATGCAAGATGGACCGGAAAAGCAAGGGAACTTCTGCAAAAATGGGTCCAAGTGACCAGCGCTGAACAAGAGCACCAGTCGGCCCCAATCCACATTGTCAGAAAGCTCTTTGTTCTGATGGCCGTAAGCTTACCCCTGTGTGGATGCACTCTGTTTTCCTTGCTGTTGGGTTTGAGCACCATGGAGATGAAGGCCTTTTTCATGAGTAGAGCAGGGAAGGGGAAGAGTTGAGCAGGAAATGAACTCCGTCTTTGCTATATTTAGTCAGAGGATGCAGCTAAGCGCTGCTGGGGCATGACCAGTGAGACACACAGAACAGACAAAAGAGGATGGAGCCACTGGCACGCGGATCATAAATAGCATTTTGATGGAAGACGACATCCAATTCCTCCGTGGCACGCAAGGCACTAGAGATTTTTTAAAAAAATGAAAGCTGGGGATTCAGAGATCTTGATGTGCAGATTGTTATAATGATATTCAATTGCTGATTTAAAAAAAAACAGGAAAAGCCCCTATGGTGGGGCAAGGCAGGGTGGCTGCCATCAGGAGACTGAGGCAGGGAAGCTACTCGATCCCACCCCAGTATAATTCCCAAAATATAAAAAGGATGTACCACCAGAGTTCTCTTTTTATTCTGGGGCCAAGTGCTGGCTATACTCTTCTTTGCCTGCATGCTGAACATACTGACAAACATCTCACAGTGTATCGCCAGCTCACCCCCGTCACTGCTGCCACCCTCGGAAATTACTGCTCTGCTAAGGAACAGACCTCTCTCCAGCTAATTTTAAGTATGTTGGGGAAGCAGGGAAAAAACCCACTTCACAATAGCATCAAACAAGACTCGAGCTAAATAACCTGCATGGAAAATGTCACTATCACAGTGCTTCAAAGCAGGAAACCACAAAGGCGGGAGACATGCACCCGTTCTACTGTGAAACGCTGTAATGGATCGGGTCACCCATGTGTAAGACTTGAAGCAAGTTTGTAGAAGCCTACAAGATTCCATATGCTAACAGAGAGCAGAAGGTATGCCAACATTTTAAAAACAGCTTTTAATAATCTAACAAGCTAGGTCAGAATTCTGCTTCCCCGTGGGTCATAAGTTGTCATGCCTGAGAAAAATGCTGTCAATTAACACATTAAAAAAGAAGAAATTGCTGAGTTAAGGATTGTAAGATGCTAGATCAGCTTTTCCAAGGACGGAGTTTTTCAAATATGGCTACCGAACTCTCATGGCTTTATTCTTTACCCCCATTGCTCAATTTAAGGCCTGTTGGCAGACGTTATAATGTGTGTTATAGTCGCTTCCAACTTACGGTGACTTATAAAGCTAACTGCTGATAGCCTGTGTGCCCATTTTATCACGTTTGAAGCACTGGAAGAAATAATGAAAGCGTTTCATTTGGTACAGCAATGCTTACTCTCCTCTCACTCTTCAAAACATTAGATGTTTTTGCTGAAAGATCAGGATTAGACACTTCAAGCTGTGTTTTGCGTTCTAGGGAAAACTATTCACAGGAGGGACACAAATGCCTCTGCTGCTGTTGAAGGCCGACGCCGCTTTGTTTTGTTAGTGTCTGAAATCAACAGCTATGTGACCTTCAACTTGTGTCTCTGCTCAGCCTGCAGATTAGAATCTCCTCTGCTCCCTGTCCAATACAGACCAAGGCAGGATGTTTTTACAGATGCCCCAGTGCAAAAAAAAGGAATGACGAGTGCATCACTTGGGAGGCTGCAATTGACAGCCAGACAGGAAGCTTCTCTGCAAGCACAAGTCAGATTGAAGGCCCCCTCTGACCCGTGGTAGCTGGCAGCAAGCCACAGGCAACAGCCAGCCCCCCGCCCCCCTTCACACAGAAAGTGAAACAATGAGCTGGATTTTTGCAGTTATTAACACGGGGACTGCAGTTGAAGAATGTGTCACTCGAGAGCCATGTGGTTCTTTGACATGCCACCTGTGGCTCTTCTGGGTACCAGTCCCCAACATGCCACGCTTCAAGAAAGTGGGTACGGCTGTTGCCCAGTGGGGGTTGAGGTTGGTTGGTGGTTCCCTCTTAGCAGGGAGAGAGTTTCAAACCACCCTCTTTCTTGCAACATTAAAGTTTAATTTGAAGGGTACTTGTAACACATGGAAGCATTTGTTTTTTAATATCCAGCCAAATAAAGAGTTCTGGAGAACCTGAAAGCTTGCACGCTGTTTTGTGTTATAAGTCTGATTTGCAAATCCTTCCGCTCACTCCAGATACACGAGGACTAGCTATGGCTTCGCACTTGTAGGGGGAGACCACCCTATAGGCTCATAGGTACTCTGGGAATTAAAATGGTTATAATTATACATTTAGTATTAACACTTATATAACAACTGTGCTTATATACCCTGTTCTAGACAGATTAGTGCCCCACTCAGAGCAGTGAACAAGTTAGTGTTATTATTATCTCCACAATGCAGCTGACGAGCTGGGGCTGAGAGGAGTGGCTTACCCAAGGCCACCTACTGAGCTCATGGCAGTAGTGGGATTCGAGCCAGTAGAGTGCTGATTCGCAGCCGAACCACTTAACCACTGTGCTACGTGTGTGTGTGTACGTGTTACAAAGGGGGTACAGTAGTCATGCGGCTCTTCAGGTTGATGGTAATTGCAAATGTGGCTCTCCATGAGCTGTGGAGTGAGTAACACTGGTCTATCTTCTTTAATCTTGTACAGTCCCATCAGAAGTTTCTATTATTCTCTTCCAAAGAAGGAAGAAGACCATCTGAGAAGCTCTTCACACATTACAGAGTAGAAGGCGCTTCATGCAAATGCTTTGAATGCCTGCCTGCTTCATCTGCAACATATGAAGTTGCCCTAAACACATCAACAGATACAGATGTTCCAAACCAAAACCTCTGGCTGTTCCATCTTTAGCTTCCAGTAGTATGGAACACGCCACAGTGACCTGGAGGCAAGGAAATGCTGGGAAGATTCCATGTGTTCAAAACGATAAGAATGATGCGCTTACGCGAGGGCTGAAACAAGGAATAAAGCTACTAGTGTGGTGAAATCCATTACCTTTCTTCCATTTTTATCTTTGGTTTATGTGGACGAGAAACTGCTTCTTTCTGAGAAAGAAAGGAATAGGTTGCTTTAGACAGAGCCCTTATTCACTCACTGCCACGTCTCATCCCAGTATCTGCAGCTTCCAGACTGGCCTCCTTTGCCATATCCTACCAGTGCTAACCATTTTACCTGTTGCATTTAAAATACTAGGTAAACACCTACTGGTAGTCCCTGGCCCCAGGGAGGCTCGGCTGGCCTCGACCAGGGCCAGGACATTTTCTGTCCTGGCCCCAACCTGCTGGGAATCTCTGTCGGAAGACACTCGGGCCTGCCAAGATCTTGTATCTTTTCGGTGGGCCTGTAAGACGGAGATGTTCCGCCAGGCATATGGTTGAGGCCAGCACTGGATCCATTTAATTAGCCTCCCTGCTGGTCTCCTGCCACTGGGGGGAAGCATATGGTCCACCTACGTCCCTATGCTTGAGGAGTTAAGAGTTTCACCAACCCACACCTCCACCCTTTTCTTCCCTTGTGTATGATGGGCAGGGACGGGGGGAAGGGTGCACCACCTGGAATGCTGAAATCCATGTTGGTAATGAGATATATTTTATTGGTTTTATTTATTGTAATTTATTTATTATTGTAACCCGCCCTGAGCCTCCTTGCGGGGAGGGCAGGCTAAAAATCTAATCAATCAATCAATCACTACACTATCGCTTCTCTACAAATGTATTCAAGACACTTGACAACAGTAGTCTTTAAAGAACAAATTTGAAACAGGACAGAAGGTAGTGATAAAAACAAAGCAGAAGGCGAAATAAGATTTTGTGAATAAAAATGAAAAAGAAAAACCCACTCACCTACAATTTACAGCATAACTAAACAAACACCCAAAGACTGATGAGTGGGACCATCTTCACCTGGCACCAGAAACGTAGTAGGGAAGGTACCAGGTGGACTGCCGTAACTGGGGTGCCATGACAGGTGTAGCCACCTGCCTAACTTCTGCACATAGCAAATGGGCCTCAGGTGATAATCTCAGCTGATGGGCCAGTTTATATTGGAGAAAATGGTACTCTGGTTCGTGAGTATGTATGCAACTCCAGCTAGTTATCGTGATGTATTCCATAACTTGGCCCCCGCCCCCTGCTCCACCCAGATGTCCCTCAAGACAGAGATGCATTAGGAAAACAGAAATACTCCATCTCACCATGATCCTCTCTTCCCTTTGTTTCTTCAGTAAAGCTATGATTTCGTCTCTCCGCTTCGCCTGTAAGGGAACAACAAGCAATAGAGAAGTGCAGGGGAAACCATCAGGGACCCTTTCACACGAGCTTATTCCATCCCACAGTGTGGCAATGAAGCTGTTTTGATGTGATTCTGTTCAGCTCACAACCTGTGTGTTAGTATTTAAGCAAAGTGATTGTGGGTGACCCCTCCCCCAATTCCACCACTCACTCAAACTCAACAGTCCACCACCTAAGGAGTACTGGGTGTAGCAGCTAAGACAACAAGCTATACATAATCCACAGTTCTCATATCCCCACTGCTAAGGAGTCACAAGCTGGCCTCAGTCAAGTCTTTCTGCTTCAGAACTCGACCACACAGTGCGGTTGTAAAGATTACCAAATAATGCACGTGAAATGTTTTAAACACACAAACATACTCTATTTATTTAAAGTATTTATAAGCCCTCTTTTCTTTTGCGCATTAGAGCATCAGTGAAACTGAAAACCAGCCCTGCAAGCAACCCCATCCTAAGACACAGCACAAAGAAAGCAGGATTGGCTGGCTGCAAAGTTTCTCTGTAGGGCCAGAAGAATGATGGTTCCTCTGGACAAAATGGAATCGAGATTTCTCCCAGAGTGCCATGGCTGTACTTCTTGGGATTCACACTGGTGCAACAGCCCTCCCAATACGGTTTCATAAGCAGAAAAGGCTACACTGAGCCAGAATTTTGCCTTTTTTGTTCTGGGAGTTACTTGGAAAGAATAGCTTGGAAAACTCTCAAGTGCAAGAAAAAGGGAAATGAATTCATTCTTGTGATGCTATGTCAGCAAATCGAGTTTTATAAACGTTCAACCAGTAACAGAATGTGTTCTTACGCATAACAAGATGTTTACGAGGAATTTAGTGCATTTCTCTTCTACTCCTTCTCTTTCATGTGTTACTCAAGGCTTGTAATACACAATATTTGTGTATGTATATGTGTGTGTGTATATATATATATATATGTATGTGTGTGTGTGTGTGTGTATATGTATATATATATGTGTGTGTGTATATAATCTCTTATGTACATTTCTTATGTACACAGAGCCATGTACGCAGAGCCATGTGGAAAGGTGGGTGTTGCAATACATCCCTGTCACAACAGCACTGCTAGGTAGGTTTGCTTAATATGTGATTCTATAGAATGATTTTCTAGTTGAAATGAACCAGACCTGCAGATGACTGTATGAGGTGCAAAGCGGCATCAAGTTGATCTCATCTCTGTTGCAGAATTATTTAACAAAATAACACAACAATGGCGTATCCAGTGAACAGAGCCTCTTCTCCCACTAATTTGATTTCCATGAGATAGCTTTAATGGATAGTGCGGGATTAAATCCATTATATGGTTATTAATTGCAGTAAGGAGGCATGCTGGCTTGCAAGAAACAGCTGCAAACCTCAGCAATTTCGAGCCCCTCCTAAAGACATCTTGAAGCTGGCTCCTTTCCCAGGCTCTAGACATAAAGCTTTTCGTTTTCAATAAAAGGGGGAGAAATCTAAATTTTTACTAAACTTAGGGAAATGCTTTCTAATTATAGGTTAGAATTAGTACAACATCTGAGTTTTACTTGATTTAGCTAGAGTATCCCACTTCCTTCCCTCCTGTTAATCAGCTTAACGATAAATGAATGCAGCAGGGCATGAGGATTCCAAAGTTGCTCAGTCCTACAGTGTGCTTCAGGAGTTAATTAGCAAAGAGAAAATGAGGTATTTCTCCACCAAGATATATATGATATGTATATGGGGTCAATTTCCCGTTATATCAGCTGCAGCGCCATAAACAATACAGCCCTGGTGAGACTACAACTGACATCAGTGGTGCTTCTGGAGCAGACACGGAGCGTTGCTTCCTCCATCCTTCTGCAATTCTGCCATCCATCTCTTCCTGAGATGCTCTGCCAGATTGGTCCCCCATTTTGTATAATCCCCGTAAATCAGGGTGGGCATTTTTTCAACCTGAGGGCTACATCTGGTTCTCTGCTCACTTTTGAGAGCTCCAATTCAATGTCAGCTCTCCCTGTTGCTAGGACCACTGGTACGCATCTCAGAGTCCTCGAAAGTGAGCACAGACCCAAGATGTGACCTTCTCACCCACTCTTCCGCTCTTAATGGCCCTCCAGCTGTTTAACAATCAGGAGCATTGGCCTGCTACCCAGCACTGCTGTCCAGAAGGCCAATATTACCGCCCCCCCCAAGTCGTTAAAACAGCTTGAGGACCAAATGAAAAGCTTTTGTGGGCTGCACTGTGTCCATGCATACTCAGGCAGTCATTTGCATACTCTACTACAAATGACGGCCCTTGACGGCCACGGGGTAGACTTGGAACTTCCAGTGGCTTTTCCTATCAAGTGCTATTTTGCTCCTTTACAAAGAACCCGATCCAGCAGCTACAAATGCATCTTTGTTTTCAGAGAACCATATTTATGCAAAATATATTCTAACCAGATGCCTATTATTATTATTTTTATTAAATTTATAGTCTGCTCTTCCCACAAGCGGGCTCAGAGAGGATAACATCCCATGTCATAGATGACAATAAAATCACACTTAAAAGAAAGCATAAAATTCAGTGAACATAGAATTCTCGGCAGCAGTCCATATTGCATCAGTCCGGCCAAAATACCCCATGAGATGGGAACTGGCAGACACTCTCAAGCGTGTCAGTGGAAAGCCGAGGTGAGGTTTCAACCGGAATTCCATCAGATTTTGTGTTGACTTGAACATCCCAGCTTGAAGAAATTATCTTTTGGATTTGACAGCTAGACTTGAACATCACAGTCCTCTGCATGTTTATTTGGAAATAAGGGCCAAATTGTACATTTTGTAAGAAGGCTGTGATTGCATTTCCTGAGGAAAGCCAGTGCGGTGTAGTTAGTGCTAGCCTAGGGCTCACTGAGTGGCTTTAGGTCAGTCTCTCTCTCTCTCTCTCTCTCTCTCGGCTTAACCTGCCTCATAAAGCTGATGTGAAGATAAAAGGGAGGGGAGAACTGTTTATACTGCTCTGAGCTCTGTGGAGGACGGGGGCGATAAAAATTTAAAATATTAGAAAGCAGCAGACCACCTCTAATTTGGATAGCAGCCACGGCACTAGGGTCCGGGAAGCTGTTTCTCCAGTAAAATCAATACTTCAGCTCATGCTAGCCCCAATGGGAGGCGGGGGAGGCCAAGAATCTGGATAATACGGCCAGGGATTGACTTTTATCAACATGGACCCAAATGGTGTCTTTCTTGAATTATTTTTGTGAAACGTTTCATGTAATGAAAAGACCTGACGGAATTGACGGACGCATCCAAGTTTTTGCTTTTTTGCCTTGTAAGTGGCCATCACGTAATTTTTATTCTGAGTTGTTTGCCTTTAAAGGACTGACAGAGGATCTTTCAGAATGATGGGCAGTGGCAGTCTGGCAGTGGGTGGGTGTTTTAACCATTGCGAGCCACCTTAGGGAATAGCCTGCCTGAAGAAGTCAGGAAGGCTCCCACTCACCTGGCTTTCCACAAACAATGCAAAACTGAATTGTTCAGGAAGGTTTTTGTACATGGGTAGGAGGAGTGTACTTTAAGGAAATGGTTCAGAGAGATTCTTTGGCAAAGGGACAGGGACTGTAGACTATACTACTGCGTACTGTTTGTTACTGTAAGTTCTACTAGGTAATTTACACATCGTTTAACACATCCTGTTAAATTGCTTGTGCTTGATCAGCATTGCTTTTGCTCTGTATCAGATTTCTGCTTCTTTTCAAATTTTACACAATCCATTCCAAACCTTATTGAATTGTTTACTGGCTGTCTCAGCTGTAGATCATATTGACTTGCATGATTTAACCAGCCTTGAGTTTCTGAGAGAAAGGCAGACTATAAATAATGTAAATAAATAAATAAATGTACTGTGCAGTTTGCCTCTAAATTCCGCTGAGTTCAATGGGATTTTCTGATACAAACGTTTACAATTGCATCTTTAACTCAACTGAGAATTGGGAAAAGCTTGCCCACAGTCTCACGTCCAAACAAAACGTTTTCAAGAACTACATGCAAGGGACAGCAATTCCACATTCTCATGTTATTGCTTTCTTGGGGTTTTAAATATAATGCCTCAGCTAGGCCTGAATGTTTATATGAACAGAACCTGTGCTTATACCATAGGAGAAGACTTCATGCAAGAGCAGAGACGGGGTGGAAAGAAGCGGGGGCGGGGGGCATGAACGGAGCTTCCTCAGAATCTCAGCTCTTATTTAAAAAGAGAAATGGAGAAAAAAGAAGCAAGTTTCCAGCCATTAAGTTTTCAAAAATATGCTTGGAAGTGCAAGGCAAATGTTTGCATGGAGATCAGAAATCAGAGATGACTTATTTATGTTTCCAGTAGCTGCAAACTGGTCTTCTATGTCTTTGCGCTTCCCACAACGAGGTAAAGGTAGTCCCCTGTGCAAGCACCGAGTCCTTACCGACCCATGGGAAGACGCACAGTGTTTTCTTGGCAGACTTTCCAACCTCGGTAGGATGGAAGGCTGAGTCAACCTTGAACCGGCTACCTAAACCCTATCTAAGCAAAGAGAGTAACGCAGATGTAGTGGATGTTACTACATGAAGGTGCCAATTGGTTTATGACAAATATTGTTTTGAATGGAAGTTTTGACTGTGTACTCTTTG
The DNA here is from genome assembly GCF_028583425.1 of Eublepharis macularius. Taxonomy (NCBI): domain Eukaryota; kingdom Metazoa; phylum Chordata; class Lepidosauria; order Squamata; family Eublepharidae; genus Eublepharis; species Eublepharis macularius. Next base: position 5,290,484 of record NC_072803.1, read on the forward strand.
AGAAAGATGGAATTTGAAACGGGATTAAATATGATCTAGACAACCCATCAGAGGACGATAATCAACATTCTGGAACTTGTCACAGCCACTTGGAGCGGTCTCTGTTGAAGTAAATACTTCTTGGACTCTTTTCCTATTTGGATACATAGTGCATATGACCTGTGTATATTACACTGAATGGTTTTGTAGTGCTAAGTTTGCATTTGCACTTTATAAGGGGTGTGCAATAACATATACATTTAATAGCACTTTAGCACTAGCCCTTTATGTGTTGTATTTATTGAATGTTTCAGGGTCTGTTGTCTTGTAGCACTGGTATAAATTATAGATACAGAGGAGTTAGCCGTGTTAGTCTGTAGTAGCAAAATCAAAAAGAGTCCAGTAGCACCTTTAAGACTAACCAACTTTATTGTAGCATAAGCTTTCGAGAATCACAGTTCTCTTCGTCAGATGCATGGAGGGCAAGAAGAAACTGGTCAGATATATAGGTGGAGAGGGGAGGGCAGAGTAGATGCAAACAGTAGCTTCTGATACAGAGATCAGTTTGCTTCTGTTAAGGAAGTCAGTTACTTCTGATAATGAGATAACCATTCATAGTCTCTATTCAATCCCAGCTTGACTGAGTCAAATTTACATATGAATTCCAATTCAGCAGCTTCCCGCTGGATTTTGTTCTTGAAAGGTTTCTGTTGAACTACAGTGACCTTTAAGTCCTTGATGGAATGTCCTGGTAGACTGAAATGTTCTCCCACTGGTAGCTTCCATATCAGAAGCTACTGTTTGCATCTACTCCGCCCTCCCCTCTCCACCTATATATCTGACCAGTTTCTTCTTAAAGCTTATGCTACGATAAAGTTGGTTAGTCTTAAAGGTGCTACTGGACTCTTTTTGATTGTATAAATTATCACTCCAATTGTGGGTTTGAGTACCTGAAAGACCATTTTTGTATACTGAAAAGTTCTACTGTGAATTTAAAATGTTTTGTGAATTGTGATTAAAATACTCTATATATGCACTCTAACAGGCTGATTAGTAAGTTTACACAGGATATTTTGTCTTTGGGCTACTTGAACCCGGCTTCTGCCAGGATCCAACTCAGGTTGTGACCAGAGCTTAGGCTGCAGTAATGCTGCTTACCACTCTGTGCCACGGGGCTCGTACGACAGAGGCGGAATAGCAAAGAATCCAAAACAGCAACATTCGTATTGCTAGGCAGCGGCAGTCTTGTCTAGCACAGTACATTTCTGGAGAATAAGCCACCTCTGAAGAATACAGAAGTTGCCCCAACCTCAATCTATCTGATACAGCAATTAAAGCATTTGCTTCCTTATAATTCAGTACACCACCGAGGCAGAAATGTCAAAGTACTTGCTCTCTTCAAATTAATGTTCCTAAAGTCCAGAATCTCCTCCTCTCGCTCAGATTTACAATGCAATTTAATTATCTCCATTCCCTTCCTGAAACAGATAATCAGACAGAAAACCTTCTAGAGCAGGGATGCTAAAAAGCAGGATGCATTTCAGGGCTTGGAATGATTGCTCTCTACAAGGGAATGAAACTCTCTACAATATAAAAAAGTCTGCTTCTTTCTTATGTATGTCGATGTCCCTAAATTCACATCATCTTCAAGAAAAGTTTTGCCATAGTAAGAATGATCAAAAACTAGCACTGTTAACAGAAGATGTCTTAATTCTTCTTTACCCAATTTCTCCCCGAAATTCAACAATCCATTTCTTTCCCTCTTTTTTAGGAATTTGGAGTCTCTTTTTAATCAAGATTTGGGTCCAGTAACACCTTAGAGACCAACTAGGTTTGAGCTTTCAAGAGTCAAACTCCCTTCATCAAACTCATACTCTGGAAATCTAGTTGGTCTCTCACATGCTACTGGACCTAAATGTTACTCTTCTACTACAGACCAACAGGGCTACCCACCTGAAACAGTTTTGAATCAATTCCTTTTTGTTAAAAATATATCCAAAGAGAAGAGGGGCAGGAAAGGAGGTTCTACAAAATTTCACGCTATAGATGCTCAAAGGCAGGCAGTATCTTCCCAAACCTTCCTGTCTTCTGGCTAGAGCACTACCCTATGACATGTAGCATAAAACAATTGCAAGGACTGAAGTTACAGAAGGGTGCATGGATTTCTGTCAGAGAGAGTGAAATCCCTCTTTGCAAACAGAAAAAAAAGAATTAAAAGGAATCAATGGCTATATCTAAAGACTGGATTTCAGAAAAAGAAAATCCCCTCCCCTAACGCGATGAAAAACTCATCATATTTTCATTGGGGCACCCAGCAAATCACACCTTCTGAAGGTACAACGCTTTTTCATCGTCCACTGTCTCAGGTTCAGGATCTCCCTGGGTTTCTGCTTCTACCTTTCCTTAAGGAAAGAAAAACAAAAATGCAGTAAGAGAAACTATTTTATTAAATAATTCAAAAATACTTGGGAATAATTCAAAAATATTGAAGTTATTTTACTACATAAAATCAGTGATGGTTCAAAAGCTAGGCAAAAGACAGGGCAAGCAACGAACTTAAAGGAAGAACTGTCTTGGCTTGTGCAAGCAGCAGCGGGAAGAAAGTGACAAAAGGAAGTGCATCAGACATCAGGCGGGAGATGCTATTTTTGACTGTCTGTTGTTGTTAAAATTCCCTGCAAGAAGAAAACTGGCAAATCAGGGAGAGAGCTTCTAGCTCTGCCCTTTCCTTTTGGAAAGTTTTCTACTTGCCGGGAACTGGTTTTGACATAATGGTAAGCCCCCTGCTCACCTGTAGCCTGAAACAGTAGTCTATTCTACTATTGCAAGGACAGATGAGGCTTTATAGTGGAACTCAATAGTACTAGGGAACAATGAGGAAAAGGAACCACTCATACAGGAACGTCAAGGCACCACTGATTTGTCTTCAACTTTCATTGCGGCAGGGCTTTTTTTCAGCGGGAACGTGGTGGAACAGTTCCGGAACCTCTTGAAAATGGTCACATGGCTGGTGGCCCCGCCCCCTGATCTCCAGACAGAGGGGAGCTTAGATTGCCGTCCGTACTACTGAGCGGCCTGGAGGGCAATCTCAACTCCCCTCTGCCTGGAGATCAGGGGGCAGGGCCACCAGCCATGTGACATTTTCTCCAAGGGCAACCCACTGAGTTCCACCACCTCTTTTCCCAGAAAAAAAGCCCTGCATTGCGGTAAATATTCACCAGGGGCTAAAAATCTCCATCAATATTTTTACTAAAACAAAGCCAGATACTTACTGCTAGTTGCTGATGGCTGAGCAAGAGGACTACTTTTCTCTACAAAGAAAAAGAAGAAAGAAAATCTTAGGAACTTAAAGACGTTCAAGTCCTCCCTATTTCAAATTCTCACCCTCGTTGTTTCACCAGAACTGACCGTTACCCATGTCTAAGTTCACAAACACAGAGCCAGTGTCCCACTAATATCCAGGAATCCCTACAGGGTGAACTTCCTTTCCAGCCAGAATTCACCTCTTGATTTCCATACAAGAAATATGAAACGTGTGCATGTGTTTGTAACCCAAGAAAATAAAGCCGTCCAAGAAAAAAGGACACGCTAGGGGGTGCAGATCCCTTCCAGTTTAACTAAGGACTTCTCAACAGGACTCCAGATGATGAGTGGAAATTGGGGGTTCCCAGCTTGCTGGGGCGGGGGGGGGGGGTCCAGGGGCTGCTCACTACCTCCAGACACATCTGAACAGAATAGTTGACACACACAAGATGGGGACATGGGAAAGGGCAGAGCGAGAGAAGGGTGGCTCCTCAAAGGTTATGAGGCAAAACAAGAAGGCACCTCCTGCCCCGCCCAGAGGTTTACTAAAGGGAGATAGGATCAGAGCTGACATGGGAAAGGGAGAACATGAGTCTCACGAGATTTGGCGCACCCCCCACCACTGAACCAAGGCCCCCAGATCATTCTCCATCTGCCTAAGCCTCTCCCTCAGACTCAGCTGCAACGTGGGAGCAATACTCCTGCTAGGGTCACCAGCTTCCAGGTGGGGGCTGAAGATCTCCAGAAATTACAACTGATCCGCAGGCCGTAAGAGTTCAGGTCCCCTGGAGAAAAAGCCTGCTTTACAGGGTGAGCTCTACATTACATCCTGTTGAGGTCCCTCCCCAAGCCCCACCTCTCCAGGCTCCACTCCCAAATCTTCAGGAATTTCCCAGCCTGGAGCTGGCAACCCTATGTCCTGCCCTTCAAGGTATGGTTGTCATTGGCGTAACTGAGAATAACGATTGCAAAGCTATGCTCACTACCAAAAAGAGTTCATATTTCTACAGGCACCTGGAAATGCTACGATGCGGAAGCCCTTTCCAACCTAAGGCTTGCCATGAGAGGAGGACCTAGCAGGCCAAGGTTACCCCACAGGCTGGGGAAAGGCATTCTGCACTTGCTCAGGGACCACCCATTAATAAATCTTTTGTGCCAGAGATGAGAAGGAGGTGCTCTGCTGGCATGGGGAAAAGGCCCTCTGCGCTGGCTCAGGGGCACTGCCTCCCCCCTATTAATAGGTCCTTGTGCCAGAGGTGAGAAGGGGGTGCTCTGCTGGCATGGGAAAGTGGCCCTCTGCACTCGCTCAGGGGCACTGTCTGCCCCCTATTACTAGGTCCTTGTGCCAGAGACGGGAAGGGCTTGCTCCGCAGGCAATGGAAAGAGGCCCTCTGCACTCGCTCAGGGGCCCGCCGCCGCCTGCGTCCTCACGGGTGTCCAGGTGGGAGCGGCGGGCGGCGAGGAGGCTGGAGGACTCCTTCTTGGGGCCGGCCAGGCTGCCGCCGCCCGACATCCTGCGCGGCCCCAGGCGGGACTCGAGCGGCGGCTGGAGGGTGACGGAGTTCCAGAAGGACTTGGCCAGCGCCACGTCCCGCTCGCTGGAGCCCGCGAAGACCAGCGTCGCCCCGGCGGGGGGCGGCCCGACATGGCTCTCGCTGGGCGGCGGCGGCGAAGGCACGGGAGGCCCAGGCTCCATGGCGGCCGCTTCGGGCCTAGCGACGCCGCGCCGTCGCCATGGAGACCGTCCCGCCCGGTCTAGGCCCAGGCCGAAGCGGGAGTCTGAGGCGGGCTCTGGAGCTCCTCGATGACGGTTGAAGGGCTGCCGCGGAGAAGGGACGGGATTCAGAGCCCTTCCCCGCCCTGTCTTCCAGGGTTGCCACCCCCAGGTGGGGGCTGGAGATCTCCCGGAATTACAGCTAATCTCCAGTCCATAGAGGCCAATTCCCCTGGAGAACATGTAGAATTGCCAACCTCCAGGTGGACTTTGGAGATCTCCTGAAAATACAACTAATTGCCGGTCTAGGGGTCGAGAAAATGACTGCTTTGGAAGTTGGACCCTGTGGCATTATACCCTCTCCTCCCCACCACCCCCAGGCTCCATGCAGCGCTGCAGTCCCCAGGAATTTGCCAACCCAGAGTTGGCAACCGTAACAACATGGTTTGGGAGGGTGGACTTTTATGGCATGCCCACTGGTGCCTCCCTAAACCTACCCTTTCCAGGCTCTACACCCAGATCTCCAGGAATTTTCCAGTCCAGAGTTGGCAACCCACTCTCCACATTAGTCCATAACAATTGCAGCCTCCTTTTTCAATGCTGCCAAATGCTGTTCAAGTAGACTAATTGAGTTGAGTAGTTCTTGTCCGAGTTACATAATTTCTTCTCTTGAGACAGTTTACTTAGCCGAAATAAATCCTTTTGGGGTGGGGGGAGTGGGGTCTTTATAGGCTAAAAATTAGATACATTGGGGGGAAAAACCTGAACCCAGACTCAGTTGACAGGTGGGAGGGAAGGTTTCCAGTTTGGAGATTTGGAGCCAGCACTCAGAAAGGGACCCCCCGCCCTAACATAGAGGCTGCCTGCTGAAGCCACTGTTTTCTCCAGCGAGGGTTGCCAACTCCCACCTGGGAAATTCCAGGAGATTTTGAGGGTGGAGCCTGATGAAGGTGGGGTTTGGGGAAGTGAGGGACCTCAGGGAGCTATAATGCCATACGGCCCACCTTGCAAAACAGCCATTTTCTCCGGGGGAACTGATCTCTGTAACCTGGAGATCAGTTGTAATTCCCAGAGATCTCCAGTCACCACCAGGAGATTGGCAATCTTAGCCCCCAACTGGCAATCTTAGCAAGGTGGCAAACAGGAAAGCATTCAGAGGCTTATTATCCCAGGAAAAGAAACACTGCTGGCAGCATTTTCGGTGACTTCAGGTGGGAGAATATGAGGAGGACCGCTTCTGACAAGAGCCCTTGTGTCTGCTACTTCAGGAAAGGAAGATGGTGGGCCAGGTAGGAAATCCAAACTCGTAGAAGTACAAGATGGCCAGCCTGTGGATAACATTGACTATTAAAGATTGCTTAATTGCAGGAGTTGAAAAGGGTTATTTCTGACAGATGCTTATACCCCAAGGCTAGGAAGTCATTTGGGGGAGCTGGCAGGTTGGGGAAATAAGAGGAACTCTCAATGGCCTATCTGGGCAATAGGTTGCCATAACTGAGGAAGAGTGGTTCTTGGAGTCTTTATATCGGCCAGTGATGACAGGTTGCCCCCTGGCGTCACCTCACTTCCCAGGCCAGAAGGCTCATGGACTATTACACAGTTACCCCCACAGCTCTGATGGAATGGAGAGCCAGTGTTTCACCCACAAGTCCTACCCCCAAGCACCTGACAGAGCCCACCCATGCTGCCTGTCACCTTTACTACCCTTGGATAAAGGGTCAGATTTTCAGTCCCCTAAAGTGGCCAGTTAGCCATTTCTGAGAACAAGCCTGGTGAAAGCTAGTTGTACCACCCTAGCAACAGTTCCAGACATTTGCAACTGGGTAACTCTGGCCGCAGCCCTAGGGACACTTTTGTGGAAATAAGCCCTAGTGAACAATAGGGGATTTGCTTCTGTGTAAACTATCCTGGCAAATTATTATTTCAGACAATCATTCTTTCCAAATGCAGAAATGAAGAATGAATTCTTAGATTCTAAACTGATACTAGAGGAAAGAAAACACATGGAAATAAAAAAGGAACTGGTAGCTTTTATTAAACTCTTGATACATAAATATGAATGACAGCAACTTTTGATGCTTTCCTCTGCATGTGTAAATAGCTTCATGTACATTATCTCAGCGATCTTTATGGTGGCTTTGCAAGGTAGGTTATCTTTAGTTGTGTATGTACTACAGACAGAGCTTCTCAGATTCATTCTCTTAAGTTAACTGTTAAACTGATGAAACGGTTCATGTTTTCCAGGTGTTGTGAAACAGAAAGTTTTTCATTGAATGAGGGACTATGAGGGAAATGTGGATTGTCCAAGGACAGAGACAGAGTATGGAGTAGATAGGGTAAGCAATCACATGAATTTCCCTCCATTTGTGCCTTACCCATTTCTTTTTTTAAAAGAACACATGCCTGAGAATGAGGTGGCAGAGCTTGGAGGTGGTAGAATGGACTGTACCGCTTCAGACTACAAGGGGGAGATTCCAGCTGTGAACATACTTCTATATTTAAAAATCCATGCAGATAAACAAGTAGCACATCAGGGGTGAGATATATACCCCACTTCTGCTTGCTGTGCTAGCTTTCTGTCGGCAGGGACTTGTGAACATAGGGGAACTTTCCAAAGTATGATCCTCTCCCTGCAATGGAAGTGGTACATCTCATCTACTATCTCATTCTCCTGCATGTGAGAATCAGCTTTATTGAATAGGGCAATTGTGGTTCTCAAATCTTCTGCCTTCAAGGAAACCTTTTCACTTCAGTGTCCATAAAACTGTTCGCATTTCTAACTTTTAACATTAATTTGCAGGCAGCTGTAACAGTCCAGAGCAATGTCAAGCCACGAACTGGCCTCTTTTTGCTTGGCATTTGTCTTCTGTCAATTGTGGCTTCTGGTGCAATGCCACTTCTGGGCAGTGGTTGCCAAAGCATTTCTGCTGCCCATTGAGCCTTCCACCCAGAAGCAATACAGGCCATTTTACCTGGCTGTGTTGTTAGTGACTGTTGCTTTTGTCAATCAGCTAACTACACTGCCTGGTAACAAGGCTGGTGTCCAGGCATACGTCCAATAACCGCATTCTCTTTCCCCTTCTTGTAATTCTTAGAAGTTGGAGGACTTCTCATGTCATCTCTTTGATCATAGCACGCGCCACTACATTTTGTTCTCAGGCTTGATATATGATGTAGCCAGTTAATGGTCAGTGCCCCAAAGGAGAGGGGCTGGAAACCCTCTGTCCTGAGATTCCTTGTCCATCAAAATGTTCAGTCCTTGAGAGGAAAAGGTAAAGGTACATATGAAGTTGCCTTATACTGAATCAGACTCATTGGCCCATCAAAGTCAGTATTGACTACTCTGACTGGCAGCAGCTCTCCAGGGTCTCGGGCAGAGGCCTTTCACATCACCTACTGCCTGGCCTGTCCCCTTTAACTGGAGATGCTGGGGATTGAACCTCAGACTTTCTGCATGCCAAGCTGATGCTCTTCCACCATTCCTCTGATCTACACTCGATGTGGTACAGAATGGAAGACCTTTCTCTTCCTGTAGCCCTGGCAATCTTCTGCCAATCAGACCCGACCAGGCTGAGTTATGTGGACCAAGGGCCTGGCTTGGCAGAAGGCAGGGTCATGTGAAGAAGGGCACAGTAGGAAGGTGTGCATGTTGCATGCAGAACATTGCAGTTTCAATCCCTGGGAACTCGGGTTAAAGGATTTTTGGGAGCAGGTGTCGGGAAGTCCCTGCCATGTAGCAAAGGGGCACTTTTGTTCCCTGCAGTCATGAAAGAAAGAAAGCCATGGCTCAGTGGTAGAGCATCTGCTTGGCATCCCGGGTTCAGTCCTCTCCATCTTTTTTTAAAAAAAGGATTAGGTCATAGGTGATGTGAAAAGGCCTTACCTGAGACCCTGGAGAGCTGCTGTCGGTCTGGGATAGATGGATCGGTGATCTGACTGGGCAGAACTGCTTTGTAGCATGTTCAGTTCAACAGCAAGAATCCGAAATCCAGCAATGACACCATGTACAAATATCAGCACAAGAACACCCTGGAATGGCTAGAAGGGCCAGCCTGACCTCCTAAATCCTGGAGCCACGTCTGTTTTGGGCACCACTCTAAGTGCTTACTGGACCCACCCACATCCCTAAGGTCCCATTGTCTTGAAGAAGGAGGCATCTCAAATGAAACACGATTGTAGGAGCAGAGGTGGCTGTTCACTGAATTCAGGCACTCGAGTGTTTTCTGCAGGGCCGATCTCCATCGTGGGCAACTCTGCTTTGTTTTGATGACAGTGAAGCTAGTGATTGCCGCAGGAAAAGATACAATCAGCTAACTACACTGCCTACAAACCAAATGCTATCTCTTCAAGATCCAAGCCTGGAAAAGAAAATGTTTCCAGTGATTACGCTTCGCCGTGTGGTGTTGTGAAACAAACCATAAGCATTGACAGATACTGGATCACAGCCCAGGCAGGGTGCGCTTTTTCAGTCTGCTGTCACAAGCACTGAGCTTGCTACTGAGAATTCAGCCTCCTGAGACTTCCCAGGTCTCATAGACAAGTGACTAGTCCTCAACATTGTCACAGGCTTGATAGTCTGTGGGTAATGCAGATGACGTCTCAGGAGCTAGAGAAGACAAGGCAAAGGATGAGGTTTTAGTGTCCTGTAACCAAAATGTACATTTGCTTTACATGCATAAACTCGGTTTCCCTTAGTATGGATCTTTTCTTTAGTGTAGAGTTTACTCAGATCTAGCTACAGGCCTTTGGGGGCATGTGGTCATCTCCTTGCGTATGAAAGCCAGTTCTATCACACTTTTGCATGACCAAGAAAGAGAACTGTGCTGAGGGGACCGTCCAGATAGGAGCGAGGCTTCATTTTTCCATGGCTCTTGTTAAGTAAACGGGTGCAACCCTGGAGAAAGCTGAGTCCCTTGGGCCCCCAGTTCCATTAGCCTTCATCACAGCAGATTCCTAGAAGCTGCCCCTTTGCTTTCTCCTATATCAGCATAGAAGCCCAGGAAAGAGCTACATTTGGTGGCAGCCTTGCATGCTTACTGCTCCTGATAGTGGACGGTCCAATTCCAGCCTTCACCAGGAGGGCCCGCATAGAGGGCACAACAGATCTCTGGGTGCCCACACAGAAATAAATTGAAGCTGCCTTATGGCAGAGTCAGACCTTCAGTCCCTCTAGCTTAGGATTGTCTACTCTGACTCACAGCAACACTCTGTGGTCTCAGAGTCCTTCCTCATTTTTGCTGCCCGAGATCCTTTGCCAAAGATGGCAAGGACTGACTCTGGGACCTTTTGCAAGCAATACAGCTGTTTGACTGCTAAGTCGTGGCCCCCTCCCTGGCACCCTAACAGGGGTCTCTACAGTGCGCCAGCTCTTTCACCGCATAGGCATAATGGTGGACATTTTGCCCATTATTATCCGTTTCTGCATTCCTTCTCTACAAGGTTATTAATGAAGGGTACCTTTTCGGTTATCATCCATTTCCTCATTCCTTTTCAATATACAAACTTCTTCTCCACATTTTATGTCATTTATCCTCAGGTGAGGGGGATCACGTAAACGAGGAGCAAATCACTGAAGTGCAAGCAGAGGTCTGAAGCCTAGTCTTCCTTGTCCATTCCCAATGATCTTATGCCCGGCACCACACTGCCGTTAGTTCAAAACCAGTGAGAATTATATAATTTAGGGACAAAGTAACTAGGAATCCCTACATAGCAATATTAACAGGGGCAGGGCTGAGAAAAAAGAGCCCGTTCCTAGTACATCCTACATCTAGGTTGTACCTCCAGTGGCACCTCTGCTATATGCCTCCTAACACTAAAATACATTAACCTAGCTCTCAGTTTTCCCCATAAGCAGCTTACCTTGCAACAATACTGAGGATGCCTTTATAGTTAAACATAACAGCCTGGAATCATTTCAAAGACACGATCTGGGAAGCAAAAGTTGACACAGCTTTGAGTTTCGTCCTTAATGGATCATCTCCCGCATGATTTGCATTTCAGTTGCTGAGGTTGCCGCTGTACTCAAAAGTAATCCCTATTGGTAAAAATGGGTTACTCTGAGTAGGGATCAGGCTGTCGTCTAGTTCCATCTCTCTCCAATCTCTTTGTTCCAAATAGTGGAAGATCGGACAAAATTTAAAGCTAATCATAATATGCCATGATAAGCAGCCGATCTGGGCTCTTGCAACTTTGCCCTGAACTGCCCTGCACTAGACTGGCCTAAGGCAATTTGTGGGATCGGTACCAGGCCTAGCATTTGTATACACTCTGTCGCCATGGGTACTCAGGTGTGGCTTATGAATGGACTAGGGATCAGCGCTCTGAAGGGGGTCAGTTGACTTTACTATACGGTGGTTTGATTGTGCAGTGTTTCCATGGGTCACCTAAACACGGAACACAGCTACTGTGAGGAGAAGCGGTACCACTTCCCTTGAAAATGCAGGTTTTATCCTGCACGGCTTTGAGCCTTTACAGGATGCAAAATTCACCGAAGGGGAGTCTTATTCATGCGTTACTTTTCAGATTGTGCAAGGCTAAGAAGGAAAAAAAAAAGTCCAGAGAACCAAGCAACCCTGTAACGGATCCATTTAAATGTCCAATGATGATTGAATACAATGAATGAATATCCTTGTATAAGTAAATTATTTAAGAACAATATTTAATAAAGGCCAGGCGTTACATACTATATTTCCTAGTAGTTCCTGAGCAGGAGGCTGGTCTAATATACATATTACAAATATTCTATCTAGCTCTGTGACAAACGTGGACATCCAGGATGGGCTGAATGGGGTAGCAAAGTGCTGACATGATGGAATGGACCCTACCACTTCAGACTGCAGGTAAAGGAATACGTTTTTCACAGTTCTCCTTCATTAATAATACACTGTGAATGGAAAACTTGTGCAGCATGCCAAGGGGCCAGGTGAGAGGCTTTCTCCCTGGCTTGCTAATATTTAATTTGCAGCGTTTTTTTACATTGGGGAGCATTACGAATTTGGCTGTCCCCGCCTTCTGTTCGAAGCGACTGAACCCAATCTACCGCCTCTGCATTCCACCACCACATTCTACTGCATGTGTTGACAAAGTCTTAATCAGACTTCTTGCAGATAGTTCCACTGCCTATTTCAGGTTGTTCCTAGGTTCAAATTGCTATCCGGTATGTATCCTTTAGTTGATTCCTCCATAACTCATTCTTCATTGGACCATAACAAACTCCCAAGGGCCGAGTTGGCCAGTGTTTGCATAATCACACCTACAAGCCCCTGACCCAATGGAATCTAAGAGTACTCAAGGACTATGCCATACTGGATTGGGCCTATGAAGCCCTTACTTTAAAGAACATAAGAGTGGTCACGCTGGATCATACCAGCAGTGGCCAGTCAGGTACCACGGGGCTCTCTGGAAACAGCCCTCTGCTGCTGACAGCTCCCCAAGCATCTGGCCGCTTGAGGCATTCTTCCTCCAAACTTGACCATCATCTGTCATGGATAAAAGACCCAATCTCCATAAATCTGTCCAATCATTTTTTAATTCCCTCTAAGCTAGTGTCCAGAGGGAAGGTGGCACGTTATGTCCTGATCTGTTCAGATCTTGGAAGCTCAGCAGGGTCAGTACTTGGATAGGAGACCATGAAAGAATGCAGAGGAAGGGAACGGCAAGCCACATCTGCTTCTCACTGGCCTTGAAAGCCCTTTACTTGATGGCACATGTGTTCTTAAGCTAGTGGCCGACACCACATCTCGCAATGAGTCCCACCAGTCAGCTAGATGTCTAGTGAAGTAGTACTTCCTTTCGTCTGTCTTGAATCTACCACCAGTCAGTTGCAGCAGGTGAGCTCCAACTCCTAGTATTATTCTCTGCTCCAAATCCTACGTTTCATAGACAAAAATATTTTATTCTATATAAATACGTAAAAATAGGAGCACACCTGTCATGTTCTGCTTCTTATCCTAAAGGTCACTGAGCTGTGCTGTCCTCACGACAAGTTCTGCTTGCTGTTTGTCGGCTGTATTCTTTGCTCTTCAGTAGCCTGTCTGCTTGAAAACCGGAGAAGGTGATTGTCCCTGTGGTTAAAGACCCACTCGAAAAACACAGTTGTTGTTCTGCATGCCATTCAGAATAGACCTCAGCAGCTGCAGTGTGTGAATTGGCCATAGTGCTAGACAGGGCTTTCCGGCATGCTAGAGAGAGGTGCCTCATTCCAAGGCTCTTTCCAAGATCACCAGACTGCAGAGATCAGTTCCCCTGGAGAAAGTGGCAGCTTCAGAGGGTGGAGTATTTGGCATCCCATCCCTGCCGAGCTCCGTCCCCTCCCCAAATTCTGCCCTCCCCAGGCTCTGCCCCCAAATATCCAGCAATTTCCCAAGTTGGAATTGACAGCCCCACTTGACTCGGACTGGGCCAGTGCATCACAAGCCCAGATGGGGGTGGATTACCTTGCTTGGGGTATCAAAATATCTTAAATGGGGTCTGACAAATGTCACTTGAAGAGGGGACACAAAAGAACTGGGAGGGGCTTCATTTGGAATTGGCCCGACTGGCTCCGTTTAGCCTGTGGTCAGGAAAAGCAGGATGCTTTGAGGTCCGCTTGCAAAGAAGCAGGACGGCATCTCACCCACCTGGAGACCTGTACACCTCTGGAGAGGCTGCATGCTGTTCTAAGAAGCCAGACTAGCAGTGAAAGAGGATGAGACAGTTGGGAGGCTGTTCCTACAAGACAGACTAGCTGCCCGTGGCCTCTTAAAGGAGCCAGCAGCTCCGGTTCCCACATCTCGCATTCTCAAAAAAACGGCTCAGAGGGTGATTTTCCCTTTAGAGTGAAATTGGTGGTCTAATAGGGAATGTTCTATATTCCATGTTCCCAGACGTTAAAAATGTCTTCCCTTCATGAGCGATAGTGGCTTTTTGCATGTTAAATGATATATCATCTAACACTTCAGGATGAAATATCCCCTTTTTTAAGGATTCACAGAATGCGTATGTTGGTTGATTTTTTCCATATGCAAGTATATTGAAACAATCATTATTTATTTTTGTTAGATAATACTATAAGGCATTTGCCTGCCTGCCAGCCTGTCATTAAAATGCTCAGTCCCACAGTCCCAAGGCTATTGAACACTCTTAGACCAGATGGGGTTGTCAGATGTTTCGCCTCTAGTTTGAAGTAGACAGGAGCCTCACAGTGACTTTAACACTAACAGAAGTTTATTCCGGCCTGAGCTTTTGAAGTCTAGCGCCCGTTTCTTCAAATGCAAGGAACGGATCCTTGCTACGGCAGACATTAGAGTGCACAGCAAGGAGGATTCACTTGGCACATCTGAAGAAACGGGCTCTCTGTCCTGGGAAGTTTATGCTGAGATAAATTCTGTTTGACTCTAGTGTTTCTCAAGGCTCCTGATTATTTTTGATGCAACAGACCTCTGTTTTTATCCCCCCGTATTTTGGATAGTCACGATTCCCCTGTTTCAGAACCAGAAGCGGCAAATGGTACAGCATCCATCATTTTTGGATGCTTTGGCCCAGAAACAGCGGCGGTTCTCCTGACAATTTCCCTCTTTGATTTCTTGGCCTGTCCTCCACACCCTTACCTGAAAGGATGAGTTCATCTGTCAAGCTTTGCCCTTTGCAACTAGCGGTGCTGGCCTGAGAAGGATTCTTTGCAACAAATCGATTTGCCAGGTTTGGGCAAATCCTGCCCATGGTGAAAGCAGGTTCTTCGGAGCGAGCATTCGTAGTCAAGCGCCTGGGTCGCCTCCATGCATTAGAGGAAGTCCCTGCAGAATGCTCAGCCTCCGCCTCTCCATGTTTAGGAGAGTAATGTTTGCTCCAGGGCTGGCCTGCAGTTGCTAGAGAACTGATGGATGGCTTTTCTTTCGGTCGTGCCTGGGCTTGCCCGGTGATCAGGGAGACCCATATTTTAATCTAAGGAGGAATGCTTGGGCTGAGGGTGGTGGGGGTGGGCTTCCAAAATCTTTTGACCTTCCCTCACACTGTGCCATGTTTCGGATAACGCCACAGGGCCCACTACTGTTCAGAAGAAAAATGCCTTGAAAGGGAAGAATGGTCTTTGCTAGTCAGAGCAAATGGCACGCCCCAAGTGACCAGCCCACAGACAGGCGGCTGCTACAAGTGGCAAAGGCAGCAGAGGGTCAGTGTGATCTTGGGCAGGAACTAGAGAGTCCACCAGCCTGGCAACGCCATGCCAACCTTCCTGTGCCATCCTATGCTAGGCTGCTAGTTCAGTAGGCTAAATGCAAGGCCACTTGGATGGGCTGGAGCGGTATGCTCCGAGGGTTTTAATTTCATTGGGGCATGCTTGCCAGAAGGGTTGGCCCCACAGGGGTGTGCTGTGCCTAGGTCAGAAGGGCTGCATTGGGTTTCTGAACTGACTGATGGCCCTTGCAGCAAGAGGGATTTACAATCATACTAGCACTTCACAGTAGCATTAGGTGGGGAGCCATGTTGGTCTGCAGTAGAACATCAGGATTTGAGTCCAGGGGCACCTTAGAGACCAGCAAGACTTTCAGAGTGTGAGCTTTTGGGAGTCAGCGCTCCCGTCTTCAGACACACTTTACAGCGCACATGATTTTTTTTGGCCCCAGGCCTGCATTTGAGACGCTTCTCTTGGTTCCTTGGCATTGAGGTGGTCTGGAGATCGGGGGGCGGGGCCACCAGCCATGTGACTATTTTCGCTGAGGGTGATTTAACCTTTTAAAAACTCCCCCCTTGTTCCCGGTGACCCAAAGTGACGTCATTGTGCGGTCCCGAGTTCCACCACCTCTTTTCCCAGAAAAAAAAGCCCCGGCAGTAGGGATATACCATTTAAAAGACCAAGGGGGCATGCGAGGGTGGGTGCCGATGCCGAATCCTGCTTTGCCTTTCCGTGGTGCTGGCAGCACCGCCACCCGTTGACCCAACTTGCCTTTGGCTGTCACCTGCCTCCTTGAGCAGTGACTCATCTTTCTCAGTCAGCTGAAGGGCCAGTCTGCTCCGGCTACCAGGCACTCATGCTGCTAGTCGGTCAGCATTTCTGTCCTCATCTGCGCTCGGTGATTATTAGGTTCGTTTTTGCTGCTTCGTTCTGCAGCTTGGGAGGTGTGCACCAAGTCTGCATGGGTGGTTTATTTTACTGCTGTTTTTATTATGTTTTGATGACTGGACCCTTTGGACAAATTCCCGTCTTAAAAAAAAGGAAGACATAAATATTGCAGCCGATAGATCTGTGCCATAAATAAATGCCTTTTAATTAAGATGATATATAAATGCACAAAATAAAATAAGTAAGAGCCTGGATGTCGGCTGCCTGTAAACAGAGTAAGCAGTGTAGCCAGGATCCAGCCACTGCCTTGACACAGCAGCATTAGAACTCTCAGCAAGCCTCACTCTGCGTTCAGTTCCCATTCTTTCTATTATGTCCAGTGTCACAAGCGTGACTCTGGTATGTAATAAGGCAACAACCACCAGGTTCTCCTGGAAAGGGAAGGAAGCTGTGCCAGGAGCAACCTTTGCCCACTGTGCTACAGTTCTTGTCCTGATGCCAACTCTCTCTGCTTTCCACCTGGCTGGGGTTAGGTGGCAGAGGCAGTCTGAGAAGCGGGAGTCGGCCTGGCTTTATTTACTTACTTTATTTATAGCCCGCCTTTCTCACTGAAACTCAAGGCAGATCACACAGTGTAAATCCAAGCAATTGACAGGAGCATCTTAATAAGTAAAGCAATAGGACTAAGAACTCAGAAACAAAGCATAAGGGTATGCTTGCATGTTTTGGTGCTGAAATGCAGCGATGGCAAGGTGGGAAGCAGCGCATGAACTCCAACGTATCCTACTGCCATGATGCTTCCCGTGCTGCAGGAGTCTTGAAATGCCAGTTCATAGGGGCACCCCATTGTCCTCTGCAGCACCATACCAAGGAGCCTGGGTGGTTGGCTTACATACGCGTTAAAAGTTTCTTCTCTGTTTATTTCAAATGAATGTTTTTATTTTGCAAATCTACCCTGCAGGATTCCCTTATCAAGGAGAAGGGGGGGGGATTTTAAACCTTTTCCCACTAGAAAAAGCCCTGAGCTGCTTTTACTTCCACTGATGAACACTTGGTGGTAGTGGAGAGTGCCCTCAAGTCATAGCTGACTTACGGTGACCCCTGGTGGAGTTTCCATGGCAAGAGGATAACAGAGGTGGTTTGCCGCTGCCTGCTTCTGCAACCCTGGTTTTCATTGGAGGTCTCCCATCCAATTACTACCCAAGGCCCACCCTGCTTAGTTTCTGAGATCTGATGAGATCAAGCTCACCTGGGCTGTCCAGGTCAGGGCATCCATATCGTTGCAAGGAGACCCGGGTTCCAAGCCCTGCTTCACCACAGAAGTGTCCTGGGTGATGCAGCAGCCAAATTAAACTGAGTTCTAATTGTTTAGGAAAGGTGCTTACCATAAGTAGAGAAAAGCTTCTTGTAAGAGTGGCTGTTCTTGTTCCGTTCTAAGACACTTGATTAATAAACAGATATATCTTGGTCTTGGGGACAGGACCTTCTCATGTTCTCATCCTAGCAACCCTTGATTTGGAGAGTCTATTGCTGTCAAATATCTGGCTTCCCACGAAAGGCAAAGCACCCTTGCTATGAGAAAAGGTGGCTAGGCAACCTGGCTTTCGCTGTGCAGAACAACCAAGGAAGCTTCCTGGAAAAACCGTGTGGAGAAAGGTGCCAGTTTTGTTTTGTTTTCACTGGCTGTGCTCCAGTGGCTGCAATCCTCTGTGTACTTTCTTAGGTTTAAGGCTCATGATAGGAGTTGGACATAGGTTGCCAACAGGCCTGGGGAACACAGGCTGTGTTAAGGCTGCCCTCTTAACACTGGCTTAATGTATGGAAACTGGCAACTGAAGTTTTTCATGGTAGGGGGATAAACACCATCCTTTAATAAATAAACCCCCCATTGAGTCTCTATTAAAGGGGCAAGACATTTTTTTTCCTTCAGAGAGTTTCCAATCCTACTGCTGAGTATACATACGTGGATCAGGCCAGAAGCTTTATTCAGCATTTATATATCCATGTATGGAAATGCTTCCTGCTGCTGGAAGAGGAGCAGAACCAGTACAAAACAGAGCAGCCTTCCAAAGGGCAAAACCCAATGCCCACTTGGAAGTAAGTGGGAATTCACAGGGACTTCCTTCCAAGAAATCATACGCAGCATTGCTGAGCTGCATGCCATTTTCTTGCCTTTCAGATCTTTGAAGAGAGGACTTTGGAGTAAGGTTGCTAACAGGCCTGGAGAAAAGTCCTGACCCTTTAATGCTATTAACCTGGGTGATGTTATATACCTCCATGCCCTGAAAAGCTTCAACTTCCTGTTTCCACACCTTACATCTTTGTTAAAGGGTTTTTCCTCCAGGTCTGTTGGCCATCCTGTTTTAGAAGGCCAGGAGGACCTGCGAAGGCAGTATATTTAGAAATGAGCCCATCACAAACAAAACAAAACAAAAGCAACTGAAATAAAAAGAGACTTTTTGCTTTATGCTTAATTGAATGGAAGTGTGCATGGATCTTTAAAAGCACGAGAGGCACTCAGCTTGATAGAGTGCACCTGCCTGAAGCTCTTTTGAGCCATTCCTGCTCATATAACCCTGAAGCTGCAGGGCTGGGGGGTTGTTCAGCCAGCAGAGGCACTGGAGCTGGTTCTGTAGAGGCAAGGGAAGTAAAGCAATAGCTGTGCCAGTTTTATGTTTTAGAAGTAGTAGTAGTTGTGGTCTGCCTCCTTTTTTGTTCTAAGAGTTGTTGAATGTAGCTGGTGTATATTTGCCTCTAGAACATCTGTGCATAGAAAGGTTTTTGGCTGTTCTTGACTGGAGGTAATGTGTTGCTTCTTGTTAAGAGTCATGTCATGTGTTCTAAGGAGTGTGGGGAGCTAGTTGGCTCAGGTCGGCGTAGCTGGAACAGTTAATGGCTTTTGCTAGTGAATCTTAAGTGGAAAGGGACAGGGTAACAAGATGCACTTATCTAGGTTAGGCTAAGAGCCTGTCTGGTTTGATGTCCCATACTGGCCCATCAGATGCTTCCAGGGAGCGGAGAAGTGGGGTATGAAGGCAGCCGCCCTCCTTTGCCACCTGCTCACTGCCACTTGGTGTTCTGAGATACACTGCATTAAGACACGGTGGTTCCATTGAGCTATTACAGCAAATTTGGTTGCTAGGCAATTTCTCCATGAACTTGTCTAATCTATTGTTGTGTAAGAGTCTTGTGGCTCCCGTCCAATGTCCACCCCCTTGTTTCCCACAGTGGCTAGGCTTTCTGGTTTGCAGTGTGCATCCCAGCCAAGCTTCTCTTCTTATGTGGTTTTAAACAGCCCCCTAAGCTTCCTGAAGAGAGCTGCCCTGCCTGCCCTTTTCTTTTAACTTCGGTTCAACCAATCTCTCAGTTTTGAAGAACTCCACAGCAGAGTTCCCGGTTATTTTTGTGCTGTTCTTCAACTTACAATGAAGTTTGTGTGTTTGGGACAGAACCTCTTATTAATGGCGTAGGTTTATGTGCTGCTGAGTAAGGGCTTGGCTGTACTTTCCCAGGGAGGAGGTCTTGATCACAGTAGAAAGCTTTGCTGCATGTTCGCTAAACTGTAGTAGTCAAAGAGAAGTTGTTGGGAACCAATATGTATCCTAGTGGTGTATAAACAGGTGGTATGACATTTGATAAAATTATGGATAGTATCTGAAGAAGTGAGGTGTGGCTCACGAAAGCTCATATCCTATCACAAATTTTGTTAGTCTTATAGGTGCTGCTGGACTCTTGTTCTTTTCTACGGTGGATAGTATAGTGAAAGTGGACAAACCTGTCTTCTAGGACAGACAAAAGGAATATTTCTTCGCAATGGGAAGAGCTCACTATCATAAGATGTGGTGATGCCCAATAGCATAGGTAGCTTCTTAAAAGGCCGTTGGCTGTTTTGCCTAGTAATTAGAATCTGTTTATGCAGAGGCAGTCTATCTCAGACAGAAACGATAAATGTTCTTTCATGTCTGGACCAAAATAAAAACCTAGTTTGGGGAAATCACAAATTTCTCTGCTGCCCCGGCTTGTGTGGCTACTGTTCTAAATGGGTGGGTGGGACCAAGAATGAGCCTTTAAAAAAGTAACTCCCCACCCATCTTTTCCCATCTGTCCTATAGAAGCAGAGACCCCGTTAACCACAATTTTTAAAAAAGACATGAAAGATGAAATTGCTGTTTCGGTGTTCTTCATCATGCGACTGGTGAAGAAGCACGGCCAGCTGAGCAGACACCAAACTGAGAAGTTTGCATCCAAGCTGATGATGATTTTGTTTGAGAAATACAAGAACCACTGGTACCTGGACAACCCCTCCAGAGGGCAAGCCTTCAGGTAGATGACATGCACACATGTTCTTTTTGTGCAAAATGGGGACTTGGCGTTGTGGGTTGCTAGTTCCGACAGACAATCAGACTGGATTTATTTTGACGGGGTGTACATTGGCTATGGTACCTGACATTAGGCACATCTTTGAGTGTGATGGCAGAATGTGTGCATGTGTGGGGAAATCTGAAACTAGTGGTGCAGAACAGCAACAAAGGGCGGCAAATATTCAAGACACCCTCCCCGCAAACCTCACTCTTAAGATTCTGAAATTCAGAATCTCACATGGGAAACTATTGCCTTTCCTTGTACTTTAGGCTTGTTGGCATTTCTTGATGTCTAGCAAGCATCAAATATGAAATCTCATAAGCTGTTTACTTTCCAGTGCTAATACTGTATGTCAGTAGATTAATACAGAAGCAAAATTGCCAAATCAAACATTAATTGTGGTGTATTTAAATTTTCTGGGATCTGGTGGATGCTTTGTGTCAAAATTCACATTAGATAACTTTGGGGATAAGTTGATTTAGTTTTACAGTGATGCAATCATAGTGCAAATGTACCAGATGAATTGGTGCAGTCTTGGCTCTGTTATATGCGGATTGGTGGCTATCTGTCCTACTTCAGGCTGTACTATGACACTATCTTTGGCAAATACTGGCCCATCTTTATCCTTTCTAAAACATGAATTGTTTTCCCAGCAGTCAAAAAGGACAGATGTGCTGCCAAAGCAGCGACTAACAGAAGTTGGTGAGGCCCTGGTCAATATTTTCCCCACCTTTTCAGGCAAGATCGTAGAATCATAGGGTTGGAAGGCACCTCTAGGGTCATCTAGTCCACCCCTCTGTACCATGCAAGAAATTCACAGCTCCCTCCCTCCTCCACACACCCAGTGACCCTGCTTCGTAGGAAGATGGCAAAACACCATCAGGATCCCTAGCCAAACTGGCCTGCAGGAAATTGCTACCTGACCCCAAAGTCACTGTGGGCCTAGCGTGAGCTATGTAGTCTGGTGTGGTAAGAATCTAGCTTTCTGCTCACAAGAAAAGGTTCTCGCTTCTGGCTTAATGGAATGGGGCACAACCACTAATTCTGCAGGTGGAAGAGATGGACTGGCCAGGTACATCTTCTGTCTCCCCAGGTGTATCAGGATAAACCGATTTCACACAAGAGATCCTCTACTGGAACAGGCCTGTTTGGAGAGCAACGTGGATTTTGGTAGGCTCGGCTTGCCGAAGGAGCTGACCATCTGGGTGGATCCCTTTGATGTGTGCTGCAGGTGAGCAGACGGGGTGGGTGGGGGTACAGCTTTTCTACACCGAATGGTACTCAAAGGGATTGTGAGAGCCTGATGGAGTACTGATGGCGAGTGGAAGGGGCCTCTTAAGGAAGCTGTGTATGGCTTGGTATGGGGCTCTAGTGCTCATCTGTCTCCTAGTTTTCTAGAGGTTGTAGTTATGTCTTGTGTACAGGGCTCTGCTGAGCATAATGCAAACAAGGTGGGGGGCATGAGATCCACTTCCAGGTTTCCTGGGTGTTTCCCTGTGGCATACTGGCCGTTTCCACACTACTCACCTACATCTGGAGCACTGTGGAACGTCGCGAAAAAAACACGGAAGATAGCATCTTCTCGTGCAAGTTTTGTGCAACATCATGCGAGAAGACGCTATCTTCCGTGGGTTTTTTTCGTGATGTTCCACAGTGTTCCAGATGAAGGTGAGCAGTGTGGAAACGGCCACTGTCTGTTCTCCTGCTTGCTTGCACTGGGCCCCTTTTATGCACCCACCTCTTCAAACAGCTGTTTCCTTCTTTCTGCGAGTTTCAGGTTCCAAAAAGTCTTGAAGAGCATGGGAACATAGCTGCTCCTGCAAACGCTATACAAAAGAGCTTGTGCGCCTGTGTGCGAGCATTGTGGTTCTGGTGCGGAGGAAAGATCAACCACATGCACAAGGAAACTCTTGGTTGCATTGGTCTTCATACCTAAAACTGTTTCCTGACTTCCTTGGCCTCTGACTTCCCTAGGTATGGTGAGAAGAACCCTCCTTTCACGGTTGCCCACTTTGAAGGCAGCGGAGAGGATCAGGACCTCCCTCAACGCATCAGCCAGGCTGTGGATAAGGCACTGGCGTCCGATGACCACTCTGGCTCCTCCTCCGAAGAGGAGAGCTCCTCAAAGGAGCCCAAAAGCATCCCCACAGTGAGCAACCCCAACAGCGTCTACCAGGTGAGAGGCTGGACGCGCTGATCCTTGGGTCTCTGTGTGGGTTCTGCAGGGAGAGGGTGGGGTAGTCTGGCCTTGTGCAGCTGGCTCCCTTCTTACACTTCTCCTGGAGTTGCTGCTGGGACTGACTTGGTACCGTATATGGAGGGGGGTAGAGGCTCCCATCTCCTGCCCTGGTGGCTTTGTGGTCTAAGGCAACGTGGCGTTGATGGGTGCCATGGCACCTGCCAGTACTTCTCCTGGTGCCTGCCAGGCTTTTCAAAAAGTGGTTGGGGGCACTCTAAGGTGGGGCTTGCTATTGGCTACCCTCATTCACATGAAAGGGATTTCCTGCTACTGTAGCAGCCACAGCCGTTGCAGGATCAGGACTGAGCCTAATCAGTGCATGCTTCCATGTCATCGCTTCCCTTATTTTTGTTCTCCCCTTTTCCCCTCCCTCTCACCAGGTTTTCTTTCCCTTTTTATTTCCCTTCTGTGGTTATTTTGCAGAGAAAGGAGGGCACTAATGGGCTTGGCTTGCCTCCTGTGGCAGACATTTTGGGTTCCGCTTAGCCTTTTTTATGGCAGCCATTTTGGGGTTCAGGCCACCCCACCCTTTCAGTTCCAAAGGTGCCCTCAGGTCCCAAAGTGGGAGACCCTGGTCTAAGGAATGTAAATTATCAGGGCCATGTCATCTGCCTTGAAAAGAATACGGGGGACCCAACAGGGAAGGCCTTGCTTGAATGCAGAGCTCACAGAAAAGGGCTTGCAGCAGTTCAGGCCAACAGTTCCAAGCTTATGGCTAGTTAGTTTGATCAAACTGCTTGGGGGCAACCGTTAAACCAAGGACGACAGAGCGCTGTATGAAGAGAGGTTGAATTAGCCTTTTGAGTTCTCGGGTTCTGGTGGTCATTTTTGCCATTCTCTTTCTTTGGCATCAGTGCAGTGACTATTGCAAGCAGCCCTTCCAGCTTTGGGCCCAGTATTCTCGACGAAAGGTGCATGCCACTGACGGTCTTGTCCAGCTC
Organism: Eublepharis macularius; assembly: GCF_028583425.1. Lineage (NCBI taxonomy): Eukaryota > Metazoa > Chordata > Lepidosauria > Squamata > Eublepharidae > Eublepharis > Eublepharis macularius. The sequence continues at coordinate 5,314,060 of NC_072803.1, forward strand.
CCTGCCAGTGGATACTACCTTCAATACAAGACGTACAAGTCCTATCGGCCATCAGCAGCTTTCACTGGTCCCCGTGTCGACCGATACCACTGGGTCAATACCAACCGATAGAGTCACTAGCATACCTCCCCAGCATGTTCTGAGCACTGACGAAGAAGCTGCTGCTTCGGCCGATGTCTGGAGGAAGCCAGAACTCTCGTCCAGTGGCACTCTCTTAAAGCACTTAGTAGAATTCTTCTCTTCCTGTCCCCCAGGTCTTTTTTTATTTCTTCGTGTTTGTAACTCTTTTTTTATATACACTTTGGGTTAGATGTTTTTAATTAGATGATATTTAATGTATTTTTATGGCAAGACTGAAAACTGAGCCGCATTTGTGGTGCTTGTGGAAAGGTAAAAAGGAAATCCAGTTACTAATAAACTGAAATATGTTTTTAAAGTGTTGTCTGGGCTTCTTTCGTTGGAGAGGGGGGGAATAAAAAGACTGGGCACAAGCAGGATGGGTTGGTAACTCCAGCTTGGGAAATTCATGGAAATTTGGGGTGGAGCCTGGAAAGGATGGAGTTTGGGGAGGAGAAGGAGCTCAGAAGTGTTACTGTGTGATGGAGTCCACCTGGCGAAGCTGCCATTCTCTCCACAGGGACTAATTTCTGTAGTCTGGAGATAGCTGTAGTTCTGGGAGAGCTCCAGGCCTCACCTGGTGGTTGGCAACATTACAGAGGATATTTCCTCTGTCTCGGGCGTAGTGCATCTTTCCCCTCCTAGGCCCGCACTGCAGCCAGCCAAGCCAAGCCTTGGCAGTATTGCTGTGTGCATTTGGTTTGGAGGTAGCTGGCTATGGCACAAGTGCAGCAGCGGATGAGCCACCTCCTGTGCCTCTGGCCAGGAGCAAGCCGCACACACACACACGCACCCGTGGTGCATTGCTGCACAACTGTTAGTCCATAGGAGAGGGCAGGTATCTGAAGAAGGGAGTTTTGACTCTTAAAAGCTTATACCCTGGAAATCTTGTTGGTCTTAAAGGTGCTACTGGACTCAAATCCTGCATGAGCTGTGGGGGTCTGTTGGTTCTCCAGCCTCCCCAATGGACTAACAGTTGTATTCTATGTTAAATTGGCTCTATAATTCCACTAAGTCCTGCTTGAACAAGCATGTGCATACTAAACTGGCTGTAAGTTCTCCTGAAGGTATTGAGGTGTAAAAGCTTTTCTTGGAAGGACCTCGTCTCCTGGCAAGTAAAAAAAACCAGTGTAAAGCTCCTTATTTAAATCATTGCCAATGCTTGGCTGCTGCTTTGGCAGACTGTTGAAGTATAAATTTTGCTGTACTGACACAAGGCTAGAAACATTTAGCAGATTCAAATGGAAGCCGTAACAAATGCATTAAAGCGGGCTTTGGCGCAGAGAGGGGGCTGGCTGTGCAAATGTATCATTACTTAATGGACAGAGCAAGTGGCTCCTTGGGGCTTCAGAAGTGAAATTCCTGCAAATGGGCTATTGAGCACTGGCTCTTCAGTAACAAAAGAGATCACCTAGACACACACACACACTCTGTTGCTACGTCAGCCAGCACTCGGGCTGTCTGCACGTTTTCGGCTGGGACAAAGTGCTTCTTCTTGTAGTGACTGTTCTGGACTTTGGTGGGCCATTGCAGGCAGAATGCAAAGACCGGGGTCTTCAAACCTGCCTGAATGGCTGGGAGCAAGTTTGAACAGAGTGTTGCCATTTCTAATTTTCCAAATCTTTGCATCTTTAGCAAGTTTTCTATAAACCCAAGGGGATTGTGGAGTTCTCACAAAGCTGTCTTATACTGAGAATTGACATACACATTACAAAGCACCTAGGGACACTTAAGTGAACCCCATTTCATGTGTCTCCCCCCCCCCACAACTTCCCACGCACTTGCTCAGACAGTCATATTCCATTTACTCCACGTGAGTACATTCACATGTTCAGTACCATAGACATGGAGATTCTCTGTTTAAGATGTCAAATTCCCAGTTTCCCCCAGCTCCCACATCCATTCATTGAAATGCAGATCTTGACACTTCCTTAAAGAAATGCACATTGGAAAGTCAGAGGAGCCGTCCGTCCCTGAGAGTCCGACAGTCCATGCATTGATGAACCCCTTTTTATTATTTATGTCATTTATAGTCTGCCTTTCTCACGGAGACTCAAGGCAGATTACATAGTATACCTCTATATACCAAATGTTGGGTGTGTGGGAAAACAGAAGCGGAGGGCTGTTTTATCTGTTCTATCTGTTGCAGTTTTTGAGAATATGTGATTTCTGCCCCAGAACCCACAAGACCATACGAGCCCAGCCCTCCACCCCGTTCTAAAAAGCTGCTGTTCAGCTGTCAAGATGTGGCAGAAATCATTTGAGAACAGAGTAAACGTGGGTTCTAACTGTGGATGCATAGACAGGAAGAGTAAAGAGTCCAGTAGCACCTTTAAGACTAACCAACTTTATTGTAGCATAAGCTTTCAAGAGTCACAGCTCTCTTTGTCAGATGCATTGTCAGATGGCTCTGTGGCTCTTGAAAGTTTACGCTAAAATAAAGTTGGTTAAAGATCTACTGGACTCTACTATTTTGCCACTACAGCCTAACACGGCTAAGTCCTCCGGATCATAGACAGGAATGAAATCAGTCATTTTTCAAAGGGATATTTTTATTGTGTATCCTCGTTTTCAAAGCCTGGCAGAATTTTCAGAACCAAGCCACAGGAATGGGGGAATGAAAGATCTGCTCGGCTATACAAGGAACTCTTCAGATTAGACCAGTATTGAATTTGCAGGGCTCAAGACTGGGTTTTAATCCCAGTTTCCTATTGGTCAGTTATGGCCAAAGCACATCAGAAGGTGGGATTCTGTGTTTGAATCCCAAGTTGTATAATTGAAGGGTGGCGGATATTGATTGGGGCTGTGATGCTGGAGAAGAAGGCATTTACGTCGGATTGTTTCCCTAATCTGTGGCCATTTCCACACCACTCACCTTCGATCGGAACGCCGCGGAACGTTGCAAACAAAACCCGACATCGCGCAAAACTCGGGCGAGAAAACGCTATCTTCTGGGTTTCGTTCGCAACATTCTGCAGCGTTCCGATCGAAGGTGAGTAGTGTGGAAACAGCCAGTAATGGGAAGGGGTGGAGGCCCAAATGAGGAAATGGTGCAGTGGGGGAGCGTTTGACCCCCTCTGCTTGAGAGCCATTCCCCCCACTTCACACGAGGTCCTCTGCGGCTGCCACATCTGGGGATCTGAACACAGAATCTTGGTGTCCTGTGTTGTCTGGCACCTTAGACGGCCACGGGCTTAGCTATTCTTATTTGGGCCTTGAGCTGAACCTTCTTTAGCTGTTTAATACAGATGATGTCATGTGACTAGTCTCCAGGGGCTAGACTGAAGTTCCATAGCAAATAAAGAAGTTGATTTTCCGAGCCAACACATCAGAAGGTGAGTTCAGAGCGGTGGTGGACGGGCAGAGCTTTTTCTCCCTCCTCCATAATTGTTGGGGGCAGCCAATGAAGCTGATGGTCGATAGAACGAGAGCAGACAAAAAAAGTCCTCCTTCACTCAATGAGTAATTAAATTGTGGGATTCCCTGGCAGGAGATGTAGTGAAGGTCACAAGTGTAGATGGCTTTAAAAGAGGGTTAGATAGATTCATAGAGAAGTGCCCACCAGCCACACCTGAAGGGGGCCACCACATTCAGAAGCAATCAACCCCTGAAGCTCAATGCTGGGGGCAACATCAGGAGGCGGCCTTGGCCTCTGTGCCCCGTTAGTTGGCCTTGCAGAGCAGCTAGTTGGCCACTGTGTCAGAATGGTGGGCTAGATGGACCGTTGCTCTGATCCAGCGGGGCTCCTCTCCACCCTGTTCCACGGCTGCTCACTCTGCCCTCTCTCTGCCCTCGGGCACCTTCCCTTCCAGTTGTTCTCTCTTCCTGCAAAGAGTCCTTCTCCAAACGGATCTCCATCTCATCAAGCAGCAAATCATGCTGCTCCTTCTCGAGGTCCTTCGCCTGCGTCTCGGTCAGCGTATCCAGCCTGTCTTCTGCAGCTTCGGAGATGGAGGGAGGGCAGCTTCCAGCTACTGGGCTAAGTCAAGGAAAGCACAAGCCATGCTTCAGTGGTGAATCGCAGCTTCCTTACTCTGCTTCAGAGAGGGCAGAGGCTGAGCTGGGAAGGCCCCACTTCAAGTGTGACCTTAGCCAGGGACTCACCACCGGCAGGCCACTCTTTCTCACCCGCCCCCCAACACGTTCTTTGCAACAAAAGAAAATGGGTGCAGAGCACTTAGGTATGCCCCCATGTATTTTAATCCCACTTTCCCCCCAAGGAACTCAGGGTGGTGTTCATGGACAACCCTGTGAGGTAGGTTAGGCTGAGAGAGAGGGACTCTTCTCAGGCCACCCAGTATGCTTCACATGAAATGCTTTCTACTGAGTCAGAACTTTGGGATATGGGGGTTGAGACCATCTACTCTGCAGGCCAGTGACTTTCCAGGGCGTCTAATCTTTGTCTTTCGCATCCTCTTTGACTTAATCCTTTTAGCAGGAGCTGCCAGGGATCGAACCGGGGGCTTTCTGAATTGCAAGCAGATGCTCTATCACTGAGCAACCCCCTCTCCCTGCCCAAATCCTGCAAGTTTTCTATGGGGGAGGGCCAGCTCTTGTCCTTTGCAACCCACGGTCTTGCACTTGTGTGGTGCAGAACACCACTCTGTTGCTGAGCGTGGTGCAACAAAGGAAGTCCCCGGCTCAAGAGCTTTCTTGCTTGACATCAGGCAGGGAGAAGCAGACTGAGTGGCAACAAGGCAATTCTTTCATCGCCATCGCCAGGTCTCACTCCCAATTCTCACCTCATTGCCGAGGTCTTCTGACCCTCAGAGAAGATGCAGGAGTAACACCCCGCTTTCTTTTCAGGCTGTTTGCTTTCGAGCAGGTCTGGGTGGAGCAAGATGCCCGAATGCTGCTTCAAGTACCAGAGGACACACGTGCAAAAGAAGGAAAGATGAGCTTTACTGAGGGCAGACCCCTAGTGGGCAGAGACAACCAACTGCTTCAGTTTGGAACCCTCGCTTCTGTTCAGACGAGCTGTTTATGTGCCCCACAAGGAGGGTCATGTTCACGGAAGAGAGTCTCTTAGGGGGAGCTGAGGGCACTCTGCAAAGCTGCTGCAGCATAGCAGTTAGGTGGTTGGACTGCAAATCAGCACTCTGCTGGTTCAAATGCAATGGCTGCCGTGAGCTCTGCAGGTGGCCTCGGGTGAGCCACTCCTCTCAGACCAACCTCCCAGCTGCATTGTGAGGATAATGATAACACTGACTTTGTTCACCACTCTGAACGTGGCACTAATCTGTCCAGGAGGGTGGTATATAAGTACATTGTTGTTGTTGTTTTGTTAGGGTACTGAGACAATTGTCACCATAACTGAAGAAAAAGACAAAGGAAACCCTCCAGAACAACCAAAGTAAAGTGGAAACATACAGGATGGGGAAACCTTTATATATTTATATTCTGGTGTATATTTTCAAGTAGATTTTGCAATTATTTTTGTATTATTTGTGGGTGTTAGGTTTCTTCCCTCTTGTATGTTTACATTGTACATTGGCACCTTCATAATGGAAAACTCCGAACTGCAGCAGTCGGGCACCTAAGCCTGTTGGGCTGGAAGTTCCATGTTCAAACCTTAATTAGGAAGCCTTAGGCAGCCTGTTTTCTCTCTCTCTCACACACACACACACAAACCCCTGCACAAGGTTGGCAGCTCCAGGTAGGGAAATTCCTGGGGATTTGGGGGGTGGAGTCTGAAGAGGGTGGAGTTTGGGGAGGGGAGGGGCTTCAGCAGGGTGTAATACCCTAAAGTTGGCCATATCCTCCAAGGGAACTGATCTCCGTTGACTGGAGATCTTTTTTAATTTTGGGAGATAGCCAGCCACCACCCGGAGGTTGGCAACCTTACCTGCAATCCAGGGTTAAGAACAAAGGGTTGATGTATTGATTATGCAGGGAATAGGTTTTATGTTTTACCCAATTCTGTCTCCAAAGAACTCAGTATAGTGCACATGGTGCTTCTCCCCATATTGTCCTTACAACAACTCTTTGAGGTAAGTTAGAGTGCAATTAACCCAAGGTTACCCAATGAAGTTGATGGGTAAGTGGGGATTTGAACTCACGTCCTAGTCCTACACTCTGCCCACTACACCAGCCTAGGCCCATGCCTGTTTGAGCTTTGAGAAGTGTTATACAAATGCTAAGCAAGTAATTTAAGCACATCTGTCAGAAACTGGGGGTGAGGGAGAACATAACGGACTTCTGGAGAAAAGTTGGTCTTCCCACCCCCTCTGCTTAAGTTCATTGTCACTGTGAACAATGGTGGAAGAGTGTAAAGGGCTAGCTAAATTGAAGTGTACAATTGAACCCAGCCAGTAATATATTTCTGGAAGTCATCTACTTTATACAGGCAAGATGTTGCTTTTAGGTTGATTTGTGAAAAGCAGGGGTGTTGGCAGGTGCAACCAGGCTGGAAGCCCCAGCCCCCAAAGCTATGGGGGCCTAACTATGACAAGGGAAAGACACTCTGCACATGCTTAAAGGCACTCTTTTTCATACAATCTAGAGTGCAGTGCTGCTATTCAAATTAGTTTCTGGGAGTTACAGTCCTCCTGGTTTGAAGCATTGGCACTAACCTTTGCTGGGCAGCTACACAAGTCAGATCACAACCCCTTCATTTCCTGAAAATTATTTTGCTGACACCTGGAAGTCAGGCTGGTGTGCTTGGGTGTGTCTAAGGAATTACCTCCTCTGAAGCCTTCATCCTAGGACCAAAAAGGTCTGAGAGGAGATTGATTTTCTCATCTGCGATCTCCTCTCCCTTCAAGAAAGCCTCATTTATAATCCTTGCAGCGGATTTACTGTCTTCCAAAACTGCTGACGTCTGGAGCCGAAGAGAGAACATTTCACCCAGGCAGGCCTTCAGCGCCTAAGAGGCCAAAGAGATATCATTACATAAATAAATAATACAATATAAGTTTAAAAGGAAAAAATGCACACATTCGTCCAAGATAGCAAAGATTAAATAAGAAGTGTGAAAGAGAAAATGGGGATGGCGGAGAAAAGATTTAGAGAACAACTGCAAAGAGATTATTACATTGACTGTGTTAGTCTTGTAGAACTATCATGTTGCAGGTAAGGATAGCTGAGATGGGCCGACACCCCCCCTTTCACTCCTCTCCAAATAGGAAACTTTTTGAATGCCTGGAAAGTTAATCTGGACATTGAGTTGTATCCTACTACTTGAGCCTCTTACGTTGGAAGAAGGCACCACCGTTAGCTGAGCAGAGCAGTGGGATACAATCCACTAAACCTGGTGCAGATTGGGGGTCCTGAGCCCTGGGAAGGCAATGATATTGTCAGTGGGCATCTCAAAAATTCTGGCACCCCAGGGTGGGGGACAGGGGTGGAGCCCCTATAGGTCAGAGGGAGAGCCGGTGGATTCCGTCAGGAGCACAGCAAATGGCAAAAACTTTTAATCCCCACTCCTGGCTGTTGTTGTCATGTCTGCTGGCAGACCGTTGATGTTTTGATGTGTGGGTGAAGATCCCAGAAGCACACATCACCATGGGAAGTCTCACCCAGGACGCCACAGCCTTTTACAGCCAGGCCTTGGAAGTGCCAATGGATTTATAGCATAGATGATTATATACCTGGTAAAAGAGTCTCCGAAAGGCTGGACTGGAATCTTGGCTGAGGTCGCCGGCAGCGATGTGAGCCAGGCAGTGCACGAGAAGCAGAATGAAGCTGCCCACGCAGCCAAGGCACTTTCTCAGAATGAACAGTACGTGGCCAGGAGGCTGAAAGAGGAGAAAGGCCAAAAAGACTCTCTGAAAGGGGCTGATGCTGAAAAGGAGTACCACAGCTTCAACTTTCCACCTTACGAACATCTCTGTGCCAGACTCTATCCCCTCCCTCTTCTTCCCCTTCGAACCCTCAGCATTTGGTGTTCCAGAGAATCCCTACCTAGCTGGATGGGGATGGAGGAGTAAGGGGACAAATGCTCTCTGGATCTCACTTCTTCAGATACAGCTAGAATGTGAGTCCATCTGTTCTTATATCTTGGTGAGAGGAGTGATTTCAGATGGAAATGAAAATAGCCAGTCAATAGCAGGTGTGATTGGATAGAGAGGGGCATGCAGAGGGATGGTGGGTGTGGAGAAATCAGCATTGGTAATGAGACAGGAAGCCCAGGTCTCGATTCAGTCCAGTGCATTGTCTTGAGTTTCATTATTAGTTGCAATTCAGCAGTCTCTCTAATCTCCCTTTGAAATTCCTCTGCAGGATAACTGCTACTTTTAGGTCAGCAACTGAATGTCCTGGAAGGTGGAAATGTTCCCCCACTGGTTTTTGAATGTTGTGGTTTCTGATGAAGTGAACTGTGACCCACAAAAGCTCATACCCTACCACAAATGTTGTTAGTCTTGTAGGTGCTACTGGACTCTTGCTCTTTTCTACTGTGAAAGACAGACTAACATGGCTACCCATCTTGATCTATCTCTTGGTACAAGGAAGCTTCATATCTGTTCAAGCTTTATGCAGCTCACTGCATCTTACTCTGTGTCATTTGTTTCTTTCTCCTTACTTTTGGAACCTGCTTTGTATGCAGAAGTTCCCAGGTTCTACTCCTGGCACCTCCAGTTAAAACATCTCAGCTGTCAAGAAACGCTCCTGCTTAGAAATTTGCTTAGAAATTTAGTGATTTGCCCCTGCTGGCATGTGCCAAGTGGACCAACAATCAAACTCGGTGATTGGTTTATGTCTTTACTGTGACAGAGATTCCAACAGCATACCTGATAATAGAAAGAGTTCCGGAAGGCATTTCCTGGTGCGTCGCTAGAAGTGATGCTGGAAGCGATACACAATTCAATTTCTGGAGCCTAACGAAGAAGAAGGAAGCATCACTTCAGATCTGGGAGGTCAGAAGGAGGCAAATTCTCTTGGGAGCCGCCTTGATGGCCAGGAATCAGGAATAGCAGAGCATCCTTTTAGTTCAGTCTCTCTGACCATTAATTACAGATATGAAATCCCAGCCAAGACAATTTGCTCAATATTGTTTGAGGTCTCAAGGGGACAATTTAGAACATGAAAGCATACATAATGGGAGAAACATATAGAAAAGAGTGTCTGTTTTTGGGGGTGGTAAAGGCAACACCAGCCCCCCCCCTCAACCTTCCCATGGTCAAGCCCAGAATCCACCAGGCCCAGAGGGGTCACAGATGTGCCTTGTAAAGGTCCTTACAGAAGCCGGCTGATCAACGTTGGCTGGCCCTTTAAGAATCAGGCAGCCAATGACGGCTGGCCCTTTGATAGCCAGCTGTTTATAACAACAACCACAACCACAACCTTGTGCTTATGTACCGCTCTTCAGGACAACGCCACACTCAGAACCGTTTACAAAGTCAATGTCATTATTATCCCCACAAACTTATACCCAGTGAAGTAGGTGGGGCTGAGAGAGCTCCGAGAGGGCTGTGATTGACCCAAGGTCACCCAGCTGGTTTCAAGCAGAGAAATGGGGAATCAAATCCAGTTCTCCAGATCAGAGTTTGACAATCAGCTGTAGGGAATTTGGGATGGAAATGGCTCAAAAGGCCTTATTGGTCCCTCACAGGCCTGGCCATGCCCCATAGGGCTTATGGGAAAAGAGGGGCCATTGGGCATGTTCCTGGCTAAAGTCTTTAAAAGGCTTGAGGGAAGAGACCAGAAAGGACAAACCTGTTCTAGTGGGTAGACAGTGAGACAGAATAGGGTGGTGTTCAACTCCTGCCTCTCTGTCTGATAGCTGGGGCCTGGGATCCTACACTGGAGGGTGGGTGGGAAGAGTAAGGAATAAAGTTTTCAAGGGAAAGTAGATGTAAATTGGAATGACAGAGAAGATGTGCCCTCCCTCAGCACCGGACTCTTCACCCAAATAATCTTCATTTTCTTTATTGTCAACAACCCCGAATTAAAAACTAGCAGCATGAGCAGTGCCCCTTTCTCTTTTAATTTTTGTTTGTTCGTTTCACGCCTTGGGAACGTTTTGTTGAAAAGCAGGTTTCAAACCCTCTAATCAATGAAACCTAATGATTAAAACTGCGCTGCAAGCGAGCCACCAAGAATGATTAAAAACAAATGGAAGTTGATGTATTTGCATGGTTTACTCTGAAAACATAAGAGCTTGCAGCTTGCTGTTATTTTTAAAGCAGAAGCAGTGATATTTCAAGAGGCTATGGTTGTTGTGGGTTTTCCGGGCTGTATTGCTGTGGTCTTGGCATTGTAGTTCCTGACGTTTCGCCAGCAGCTGTGGCTGGCATCTTCAGAGGTGTAGCACCAAAAGACCAAAGTTCTCCGGCCATGAAAGCCTTCGACATTTCAAGAGGCTGCTTGAGTTGCTAGATCCTGTCTTAGCCGATCAAGTCTGGAGCAGTTTCTCTTGGATTTCACCACTTTTTCGAACACTTACGCCAACAAGAGGCCGAAGGAACTGCAAAATGACGATGCCATATTGGTATATCACAAACTCCTTTGCAGAAAGGTCTGTAGGGTCCAGAGGTAGAAGGTCTCCTGACCCAGGGACCATCTGAATGTTCATTACATCCTGGAAAGAATTTACTGCATCTGCAAAGAAGATAAACATTAGTCAGATTCACTTTGGCTGATGGCTTATATAAAGGCAGTCTAATTTTTTTTAATTATCTGGATGACATATCCTGAGGTGGAATCCATTTTACACTCACAGCCCTCTCTCTGGACACAAACAAACCAACGCAAATAAAAATAAGCCTGTGATCAGATGCGGCGATGCAGATGAAACATTCATGCACAATTTCATTCACTTGGAAAACCAAAGCTTTCAAATAGTTTAGGTTGAGTAGATTGACAGGAAACAATTATAGTGAACATGCACAAGACAGACCAACTTCTTTGGTTGCAAGGGCAATAGCTGAACTCCTCGGCTCCTTCCGGAATGCAGGGAACTGTCTATGGTTCTGAATTCAAGTCCAAGGAAATTACCGTTTTCTGGACATTGGGGGTCTAACAGTCCAGCTGCGAAAGCACACCTCTGGATTTGTATATTCATGTCTTTCAGGAGAGCAAGGAGTTGAGATGATTTTAGGCCACCAAATTCATCTGCATCTATATAAATGGGGATAACACGTGCATGTATTACTGGAGGATTTATTTGGCCAACTGAGATTCCAACAGAAAGGCAAACACATTTCAGAAGCACGGACGAGTTAGGCTCGGTTCAGGTGTGCTTACTCATCTTTGGAAAGGTCACATGTAGGATCAGATGACATGACAGGAATCCATTTGGAGGCCTTACCAGTCAGGAAGGGCCTGATCAGGGGGTTAAGGAGAGCAATCCTGGATGTCAGCAGCAGTTCTGTCTGCCTGAAGATTTTGATGTCTGCAAGAGAGCAGCATAAATGTTAGTGTGATCCTAGGTGAAGAATAGCAAGTACGTTTATCTTCTTGTCACTCATTCTGCCTGAGGTGTGGCCTCCGAGGGATAGAAGCCACAAAACGACAGAGCCCAGCACAAGCCCTCCCTGTTGTTAGCCCCTGGTTCACCATTCCAGGTACATCCATGGAATCAGAACATGCTGTGACCATATGAGAGCCAGTTTGGTGTAGTGGTTAAGAGCGCGGGACTCTAATCTGGAAATCCAGGTGTGATTCCCCACTCCTTTGCTTGAAGCCAGCTGGGTGACCTTAGGTGAGTCACAGCTCTCTCAGAGCTCTCTCAGCCCCACCTACCTCACAGGGTGTCAGTTTGTGGGGATAATAATGACATACTTTGTAAAGTGCTCTGAGTGGGCGTTAAGTTGTCCTGAAGGGTGGTATATAAATCAAATGTTGTTGTTGCTGTTCTATAAACCAATCTGTTGATATGAGATAACCATCTCCAAACCATCACAACTACCGTTGGCTTCCCAGTTATGGCATCAGAGTTGTAACGGCCACCATCGTCTACTGATTTCATTTTGGACCCAACCACAACACCCAAAGGGCCATGCATGATTTTCCTCCCATGAAGCAGCAAGGCCCAGTTAACTTTTGATTTAGCGCCAATGAAACCTACTCTCTGCCAAGAGGAGGAGAACTCTGTCCTCAGATTGATCAGGTTGGCTTTGCGGCTGTGAAGAGGCAGCCTTGGAGGGCAGGGCGTTTTGGTCTTCCTGGCGAGTGTCTTTCTTCTTCTTCTTCTCCTTCTTCACCTTCCCTCTGAGTTTGCTCACATCTTGGTGAAAAGTCTTGTCCAGGAAAGTCACGGTCTCGTCATGTTCTCTGATTAGCGTCTAACAAGAACAAGGAAAAATTTTGGGAACTGTAGGACGTCACAGAGGTTTACAAAATTATGCGTAGGGTGGAGAAAAGGGTAGAAATTTTTAATAATAACAACAAAAGCAACGATATTTGATTTATATACAACCCTTTAGGACAACATAATGCCCACTCAGAGTGGTTTACAAAGTATAATAATAACAACATTCGATTTATATACTGCCCTTCAGGACATCTTAATGCCCACTCAGAGCGGTTTACAAAGTATATCATTATTATCTCCACAACAATAATCACCCTGTGAGGTGGGTGGGGCTGAGAGAGCTCCAGAGAGCTGTGACTAGCCCAGGGTCACCCAGCTGGCTTCAAGTGGAGGAGTGGGGCATCAAACCCAGCTCCACTTGGCTTCAAGTTTGTTTGTTTGTTTGTTTGGCTTCAAGTGGAGGAGTGAGGAATCAAACCCGGTTCTCCAGATTAGAGTTCTGCCACTACACGAAACTGGCTCTCAATAATAGTGACATCCGATTTATATACCACCATTCAGGACAACTTAATGTCCACTCAGAGCAGTTTACAAAGTGTGTTATGATTATCCTCATGACAATCACCCTGTGAGGTATGTGGGGCTGAGAGAGCTCTGAGAGAGCTGTGACTGACCCAAGGTCACCCAGCTGGCTTCGAGTGGGGGAGTGGGGAATCAAACCTGGCTCTCCAGATTAGAGTCCTGCCTCTCTTAACCACTACACCAGACTGGCTGGCCATAACGCTAGACCTCGCAGTGATGCTAAGAACTTAGCTGGCAGTATTCAAAGCAAACAAAAGAAAGTGTTGCGTCACACAATGAATAGCTAAACTGTGGAACACTATGACATAAGAAGATGTGGTGACGGCCACCAGCTTAACCTGATTTAATAGGGGTTAGGCTCATTTATAGAGGGCAGTTCTGGCATGGCCTGTGACCCATTCTATTTGCACAGGATGTTTCTAACTGTCAGGCACTGGATAACAGTCAGCAGGGGAGGGCTGTGGCTAGCTGCCCCGCTTGGGGGCTTCCCTGTGGCACCTGGCTGGCCAGTGCTGGAAATAGCAGCACCAGATCGCCTTATTTCACTTGGCTACTCTTATGTAGTTCCTTTCACCCGGCCTGATGACCTGGAATAGCTTTGGGGCACCAACCGCCTTTCCAAAATGAGCTTTCTTGATGTCCTTAAAACCTTTCAAGGGCCACGTCCCTTCCCTGCTTCCTCTTACAGCGAAGAATGTACTCTGCAGCCTTGGTCTCACCTGCATCGCGTCTCTTTTAATCTCTCCTCTTTCCAGCTGATCTTGCAGTTTGGCACATTCTGCTGATACTTCTCCCCGGTAAGATTCTTCCAGCTCTTCCAAACGCATTTCTTGGCAGACCGCTGGCTTCTCTTTTCCTACCCTTTCTTTATCTTCTTTTTCTAACTGGGGACTTTTAATCTTCAGGGGGGGAAAGACATGACAGCAATAGCTTTTGCTCCCTAATTCCAAAACATCACATTAATGGCATTGGCCTGATTTCTCCTTCAACAGCAGCTTCCAAACCCCGGCACTTCCAAGGATTAGAAGGGGGGGGGGAGGTCTGAGTGTGGGTGGGCTGTGCTTCCTTAATGGTCAGGAAACTGTACTCTGTGCATGTTAAGAAGCCTAGTTAGCAGGATTCAAAGAGGCTCAGAAAAAAGTTCTAGAAGCGAGCCACAATTCAAGCAAAGGTCTAGGGGAGTTTATATAATCATTTATGACAGGAAAAACTCACCAAGTGGTGACTTCTCCCTGTCATTCTTCCAGGGTGTTCTTTTGCTGACTTCTCCTTGTAGTAAAAAATTTATGTTTAGCCACATTCAGCCAGACAGTTAGAAAAAAACCTTCCGCTTTTCAGAATGTGACTAAGTAAGGTGGATTTTTCCCCCAGACATAAATCTGAATATAAACATGGTGGTGTGGCCATAAGGAACTCCCACTGCAAAGGACTCAATTGAATTTTTTATTGCAGTCCTACCTGGAGTGGACTTGGGCTGGCCAAAGAGCTCTCCCCTGCTCCTTGGCCTTCTAGGAGCAAGATTCCCAGCTGCTCTTTCAGCTCTTTGGTTTTCTGCTGCCTGAACTCTTGCAATTCTTGGGTTATCTGTTCAGCATTATCGAGATGCTGCAAAAACCACAATGACAACAACAAAACACAGTGAGACAGGGGAAGAAAAAGAAAGGCAGAGGAAAAAAAAGCATCTGGTTACCCACAAGCAGAGAACTCCCCTTTTGTCCCCTCTGCAACTGTCCTGGGCCTTTATCATGGTGGTCCTGTGGTTTTATAGTGGTTTCACGGTAGAGGTGCCTGGATTTTAGCTGTTAAACTGGTTTTTATGCTATTGTGATGTTTTAATTGTACATTATTGTTGTAAGCTGCCCCGAGCCTTCTTGCGGGAAGGGTGGGATATAAGCTGAATAAAATAAACTCAAGAATAATATTGCACAATATCAACCTTTGGGGGAACCAAATTATGTTTGCTCTAATTTGGGATGCAGTGCTTCTCCAACAGCAAGGTTTGGGACACTGGTGGGGGAAGGCACCACACATACACCTTTGCACCTTTTTTAGGTACATGTGCCTTCAGTAAGGGAGCACCCAGCCTTTCACTAAAAAAGAACAAAAACAGCTCAGCAGCCCCCAGACAGTTTGGTGTACAGATAGGCCAAAATGCCAGCAGTAAAGAAGCCTGTCTGACTTCTTACGGAAGGAAGTTCCAAACAAGAGGGGGCCACCACTGAGAACGATCTGCTCCTTCTGACCACCAGCCTCCCTTCTGAGCAGGAACTCGGAAGATAATCTAAGCATGGATAGAGGTGGGGCTCATATGGAGAAGGAACCCTTTGATGCAATAGGTACAGGCATTTTGGTAGCTTCAAAGGTTTTTTTTAAAAAGTATCTTGAATGTGCCCTGATGCTGTTTGGCAATTGGTGAGCACCACTGGCGCCAGGGTTTCTGGCGCCCGTGGCCACCCCTGGACTGTGTGATGACATCACCACGTGATGATGTCACCACAAAGCAAAGCCGGTCCCATTGACCGGCGGGTGGCTGGGGCGGCATGTGGAGGCTGCCCGCGCTCTGCACACCACCCCGGCCACCTGCAGTGCCTGGCCCATGGCTGTTGCACCTGGCTGGGTGTGTGTGTGTGGTGGTGGCGGCGGTGCAGGGCTGGCCGGCTGCAGCAGCTGTGGGCCGGCCATGCCAGTTCCGTGGCGCACGCCTCCGCCCCCGGCACCCCCTACGGTGCCCCCTACGGCGCCCCAGCACCTGTGGTGCCTGCCCCACTGCCTCAATGGTGACGCCGGCCCTGTTGGTGAGCAGCTGCTTTCAATACAAAGCTGTGTCATTCTGTTTTGTCGCAGTTTCTGGATAGTCTCCAGGGGAAGAATCCTGGTTGGTTGCTGGGGCTTCGTGAGCCCAGCGGAATTGCTGAAAGGAAGGCTCGGGTCACAAGGTCCATAGACTGCACAGAAAGGGTATGCAAAAGTCAGGACACATCAGGAATGGGGCTTACAGTGGATCTTGAGCTGGCAACCTGATATTTGGCAGGAAGAATTCTGCTCGTGTGTCGCCAGCCAGGTCTGGCCACAGGGCAAGCCCAAGGAAACCAGCCACAACAGCTGAAGAAGCTGCCTTGACAACAACAACAGTGTGCTTGTATAGCACTATTATAGACAGATCAGTGCCCACTCAGAGTGGTGAGTCAATGTTATGAGCTCATGGCAGGAGTGGAATTTGAACCAGCAGAGTGCTGATTCACATCCCAACCACTTACCCACGATGCTACAGCAGCCTTGCACTAATAGGTCAGGCCAGGTCAGCTGATGCGCCCTGACCCCTATGAAGGTTTCTGGGACTGGGACCAGCTGATTTGAGCAATAATGAGACCTGCAGTTGCTGTCTATTGACTGGCTTTGCCTCATCTCACCCTCGACTCCGCTGGAGCCCAGCTAGGTGTACTAAGGTGCTTTCACCTTATCCGAGGAGAGTTCCTTCATCGCCTGGGCCGCCTCTTGAAATTGCTTCTCTCTCAGCCGCAACATCTGCACAGTTTGCTTCAGCTCCAGCAGGGGGCGCTCATACCCCCCTTTTGCCATCAACATCTGTAAGGCAGCTTTCAAATCGTCCTCCACCAATGAGCCCTGAAACAGAGAAACCCAGTTATGAAAACCGTAATCAAAGAGAGATTAAAAATGTTAAGAATAAGCAGTATCCGTCGTCACAAAAAAACACAAAACGTGAAGATGTAACTCAGTCCTCAAATTAGCTCGAGGTGACTTGTATGAAGAAACAAAGCTCTTACTTCCACTGAAAGGTCTCCCATGTGGCTGTCTTCGTCTACAGGGCTTGCATCTGTTTCCTGGAGCCGAAGGCCGCCATCCAAGATGAGGACAGTTTGCCGCAGATGCCTCTGAGACAGGAGAAAATACACCACGTGTGGTGCAGAGGGGGCCGGCATCTGTTTCTCAGCCTCTTGGATGGCTTCTGCTTCTTTGGCGTGCAGCTGGGGGGGGGGGGGTAAACATGTTTGGGGCACGTTAGAAACATTTTGGAATTGATTTAAGAGACAAAGTCGAAGTCTGAACCTCTCCAAAGCTGCACATAGGGTTGGCAGCCTCCAGGTGGTAGCTGGACATCTCCTGGAATTACAACTGATCTCCAGGCCACAGAGATCAGTTCACCTGGAGAAAATGACTACTTTGGGGGGGTGGACTCTATGGAATTATGCCATGCTGAGGTTCTTTCCCTCCCCAACCACTGCTTTCTCCAGGTTCCACCCCCTCCCCCCAAATCTCCAGGAATTTCCCAACTTGGAGCTGGCAACCCTAGCTGCGCATTAGAGCTCAAAGAGACGGGATGGAGATTTTGCTTCTAGTTTGGCCCATGAAATGCAAATGGCAAGCTTGGGCAGCCTAGGTTGGCCTCAGCCCATGTATGAAGGAACTGGAGGTGAGGGGTAATCCTTCAGCCGCTGTTCGGTTTTGCTACAGCAGCACAAGCCAGCCGTCTGTATTCCATGGCTGAATGAGACGCCCAATACTTATTTCATCTGTTCAAACCCTTGGACGTACAGGCACAACGCTGCCTCCTGTCCACTCAGGCCCTTGGTCCGTCCAACTCATTCCTGCCTGAGTAAAGAAGGGCCCTTCTGGTTTCTGCTTCCAGAAACCCCTTTTTAAAAAGAAAATTATGAACTTTATTTAAAAGAGAAAAAAGAGACATTTGAAAGTGCATAAAGGATCTTGAACAGAATACAGAACAATAGATTTAAATTACAACAAAAATATAAGCAAGATACATAATGACACAGCTAAATTTCACATTACGCCTCTCCCTCTCCTCAATTACTCATACCCAAAGTTTTATACTCAACATTCTATATTCAGTCATTTACATCAGATTGTCAACATTTTAAAAAATCTTAAGTTTTATAATTGATCTATATCCATGTCACCTATTCTTAATATTTCTTCATTTCCAGCTATGTGTTCAAAGAAAACGCTCCATTTTCCCTGGAATTCCTGTGTTGGTCTGTTATGCATATAAGAAGTTAATTCAGCCATAGAGACATATTCATACAATTTATCCGTCCATTTAATCACATCTGGACAAGATTCTGTCTTCCATTTTGCTGCATATGGAGCTCTCGCAGCTGTTACCATATACTTAAAAAGTTCACCATGTGCTTTGGTAACATTACTCGGTTAAATATTTAATAACATATTTTTTTGGATTCAACTCAAAATGGAACTTTAATATCTTTTGCATTCAGAAACTCTTTAACTGAACCCAGGACCTTCTGCCTGCAAGCCGGTGCTGTAGCAACAAGGCCCTACCCAAGTGAATCCGGAGGTTTGGGTCCCTCCATTCATGTGGCCAAGCAATCTGGCAGCTGTTTTTGTACCTTCTCCTCTATCTGTGCTTGAAGCTCTCTTTGGATCAGTGTTCGCAGCTGCCTCACTTCAACCTCGTTCCCTTCTTTGAGCTGAACTAGGAAGCCCCCTTCCATGTGATGCTCTTGGACAAAGGCTAGCGCTCTCTCCACCTGCTGCTTTTCAGACACCTGGGCCACATCGCGGGCTACCGTTTCTCCTGCGACTCTGTAGCGGAGATTGTCCAGAGTCTGTGATACGTTTTCAGGGCAGATGCATCGCTGGGACACAAATCAGAGAATGCACGTCAGTGGGACCTGTGGTGCCTCTACTGGAAGAGCTGCTCTTGGCTAAACTGAGGGAAGCCCGCAAAGGATCCATTCAAAGTTCAAGGAATGAGGAAGAATGGATGAAGAAGGGATGGGATGTACCTGGAGGTGGCTGTAAGCATCCAAAACTCTGTGTATCCTCATTTGCTTCACAGATTCTTGATTCACTATCTTGGCAGCTGTGGCTTGCATTTCCTGGACTGCTGAGCTCCCATCAAGGCCTGCCCACAAAGGCTGAGCTTCCTATTGAACAAAAGAGGACAGGAAGACTTGTGGATGTGGATGTGAGAGGAGCCTGTTGGTTCCACTCTTTGGAAAGTGGAGGGTGCAGGCAGGGGTGGGGGAGATTCTAACTCGAGAAGAAAGGTTTCCTTAGAAAACACCGAACCAGTGCTATCTATCGACCACAACCCAGATTCTTACAATGCTCCACAAGCACTCACACATATAATTAAAATAAAAAACCACACGTACAGCTTGACCAGCATTCTCTACTCCGAAGCACGCCAGAGCCAGGCAGCAGGGCCAAAACGAGGGCATATGCGCAGCAGGGACCTTCAGGAGGGACTTACCCTGCCTTGCTGGATGATATCCGCGCCAAAGGGGGAGTCTGCCTTTTGCAAATCGGCCCCAAGGGATGACAAAGACTGCAGGATTTCTTCCAGAGAAAAGAGAACGCCATCGTGGAGGGTCAACGCCTCTGGGCTGAGCCCGGCCCCCTTAATTTCCTCCCAGTGCTGCTGGCTGAGTTCTTGCTCAGCATGCTGGTGATAACTGGCCATCTCCTTGAGGAGATTCTGCCACTCACTGGCCATTTTTGAGTCTTCTGTACCACTTTGCATTCCCTGGAGAGAGAAAAACCTTAATTTGCGTAATCCTGAAACAGGAAATAATACCTTTTTCAAATCCACACGTGTTCTAACTCTCCCTGTACCATCATGCCCAGTCTGGATCTCTTCCAGATAAGCCAATATCTCTGTTTTCTCCCTCTTTTCTCTTTGGAGGACATTTGGGGAGTGAAACTTAGAAATGTGAGTGTGAGCCACTGCAGTTAGTGTCCTCCAGGTTTCAGCTCATCTTGTGCTTCCAGTGTCCATGTGCATAAACACACTCCTACAGACACATCAGAGCATGGATTCCTCTCCACTCCCCCCCCCCCCACTATTACAACCATACTACATGATAAGCAGTGCGGAATGTGTTCAGCTATTTAAAATTACCACCAAATCCATTGAGACAGTAAGCCGTCCTTTACACAGTCTTTTTAAAGGAAACTCTTCTGGTCAATTTAGTGACACACTCTGCATTGGAATCCCTGTGGGAAGACTCCTCTAGAGTCAGCAAACAGCAGTTGGTGTCTGTAATGGTGGGAGAACTGGGGCTGGGAGCTCAGACAAGCAATGGTGGTGTCAGAATTGGGGTCGCCTATTGTTATCTGTAAAATGTTGGAAGAAATGAAATCAGTGGGTAAAGAAAATCAGGGTCTTAATCTATGTGCCAGATTGGAGTTCCATGACAGGAATTCCCAATGTGTTATCCGGCCTATACAGGTTGTGATGGGTGCTGCAGAAGGGAGGTTGAATTTCCCCATTTCCCTCCTACAGTAATGAGACAGGCTCAATATGAACACTGATCCATTCCTGGACACATTACGGGTGTGTGTGTGTATGTCTGTCTCCATTTTCTGCTGAGAAAATTGTGAGGAGAGGGAGAGAGTCAGCCCCATTTCTTCCTTGGCATCATGGCCCTATTCAATCTCCCCACCCCCAGCTGCTGTTGAGGGCCAAATAAACCCTCTCGAGCTCCAGTTATGGGACCCTGTCACGTGTAGTTTGGCCCTAAGTCCACATCGAAGCATCCAACTTTAGCAAGGGGGGTGGGTGTTGTTTGACACTCAGAAGTAAACTCTCTTTCCCACAAGTCCCTGTTGCAGGATATGAATCTGTCTTACCACACTCTTCTTCAGCTTGGAAGAGTCCAAAAAGCGAGAGATCATGTTGATTTCCTCCACCAGTACGGACAGTTCCAGGTGCACCATTTCGCTGGCATGCTTCTCAAGGAACATTCTGACCCCCCAAAGAGAACAAGTCTGTTAGGACTGGTAGACTCATAAAGGGACTTTCAGGAGAGAGAACACCAGAGTCCCTTTCTACTGGAAATGCTGACAATGGCTCAGAGAGGGGAATGCAAAGTAAACATTTTGGGAGGAAGTCTTGGGCTTAACTTCTAATCCTCAACTGAAAGAGAACTGCATGCACTGAGAGCGGAACTACAAGTGACAAAAGGCACAGGTTGGACACTTGTCTGCTTCCCTCAAGTTTTGATGGGAAATGTAGGCGTCCTGGTCTCGCAGCTTCGCTCTCTGACTGCTGTCCAATGGACTTTTCAACTGTCACTTGTCCAACATTCCGCCAAGCTGCCTACATTTCCCGCCAAAACTTGAGGGAAGCTGGCAAGTGTCCAATCTGTGCCTTTTGTCACTTGTAGTTCCGCTCTTAGATATTCCATATGAACGGGGGCAGATCATGAGAGGGAGGGCAGGAAGGGTTACATCAGTGCTTTGTTCTTGTGGCCCCTTCTTACATGCCCAGGGTAAGGCCGATTGCCACCTTAGGGCCAGGGAGCAATTTTCCCCAGACCAATTTGGCTAGGGATCATGGAGGTGTTTTGTCATCTTCTGGGCATGGAGCAGGGGTCACTGGGTGTGTGGGTGGGATGTAGTTGTGAATTTCGGTTGAATTGAATCCGGTTGAATTCCGAATCAGGTTCAAGGTGTTGGTTCTTACCTTTAAAGCCCTGAGCGGGTTAGGACTGGCATATCTTCGGGACCGCCTCTCCCTGTATGTTCCCTGGAGACCACTTTGATCAGTGGATAAATGTTTACTGGTGGTCCCCAGCCCTAAGGAAGCCCGCCTCGCTTCAACCAGGGCCAGGGCCTTTTCAGTCCTGGCCCCAGCCTGGTGGAATGCTCTGTCAATGGAGACCCGGGCCCAGCGGGACATATTATCGTTCCACTGGGCCTGTAAGACAGAGCTGTTCCGCCAGGCGTTCAGTGGTTGAAGGGGGCGTTGCCATGTCGGCCTCCCACCTTTAGGGGGGGTTCTCCCCACCATTACACTTTAATGTACTTGGTTAATTTATTTTATTATTGCTTATTGTATATTGATTTTAGAATTATTGTTTTCTTGTTTATATTGATTTTAATTGTTGTTCATAACTGTTCAACTGTTGTTCAAAGCATAACTGTTGTTCAAAGCATAAGCTTTCGAGAACCACAGCTCTCTTCGTCAGATGCACAGCCATGCATCTGACAAAGAGAGCTGTGGTTTTTGAAAGTTTATAATACAGTAAAGTTGGTTAGTCTTAAAGGTGCTACTGGACTCTTTACTATTTTGTAGGAAGGACAAGATAAAAATGATCCAGATAGATTTTATTAATTACATTTATTTATTAATCAGAAGATATCTGCCCAATTTTTCTTTCCTGCTACAAAGGAAGCCCAAAGAGGGCTTACAAATAATGCCAACAATGATCATGATTGGATTGCACCTGATTTTCCAATGGTGCAAGAGGGAAGAGGGGCACTTTTGATCCTCTGAAAAGGCTTTGCCCGGAATCATCGGTACCATGGGGACAAACCTGAGATGAGGCAGCAATGAAGGCAAGAACTGGAAAGTCCAACTCAGTATCAGTGAAGTGCCTCAAAGCAAGTCAAAGTTTTCCAAATACCCTTTAGGTAAACTTTGAAAGAATATGGGTTAGATCCAAATGCTGCCATCCACCAAGCCTTCCTCTGAAGGAGGATTTCCTCCAATGGAGAAAGACTTTTGCTGATGGAGAAAGATCTCTTCTGATCTAGACAGACTTTCTTTAATAGAGGCAGTCTTCTCCTTTGGAGGAACTTGGAGAAAGGCAATCATAGGATCCAGCTACGGAAGAGAGTAGCAGGATCCAACCCTAAATGTGCCATTGTTACTATTAAATACAATGCAAGAAAAAAAGTTCATTCTTCAGTTGTGCTATAGAATCAGGAATTCCAGAGCAACAACTGACATTTGAGACTGGGAGATCCTGGGGTAACCAAGAAGAAAAGGATAACAATTATAATAAGGCCACTATGGCCGTCGTCACACGGGCTTTTATTTAGCGCTAACATGGCACCATTTCCCGGCAAACACCCACCTTATTCCAACACTGTAGCGATTTTCTCTCTTCTGCTTTGTGCTTGATAGTCGTGCTATTTTGTGCCTCAGTGTGAATGCCTCACATCGATGTATTTCGCCTTGCAACGCCCTATGCCCTCCCTTCAATCCCAGAATCCATTTCTTCCCGTGACTCCCCCTTTTTAAAATTTTATTATGTCCTTATAACGCCATAACAACATAACACAATGCAAACTTTCTGCTGAAGTAAAAATGACTCAATCGCCATGGCAGAGTCTTCAGCGATGGGGATCACGTCAGACACGGAGTTTTCGGCGGGCAAAGGGCTATTTATATAATTTCAAAGTTGGAAAAACAAAAGGGTCGTAATATTTTGCTCTAACGGAATGTTTATATGCTGTTATTCCATTATAGCGGAATTAAATGCCAGAATAATAAAAAAAAGGGGGGGGGGAGCTGCTTCTGCGCGGTTAGAGAGAACAGAACAGAGTGCTTCGGTGTGGACCGCTGGTGGCGCGAAGAGCCGTTAGGTGACCCAAAGAAACGTTACTGTGCCGATAACAGGTAGGACGCTATATGCTGTAAATTTAACGGAAGAGATGCCCGTGTGACGACAGCCTATAGTTCACACCTGTAGCAAACTTGCCGATCTGTCATACAGCAATTAGCCATCCCATTAGCTTGAAGATCTAGAGCAGGGCTGTCTCCCCCCCCCCATGTCCTTCCCCCCACTTGCAGTGGCATTCTAGGGCTGAGATTTCTCACCGTGTGGGTGAGAGAATCCTAGCCAATGTCAGTGGGACAGAAACACCGATCCCCACAGGACTGTGCAGCCGCTGGGATTCAGGCCAGGCATCCATTCCAGCGAGCTCTGAGAAAGAGCCCTGACCTTCCCTTCTCACCTTGACTGGGTTTCGTGCAGTAGCTGGGATCTGTTGGGTGTGAGCAAAGAAGGCAACGCAGGTGAGACCGCGGCAGTGGGAACCGTGTCCTGCCTCGTTTCAGGCCTGAATGCTTCAGAAACCTTCAAGGTGCTTCTGGATGAGTAACCTTCAAGAGAAAGGAGAGGAAAGGAGAGAGACTTTTTGATAGGACTGTAGGCTTGTGTTAGGTCCATGAAAGCTTTTAGCAGCCCAGACTCTTGTCTCTTTGGCATGGATAGGCTTCGACGGGGCAGCCTGGCTATTTAAATGACAGGGAAATTCCCCTGTGGGCCACTGATGGCTAGCAGCAAGCAGAGCCAAGCCCCAGCAGCACCCAGCTTAGATCCTTCATGCGCAGTGACCATTGGTATCCTCTGCGTTTTCCTGCTGTCAGTTTTCAGGAGGAAGTCAAGGGTGAGCTAATGCCTGTTCCATCTGGACTGAATCAAGACCTAAGCTTCCTGTCTCATTACCAGTGCTGTTTTCTGCACACCCACCACCTCTCTGCATATCTCACCCCAGGGCATTTTTTCTGGGAAAAGAGGTGGTGGAACTCAGTGGTGGAACTCAGGACTGCACAATGACGTCACTTTGGATCAGCTGGAACAAGAGGGGAGTTTTTTAAAGTTTAAATTGCCCTTGGTGAAAATGGTCACATGGCCGGTGGCCCTGGGCAATCTAAACTCCCCTCTGTCTGGAGATCAGGGGGCGGGGCCACCGGCCATGTGACCATTTTCAAGAGGTGCCGGAACTCTGTTCCACCGTGTTCTGGCTGAAAAAAAGCTCTGCCTCACCCTATCCAATCACGCCTGCTATTGCCATTTACTTGCGATTGTCATTCGGCTTCTGTAATCATTCCACTCTCCAAGATAAGAGGACAGATGTGTCGCCAGTGGACTCACATTCTAGCTGGATCTGAAGAAGTGAGCTGTGACTCACGAAAGCTCATACCCTACCATACATTTTGTTAGTCTTATAGGCGCTACTGGACTCTTGCTCTTTTCGACTAATGCTTGTTGTTTGTGTCCCTGCCGTGCTGGCCTCTGGTGTCACAGAGATTTCTCAGCTTGTCTTGCTCCAGGGCCATTTTCACTTCCCGATCTATCCTGGGCATCACATAGGCAAATGCAGACAATGTTTAGAGCACAGCGATTGTTGGTCATCTCACAGCCTGTGGGGCACCTGTGACCGTGCAGGTTGCAGGTTATCTGCTGAAAGCCAGTATAACCAGAGGAGGTGAGTCTTTGCTCCAAGGTGCTCACAATTTAAGATCCAACCGTAGAGTAACAAGAGGAAAGAGTAAATGGAGGGCTAAGGGTTTAAGCCAAAGACTGCATGATGGGATTGAAGGGGGCATTTGGAAGAAGAGTGTCTGGCGACACCAGCCTTTTGTCCACCCTCACCACCAGCCCTGCAGCAGCAGGCACCCCCTTTAGGCCCTGCAGCACAGCCTCTGGCAGTACCTCAGTTGCAGGGGCCCCTCCAGGCCTCCAGGCCTCTCCCACCCTTAGGCCAGTTGCAGCCGACGCCCAGGCACAACTCTGGGGAACAGCCTGCAGCCACTCGGCAGACTCACCTGTCTCCTGCAGTTGCCCAGATGGCTCCACTTCATCCAGGCTCACAGGAGGGTGCCATCAGCACAAGGCAGGCAGGCGCAGGCCCCAAGATGCCAAGGGAGCCACTGGGGCGGGTTCAGAAGCAGCAGGGGCGAGCCAGGCAGAGAGCAGACCAAATGCCACACCCTAGGTGGGGATGGAGGGGGTGGAGCCAGGAGACTACAGAGTTTACCCAGCCCTCCTATCAGATAGGCCGGGAGCAGGGCCAGTCAGGGAGAAGGGGTGATGATTGGGGCCAGAGCCAGGGAGGTGGGGCCAGGGGAGGCCTTTAAATGCAGGTTCCTGTGAAGGCCGAGGAGGATTTTGCAGGGGGAGACAGCTGGAGCATGCTGCTACTCCCAGGGCAGGAGAAGGAACAAGGTGGTGCAACCCCCTTCCCTGCCCATTTGAGGCCGGAGGACACCTGCTTGGAGAGCTGGTAGGATGGCAGGCTGTCAGGAGAGGGCGCCAGTGAGGGAGGAGCCTCACAAAGAGAAGGAGGTGGTACCTTTGGAGAAGGGAAGCGCGGGCACAACGGGCAATAAGGCTTGGGGTGGCAGGAAATGATGGTATTCATTTAATAGATTTATACTCTGCCTTTCTGTTCCAGAGGAATCTCCAAGGTAGCTCACAGATACAAAAACAACAACCCAATTAGCAATCTGCCTAAAACAAAACATACGATAGGTCAAAAACCCCATCGTGAAATGGCAATAAGCCCAGCAGCGGAACAGAAATCACGGCAACAAAAGGCAGTCAAACAGTGGCAATCAAAGCCTGAAGTCACCGAAGGCAGCAGCAGAAATTTCAGTTGTCAAAAGCCCCCTGGAATAAATGAGTCTCTCAGAGAGCCACAGGCCGTCCCAGCTGTACATGATGGGCTTCAGGGCCAGCGGTGTGGAACTAATGGTTACCACTGAGAGACCTCAAGGCGGTTGGACGTCGATCTCTCATTTCCTTTCCTTGCCATACAACGTGGATATTTTTCTCTCTGGATTTGTATGGGAACGTAGCAAAGAGAACTGAGCTGAAGTATAGCAGCGAAAATAGCAATCGATAGCTGCCCGAGGCAGAGAAGAACGGGAGAGGAAAGATCATTTTAAAAAATCTGCCTTGTATTAATTACTTTAATGCAGTTCTTCTCGGTATTTAAATCGACCCCAATTATTTTGAAAGTGCTGACAAATCTTGGAGACGCTTTGGGATTCTTCCCAGTTAAGGCCGTATTTTTCGAGTTTGCATTCCAAAGAGACTGAAGGAAGCACCGAGCAGGGGGAGCAGGCAAACCGGCTGTTCACCTGCATGGTTAACCCAGGAGATGGAAGCCCACAGCCTCTGCTGGGCTGAAGGAACACCAGTACCCAGGGCAGCCTATTTCTTGTGCTCAGCATAAGTGGGAGGGCAGTATCAGGGGCAGAGTGCCCCTTCAACTTGCCTTGGAAGTAGCTGGCTGGCCACTGCCCAGAAGAATGGTTGGTGGCCAAGAGCAAGCCGTGGGCAGCACACCAGGGACTTGGACTCAGCCAGTGACATGACATGTGCAATGGCTCCCTTGTCACCACTGGCGGGGAGGGCCTGAGCGGAGCTGGGCTTCCCTCCGACAGCCTTGTGGCTTGTCTGTTCTTGGCTTGCTTGCTCTGGGCTGCTGTAACGGCCCAGTCTGCCCCGTGGTCCAACACCGACTCAGGCCTTCTTGTGGAACGCGGGCCAATTGCTGGTGGGCTGCCTAATGCCTGCTGGCTTCTGAGGTCTCTTGCCAAGAATGCTCCACTATTTGGACCTTGATATGATCCCACAAGGCATTATCTGGCAGTGGCCAATTTTTTAAATTGCCCTCCAGTTTCCAGCCTCCAAGTGGTGGCTGGAGATTTCCTAGAATTACAACTGATCTCCAGGCTATAGAGATCAGTTTCCCTGGAGAAAATGGTTGCCTTGGAGAGTGGAGTCAATGGCATTATATCCTGCTGAGGTCCCTCTCCTCCCCAAACCCCGTCCTCTCCAGGTTCCAGCCTCTAAATCTCCAGGCATTTCCCAACGTGGAGCTGGCAACCCCAGGCACGTGTGGTTGCTCTGTGGGGACAAGTCTAAATGACTTTAGCTGGTCCTGGCCATCACAGGAGAACTTGACTGGCACAGAGGGTGGGGGGGGGGGAGAATACATGGTGGTGGGAGGGAACTGAACCAAAGATGGGTGTGGGACAGTCAAACAATTCAAAGTGGACTAAATTTGGGTTCCAGGACTGAAAAGGTAGAAACAGCTGGCCCCATGGAAAGGTGGTTTCCACCACAGTTCCCCACCTAACCACAGGACTGTGAGAAGTTCTTGCTGGAAACCTATCGATGGCTCCCCCTCCCCCTGTGTCACTCAACACCACTGTCTCCTGCTGCACCTTGAACTTGATTTCCACTCAGCCGAAGGTTGTGAGCCACACAATGGGATCAGAAGCACGTGGGAAGCTGTATAAGCGAAGCAGCTCCCTTGACCTCGCTGGCTACGACAGCAGACCCCTACTGCTTATGTAGGAGTCTTCCTGGTCCTACTCTGCACAGAGCCAGTGCCAGCCTCCCCTTGTCTGTACACAAAACTCTGCTAAGATCTATTATGTAACTAAGAGTCTGGTTGCATCACAATTTATAAACGTGAATACTCGCGGGAGGGGGAGGGAAAAGGCCTGCTATTGATTGTCTGCTCCAAAGCTTGTTGGCTGCCAAGCTGAGGGTAGGGATTCTGGGCTGGGCTGGCAGACCCTGGTTATCCTACTGAATTAATTGAGTGGGAATTAATGCAGAGCAAAGCAGTTTAGATGCAGAGTGTTTAGGGATGCCCACATTAAAATGCTGCTGTCTGGGGCAGAAAAATCTGAATAGCCCAAAGGGCGCCGTCCGCTGGCAGTTTCTCCTATGCATGCGCCACTCAAATCCTTGGGGGTTGCAGAACTGGGGAAGGAAAGTAGCACAGCAGCACAGCCACAGCTTTTGACCCAAGCTAAAATGCATCTGAAGGCCATTAAAACCTGTTTAATATCAACTCTAATGCCTCTTGTGTCATAAGTGGTGCTGGATTCATTCCTGAGACTTCATTCTAGGTCTGCTCGAGTTCAAGCCAAACTACAGGTTACATTTTACACAAGTTCCCAATGGGGACAGGCAGCCAGATTGCAGATGTGAGTCTCTGATGGCTTCATGTAAAAACACGGCAGGGAATTAGATTCAGACTGAAACCTTGGTTGGATCAGGAGGAGCTCCTGCCTTACCCGCTGCACTGATTTCTGGAACTGAAATGTCTTGGAGCAACGGGCTTTTTCTGCCCTATTCGGGGGCTGCAAGTGGTCTGAATGCTTTCATGTTGTGGCCTCTGGACAGGGCAAATAACGGCCATTTTGGCTTCAGAAAATGGGATGGGAAGGAAGGCAGGAACACGTCTTCCCCCCTCTGCTGCAGTCCTGTTCTGAATTGGGCCTCTGCAGCACTTTAATATGGTGTTGCCACCAGGGACTTGCAGCCCTAGTACAGCTGCAAAATATTCCCTTGGCAACCTTGCGCAAAATGTAGGTATCGTTTGGGCCTTAATTACACCCAATTCAAATGTACCTTTTTTTTTTACCAGCCAGCAGGCGAAGCTTTATTTCAGTCTGTCATTAGGGACCCTTCGGTTAAAAGCTGGAAGAGAAAAACAAGCTACCTCTCTCCTCCCAAAGGGACAGAAAATGGAGGGTCATTCAGTCTAGCATACCTGATTACGCCCTAAACAGGGATTACAAATCCCTTTCTCTGTGGTGGCCCCTGCCCTTTGGAACAGCCTGCCTGAGGAGGTCAGGAGAGCCCCCACCCTCCTGGCTTTCCGCAAACAATGCAAAACCGAATTATTCAAAAAGGCTTTTTACTCAGATAGGAGGGAAGTATTGTAGGGACGGGGTCTCAGATGCTTCGCTAATGAGTTAGAGACCACAGACTTCACCACTATGTTGCCTTGCATATTATCTGTTGCTCGAATATGTACTCCTATATACTACCTGTGCTTCATGTTATCTAATGTCAGTCCTAGAACTGATTACGTTCTGTTTCAGCATTTCTTCACCTCTGTATTGGATCCTTGCTAATGCTACGTCTTTGTAAAATCCTACGACGTTGTGGAAATGTCCTTAACACTGTATGGAAATGTCCTTGATACTGTCTCACGCTATGTAATCCGCCTTGAGTCTCAGTGAGAAAGGTGGACTATAAATGATATAAATAAATAAATAGGGGAGTTTATGATTGAAGGATTAAGCACTTGCCTTTAAATTATTTATAAACGCACTTGGCTTTTATGTTCTGTTGTCTCTCTTGGGTCATTATCAGTGCAAGAAATAATGGGCTTAATCAATTACTTGCAGACGGGAGCAGTTCAGAACAAGATCTTTCTATCTATTACCATTTTAAAGACTGAAACTGCAGACTGTACCTTCACCAGAAGTCAGGCCCAGCAGTGTTTCGGGAGACGAGGCCCCCCTCTTGTTTTCCTCCAGTGTCTGAACCAAAGATTTGAGCAACGGGATCAGTTTGCGATTAATGACCTCCCAACTTCCATGGGGAGCACTGACCACATTGTAAAACCTCGCACTCGGATAGTTCACAAAACATTGAGCCGATCCAGAAAGAAGATCCTGAAGCAGAGAAGAGAAACAACTCTTAGCACCCTTGTTACAGTTGTCCCCCAATGGTATAGGGGGGGGCAAGCCCAGCACATGAATGAGCTTTGCTCCATGGGCAGAGTTTATTTTTGTAGCACATGGTCACTGCTAGATGAAAGTTGCTTCTAGGGCCAAATGAGACAGGATTGGGGAAGGAATATATAGGAATTAGAGGTGGGCACGAACCGAAATACAAACCAAAGTTCGGCACAAACCGGGCCAATTCATGGTTCGCGAACTGGTGATTCGTCAGAGCCGATTTCTGACGAACCGCCACAAACTTTAGGCAGGTTCATTTGGTTCGTTTTTCGGTTCTTCACTGCAGACAGCCTGGCGCCAATCAATTAGTTTCCTAGGCACAGGGGATGGGCTTGCTGCAAACATTCTGCTGACCTGCAAGTGACCTTCTGTTGACCCAGAAGTGACGATTTGCTGACCTGGAAGTGATGTTTTCATGAATCAAACAAACTGGTTCGTGAACCGGGGCAGGTTCGTGAAACACGATGAACCATGAACCACATGGTTTGGGTTTTTTTCACGTTCATGCCCATCTCTAATAGGAACTTGTTACTTCAAGCATTTTTCTCCCAACCAGACTCCCTTCTGGTTTTGGAGTCGGCCTGGGAGACAAAGCTGTCATGTCATGGAGAAGAGTTAGAAGAGGAGGGGAATGGGCAAGAGCAGAGCTCCACTTCTTGCAAAAAAAGAATACCCTCCCCTGTAAAAGGTAAAGGTTAGTCCCCTGTGTAAGCACCAAGTCATTACTGACCCATGCGGAGACGTTGCATCATGACGTTTTCTTGGCAGACTTTTTACGGGGTGATTTGCCATTGCCTTCCCCAGCCATCTACACTTTACCCCCAGGAACCTGAGTACTCATTTTATCAACCTCAGAAGGATGGAAGGCTGAGTCAAACTTGAGCCGGCCACCGGAACCCGGCTTCTGCCAGGATCGAACTCAGGTCATGAGCAGAGCTTGGGCTGCAGTACAGTAGCTTACCACTCTGCGCCAGTCTCCATTCTTTGCACATGAAACGGTGGACACAGTGAATAAACAGATGGATCCCCAGTCACTTCTAAGGCAGCCCCTAATCCGACTGTTTTTGCATTGCCTCCTACATTCAGAGGCAAACTGTACCTTCATCTGCAGAGTCTGAGTATCAGACATGTATCGGAGATACTCCAGCCTGCAGTATGCTGTCTCCACATTGGCCTGCTGCTTAGCAATGTGCTCCTGGAATTCTGCCACCAGATGAAGGGTGGTCTGGAAGGAAGAGCAGAATAGATTTGCAAATGGGAGTGCCATCCATTTTAACTATCTTTGTCAGGGCTTTTTTTCTAGGAAAAGAGGTGGTGGAACTCAGGACTGCAAAACGATGTCACTTTGGGTCAGCTGGAACAAGGGCAGAGTTTTTAAAAGTTTAAATTGCCCTCAGCAAAAATGGTCACATGGCCAGTGGCCCCGTCCCCTGATCTCCAGACAGAGGGGAATTTAGATTGCCCTCCACGCTGCTGGGCAATCTAAACTCCCCTCTGTCTGGAGATCAGGGGGCGGGGCCACCGGCCATGTGACCATTTTCAAGAGCTGCCAGAACTCCATTCCACTGCGTTCCTGCAGAAAAAAAGCCCTGATCTTAGTAAAACCTGGGTGTCCTCAGCCTTCAGAGCCCTACCTAGTTTATCCAAACTAGGGATATTGCCAATGACTGGCAATGTGAATAGTCACTGTCCTTTTCTTCATTGCATTTGAATTGTGCATAATTACATCTCGTCCTCTGCTTCTTGCACTTCATAGCCCTTTGACCCTACTGTTTACAATTTTTCTTCATAACTCCTCTTCTCTCCTATGTCTTTTTGAAAACAAAATTCATTATAGATAACATAAAAAGTTCCCAACAAATATCTCACTCCCACATTTAATAGCGATGGGTTGGTCTCCCCAGGCAGATCAAGGAAATCCACAAGGGGTCACTTAAGGCTATATAGATTTTTGCAAGCCTGCAGAAACCCCAGATTTGTAGAAAGCCACTCAATGTGCAAAAAACCAAAAATGTGACATGTTTTTAAAAAAACCACGACTGTAACACTAACATCTGCTCATGCAGATATCAACACCCCCCTTCCCCTGCAAGTCTGGGTGAAAAAATGAGTATGAGAAATGAACAAGGGGGAAATATTGCACATCTATACTAAAATTACTCCCTCCACCCTGCAGTCACATCACTTTTGCAACTGCGGGTCTGACTGCTGAGCATAATACTCAATTGTGCCCTAATAGTACAGTATTTGACAACCAGATAAGATCTCTATGAACACACTTTATCTCAGTCTCCCCTTCCGGGATTTGTCTCTGATGGCCTCAGTGAGGAGGCTTTTGTTCCACTGCCGCAAATCAGTCTCACCTTTCGGGATTTGTCTCTGATGGCCTCCTCAGTGAGGAGGCTTTTGCTCCACTGCCACAAATCAGTCTCACCTTTCGGGATTTGTCTCTGATGGCCTCCTCAGTGAGGAGGCTTTTGTTCCACTGCCGCAAATCAGTCTCCCCTTTCTGGATTTGTCTCTGATGTCCTCCTCAGTGAGGAGGCTTTTGCTCCACTGCCACAAATCAGTCTCACCTTTCGGGATTTGTCTCTGATGGCCTCCTCAGTGAGGAGGCTTTTGCTCCACTGCCGCTCCGCTTCCTTCAGCTGCATTTGGATCCGTCCTTCTTCCAGCTGTACCTTTCTGACAAACTGCACCACCCTCTCCAGCATCTTTCTGAGTGACAGCATCACTCTGGCTTCTTGATCGCGTTCGTCTTTGTCAACTGCAGTCACCAAAGAAAACCCTCCCCATTAGAAAGTCTTATTAGAAGTGCTGGAAAGATGTTTGGCTGGAGAGACTCATGGGGAAAGGTGGCGAACGGCCTCTTCCCATATTACTCACTGTGGACTTCTTCACCAAAAGGAGAGTAAAGGGAACACACGCATGGCTACCCAAAGGTCTGTTTTTAGCTTGGTGTTCTAAGGAGTCAATAACCGCACTGACAATAGTAGACAACAGTAATTATTAGACAGTAGTAACACTGAACAGTTATGTAGCGCTTTGGAGTGTTTCTCACACAGCAGAGTCGTAATCTCCTTGCAATCTCTCCCTACAAGGTAGACCAATATTATTAGTATCCCCACATTGCAGATCTGGGACAAAGGCAAAGAGAGAATTGCCTGCCCAATGCCACCAAGTGAGTTTGTCACAGAAATACAAAAATACAGAAATAAAACTGTGAAGACTAACTAAATATAAATCAAATTACTTTTTAATCTATTATTAAGTGAATAGTCATATGAAAAGTGCAAGAGATATATGATTACAATAAACATCACATGCCCTACATGCTAATGTTTCTCTAAATTATTACAATCTCTTACAATCAAACCCTCTATAAACAGAATAGTTGCAAATACACAGTCTCTGTCTCAACAGTTAACTGAAAAGCAAATAACTCATTCTCTAGAAGGTTTGCTGACAATTAGTAACTCTCACTGAGATAAGATGTCCAATGCTTTCCACAGTCCATATGCACATAAAGGAGACAGTAGTTCCTTCTTGCGACTCCACTGACGGAGAGCTAGCTTGGGATCTCTGTTTCAATCTTCTTTATCAAAGATAGAATCGCTTAAGAAGTTGTTCTTTTACAAGACTATAATTGCATAATTTTATAACTATACATCTGTATCAGGGTTTTTTTCCAGCTGGAACGCAGTGGAACGGAGTTCCGGCACCTCTTGAAAACGGTCACAGCGCCGGTGGCCCCGCCCCGATCTCCAGACAGAGAGGAGTTTAGATTGCTCTCCACGCTGTGGAGCGGAGGGCAATCTAAACTCCCCTCTGTCTGGAGATCAGGAGGCAGGGCCACCAGCCATGTGTCCATTTTCACCGAGGGCGATTTAAACTTTAAAAAAACTCCCCCCTTGTTCCAGCTGATCCAAAGTGACGTCATTGTGTGGTCTTGAGTTCCACCACTGAGTTCCACCACCTCTTTTCCCAGGAAAAAAAAGCCCTGATCTGTATAATGCTAACTGCCTAAAGACCTTAAATCTCAAACGTGCTTGGCTGTTACTCATGAGAAACCCTTACTCCTCCTGTTCCATGATTTTCTCGTTTCTTTTTCCTACCAAGTGAGTTTGTGGCAGAAGCCAGAGCTAAAGCAGGGGTGGCATGACTTGCCGCTGTCATCCCCTTACCTTTTGTCTGCAGATATTGTTCCGAGTTCCACAGAGCATTCAAGTCTCTCCTGATTCTCCTTTGCGTTTCCTGTGCTGAGGCCACTTCCAGGAAGCGGCAAATTTCTTCTGCAGGTTTTAGTTTGTTTCTGTATTTTACCTGCAGGGAGAAAAATGATACTTTAGACTACTGGAGATGGGGGTCGTTTTGCTGCGACTCCTCACCTTCGTAAGTCACCGTCACAGCTGCTTGCTTGGTACCTTGCTTGGGTAATTTTAGTCAGCAGATGAAACCATGTTTATTCACCCAGATTTTGGGGTGAGTTAGGTTGGTTATGTAAAGAATAAAAGACGTTTTTGTGCTTTATTTTTTTTTCTCAGTTGCCCTTTATTTCTGCTGCTCTGATGATATTTGATGATATTTTTGAATGGTCTTTCTCTGCTAGCCAGCCAACCAAGTCCCTACAAAACGTACAAAGTCAACGGTTTTGTAGGGAGTTGGTTCGTTTGTTGTACTTTGACTCTCTTTTGTAACCTTTCTCTGCTAGCTGTCAACGACTCTGATATTTTTTTACTAGCCTGCCTGAATGATAATTTTAACTAGTTCTTTTATCTGAGGATTATTGCTGAGTTCCATTTGCTGCCTTGGAGAGCTTACATGCAGGCTTCCACAAATTTTGACTCTGCTTCTTAGCCAAGCCATTGGTGTGGAATCTACCCTACCATTCTAGAGAGTAAAGTTTGTTTGTTTGTTTCCTTTTGTCTCAAGTTGTAAGTCTCCCTCTGAGAAGTCTTCTTCAACCTTAAGTGGCCCTGTGGTTAGAAAAAGAGCCACTTGAGTTGGAGGAAGGCTACTTGGAGGATGATTGCATCCAAGCCATTATTTATGGCCACCCTTTCCTTAGTGGTGCAACATGCGTATGCAGGCCCGGCCTGCCCATTGAGGCCAGGCCGGCAGCCGCCTCGGACGCTAAGGTGCTGGAGGGGGTGCCAGCCCGGGGGCGGGGGCACACGTCATGGAGCTCAATTGCCCCTTGCTGCTGCGCTTGGCCAGGAGCGTGTGCTGGCAGTGGCAGCGCGGGGCCACTGAGCAGGCAGCCTCCCAGCCCTCCCGCTCAGTTGCTCTGTGCTGCCGCCGCCGGCGCCACCGCTGGCACACAGCTGCGAGCCAGGCGCAACAGGCGGCTGGGGTGGCATGCGGAGCATCTGAGCCAGAGGGCTGGGAGGATACATGCCACTGTGAACTGCCCGGCCGCCTACTGCGCCTGGCCTGCAGCTGCTGCGCCCAGCCAGGAGCGCGTGCTGGTGGCAGCAGCGTGGGGCAGCTGAGTGGGCAGCCTCCTGTTCAGTTGCTCTGTGGTCCAGGCGCAGCCGGTAACCAGGGCTGCCGGCTGTGCCTGGCCCACAGAGCAACTGAACGGGAGGACTGGAAGGCCCCCCATGTGCGCACCCAGCCCTGCATGATGACGTCACATGCACTCTAGGAAGGGCATATGTGTCTGTCCTCATGCAGGGATTTTGCAAAAGGCACACACAGCACCTCGCTGTTGCCACTGCCTTCTGCAAAAGCTTAAGTCCTCCTTCCCTTTCATTCTCTGTGAAAGAAAGGCAGGGTGGTGACTTTTCTGGGATCTGAACTTTTACCAAAAGTGCCTGCATGGCTGCCTCCTGCAAAAACCAAAGGGGCGAAAGAGAGAACATGGAAAAGCAGGGGAATGAATTCTCTCCCTGTCCTTTCATGCAACAATCCAGAGAAACATTCCTTCTTTCGACCTCCAAAGAAAGGAGGAGAAGATTCTCTACTATAACCAGTGCTTTTCAGGGCTTTTTTTCTGGGAAAAGATGTGGTGG
Organism: Eublepharis macularius; assembly: GCF_028583425.1. Classification (NCBI taxonomy): domain Eukaryota; kingdom Metazoa; phylum Chordata; class Lepidosauria; order Squamata; family Eublepharidae; genus Eublepharis; species Eublepharis macularius. The sequence continues at coordinate 5,350,043 of NC_072803.1, forward strand.
AACTCAGTGGTGGAATTCAGGACCGCACAATGATGTCACTTTGGGTCAGCTGGAACAAGGGGGGAGTTTTTTAAAGTTTAAATTGCCCTTGGCAAAAATGGTCACATGGCCAGTGGCATCAGGAGCGGAGGGCAATCTAAACTCCCCTCTGTCTGGAGATCAGGGAGCGGGGTCACCGGCCATGTGACCATTTTCAAGAGGTGCTGGAACTCCGTTCCACCACATTCCGGCTGAAAAAAAGCCCTGGTGCTTTTACTGATGGGGCAGAATCCTTGCCAGTGGCAAGTGGTGAGTGAAGTGGTGAGTGAATTTACAGCATCCAATTTACTCAGGGTAGAGGGTTTTTAAAAAAGAAATGAGCAAATAAATGAAGCAAGACTAGACAAGCTGTGCTTTAAGGCTTCCTAGCAGCCAAGGCCAGCCACTGCACCTTTTTCGTCTTCCCCTGCTTGGCAGCCTCCAGGAAGTGCAGAATTAAGAAGTCCACCTCCCTCAGCAGCTCCTCTTCTTTTTCTCTTTGGCACTCCCAGTAGGCCTGCCTCCCTTGTACCTCCTTGTCCAGAGCTGCCAACTGAAAACGAAAGCCAACAGCATGCACCTTTAGCAAGCCACCAGCAATGGAAATGGGGCTGAGAAAGGAGGATGTGCCAAAAGACAACCTTCTTCGTGGCTTGGTCATTACCAGGTCCGGGTCTGGGTTTCCTCGTGGCAAGCTTCCCAGGGACTGGACAACGGGCATGACAGCATTCGTCCAGGGATTAATCTGAGCACCAATTACCGGACCGGTTTCCCCAGTTATAGGATCGATGGTTCGGAAGCCAACTGCAATTGGGGCCAAACCTAGAAGCAATCCAAAGGGAACAATTGAAGCTGTCGGAAGGGCTCACATCTTGAATTCTTTTAAAAAATACTACAGGCTGGATCTAGGGTGGTCAGCCTCCAGATTGGGCCTGGAGTTCTCCTGGAATGACAGCTGATCTGCCGATGACGGAGATCTGTTCCCCCAGAGAACATGGCTGCTTTGAGGGTGCGCTTTATGACATTATAACCCACTTAGGTCCCTCCTCAAACTCCACCATCCCCAGGCTCGATCCCAAATATCCAGGAATTTCCTAACCTGGAGTTGGCAACCCTAGCTGGATCACACAGATTTCCCCCCCCCCCCCATGAAAGCCTTCTGCAGGAGTGGAAGGTTCCTTGTGCTGTCCAGAGAGAAAGTGCTACCATTGGTGGAAGAGATCCATGGAGCCGTCAGTTAGGCATCTTTTATAGAAAGCAAGCATCCCCCTCTCCTCCTTTGACAGCTTTCTGAGGACAGACTCCAAAGGCAATTTATTTAAAGACTTTAAAAACGGACAGCTTATCGTGGTCGATCTCTTGTTCCATTACCAATCATTACACTGGTATCCCACACCAGATTGTATCTGCTCACTTGCGTTGTTGTAACTAGGCCCTCAGGGTCCCCATCCAGTCCCCCACCTTTTCCGTTGGCATCTTCTGTGGTCCCTGCTAGTGGCACCGGCTGCCCTGTTTTCCAGTCACATTCCACTCCAAGAATGGGGACCATCAAGCGTGAACCTCCAGGATCCGGAATGTTCATTCCAAACACTGCAGGGATCCAAAGTTCTGTGCTGGGATATTTGATCATCCCTAATTGGGATTTAAACAACAACAAAGAGGACTGAGGCTGAATGACAGAAATACTAGTCAAAAGCTCATTGCCGTGATGTGTGCTGAGCAGGGCTTTTTTCTGGGAAAAGAGGTGGTAGAACTCAGTGCGCGGCTCTTGGAGAAAATGGTCACATGGCTGGTGGGCCCGCCCCCTGATCTCCAGACAGAGGGGAGTTGAGATTGCCCTCCATGGGAGGGCAATCTCAACTCCCCTCTGTCTGGAGATCAGGGGGCGGGGCCACCAACCATGTGACCATTTTCAAGAGGTTCTGGAACTCCGCAGAGGGCAATCTCAACTCCCCTCTGTCTGGAGATCAGGCGGCAGGGCCACCAGCCATGTGACCATTTTCAAGAGGTTCTGGAACTCCGCAGAGGGCAATCTCAACTCCCCTCTGTCTGGAGATCAAGGGGCGGGGCCACCAGCCATGTGACCATTTTCAAGAGGTTCCGGAACTCCGCAGAGGGCAATCTCAACTCCCCTCTGTCTGGAGATCAGGGGGCGGGGCCACCAGCCATGTGACCATTTTCAAGAGGTTCTGGAACTCCGCAGAGGGCCATCTCAACTCCCCTCTGTCTGGAGATCAGGCGGCGGGACCACCAGCCATGTGACCATTTTCAAGAGGTTCTGGAACTCCGCAGAGGGCAATCTCAACTCCCCTCTGTCTGGAGATCAAGGGGCGGGGCCACCAGCCATGTGACCATTTTCAAGAGGTTCCGGAACTCCGCAGAGGGCAATCTCAACTCCCCTCTGTCTGGAGATCAGGGGGCGGGGCCACCAGCCATGTGACCGTTTTCAAGAGGTTCCGGAACTCCGTGCCACCGCGTTCCTGCTGAAAAAAAGCCCTGCTGCTGAGGAATGGCCTGCATGTTGCTCAGGATGTTGGAGGCAGCTCAGGAGGGCACCCACGGCATCTTCTCCTCGCACCAGGCCTGGAAGGCAGGCTGAGAAGTTGTGATGGGCTTGAGCCAGTTTTGCAGCTGAGCAGGAATTTCAGCTCAAGTCTCCTCAGTGCTAGTCCAACACGCTAGCTGGTGCACCCTGTAGACACTGCGATAAGCATGCATGTGCACGCTCACACCCAGTGTGCAGAATTCCCATTGGTGAGCCTTTAGCCACCTAGCTGCAAAGGTTGCACCAATTTTGTTCTCACCAAACCAGTATGCCTAAATACGGCATTTTACTTTTCAGCATCTGTAAGAAAGAAGATCAGATGACAGGTTATGGAGCAGCAGAAGGGACATTCTAAAGGAAGAATGCCCCCACATTCTTAAAATGTTAGTTTTCTGCTCAAAATTCACTCACCCTGCCCCCACTTGGCTACCTTTCACCCTGTGGGACTCTAGATGACCAGAAAACAGACATCTGAAAACTCCTGGAAGGAAATCAGCTAGGGGGGAGTTCAAGGAAAAAAACAGCTAACGGGGAAAGGGGGGCAGGCATAAATTCTTCTCAGCATGGCAGCCTCCTCAGGTGGCTTCCACAGAGATAAGACAGGACTCAACAGCACGCACTGCCTGCCGATGCCATGAAGGCCTTTCCACCTTCCATTGCCATCTAATTCAGTTTTGGACTGTTGCTTGCAGTCAGTAATGAGATGGAGGAGGATGAACAAGCGTAAGATTAATCTTGACAAGTCAGAGGTTCTGTGGGTTAGTAGAAAGGCTGACCAGCGATGTGAGATTTTCCCTGTCTTGGATGGGGTAACACTCCCCTTGAAAAGTCAGGCTCACAGCTTAGGAGAATGGCTTGACACAGCGGTCACCTTAGAAAGCCAGGTGGCTGCAGCGGCTCTGAGGGCACTTGCCCAGCTTTGGCTGGTGTGTCAGCTGCACCCATTCCTGGCTCAGTCAGATGTAGCTATGCCTTAGTTACATCTTGACTAGACTACTACAATGCACTTTGCTTGGGACTACCCTGGAAGACTGCAGCTAGTGCAAAATGCTGCAGCTAGACTATGGGTTGGGCCAGTTACTAGGAATATGTAACCCCAATATTACAGTAGTGACAGCGGCTACTGATCTGCTCCCAAGCCCAATTCAAGGTGATTGTTTTATCCTTCAAAGCTGTACATGGCTTGGGACTGGGGACTCTAAAGGACCGTCTTCTCCCATACGTTCCTGCCTTGGAGTTAAGATCCCAGGAAGAGGCCCTCCGGACTGTCTCATTGACCGAAGAAGCTTGGTTGGTGGATACACAGAAGAGGGCCTTTTCAGGGGCAGCCCCACAATTAAGAAAGAATCTCCCCAAGGGAAGTGCGCCTGGCCCCCTCATTCTTGATCTTCAGGAGGCAGCTGAAGGCTGTTTTATTTCAGATGGCTTTTGTTTAGCCACTTTTATTGGCTTTAACTGATTTTTTGATGTATTGGTGTTTGTTTCTGTTTTATATTGTAAGCCGACTTGAGTTCCTCTAAGATGGAAGGCAGCCAACAGTTTAAACAAACAAACTCCAGGCCGTTCCTGACCCCTTGCCTTATTTCCTTCAAACAGCTCACCCAGCTTGCCACCAGTGCTCTTGAGATTTGAAGCGATGGCTCGTTGCTTCTCCAGATTTCGTAGCCTGTATATCAAATAATCAAGCCCCCGGGACAATGCCGCAATCATGTCTTCTTCGGCAGCTTTGAGGGCTCTCTGCCCGTCTCCTGCAGAGCACGCGTCCTCACAAATGGAGTCTTTATATTCCCCAAGGACTTTAACTGTGTGGATCTGAGTGACAAGAAGGTTGGCTTCTAGGAGTGCCTGATAACCCCCTGCGTGGGGAACCATCTTGCCTTGCTGGAGGCAAACGCCTTGCATGCGAGCTGTCTTCCCACTTAGTGGCTCGATAAAGGAATCTCCAATAAGCAGAAAGCTCTCTGAGGATCCTTGTAACCCTCCCACCGGAACCACATCTCCTGCAGTCAAAAAAGAAAAAAAAAACAAGAAGATTAGTCCAGCTATTCTCCTTAGCTTGCTGGTTTCACATTCATTTCAGAGCTTTATCTAGATAGATCTTTTCACCTTAACTTCTGATATTTACCACACCAACTAACTGTCTGCAGGATTCCCTAATATACATCACAGGAAAGTCCACAGGGGTGAAACTGAAGTCATAATTCTCCTTGTGGTGATTTTATCCCATCAAAAGCCTTTGTGGGAATGTGACCTCCTTGAGGTAACCAAATTTACCTCATATTTTCTCATATTTTGTCGGGGTTTGCCTCCCTGGGCTCCAAATAAGGCTTGTGGAAGGCTTAAGAAAAGAAAATCTCTAGTGTACCATGGGCTGTAGTCCACAAATCCTGTTAACCTGTTTTTATATTATGGCTGTTTTTTCCTCCTGCTGGCGGTTAAAGTAGTCAGCTTTCTCAAAATGAGCTGGGATTGGGATTAGGAATTTTGAATCTTGACACACACAGACACACACACAACAAGGGAGATTTCCATTTTCTGCTATTGTGAATGGTCTATGTTCATTAACATTTCTTGATCAATTTGACTTTTACATAATTACCTCTTACTCTGTACTTCCTACATTTCATGGCCCTTTCACATGCTATAATATCTTTTTCTTCATAACCTCATAAATAAAGCGAGAAACGCTGCACACATTTCACAGAAGAGCAGTAGTCCATGAGAGTTATGCTAGAATAAAGTCTGGTGTTTATGGTGCTACAAGACATCTGCTTATTTCAGCCTTCTTAAGGCGCCCTTTCCCAGTAGAGATTTTTAGGTGTTGATGCCACAGGCATTTGGCCAGGGAGGAAAAGACCTTTTGGAATATGTCTATATTGCTTTTTAAAATGAGTGATATGAAACTGAACAAGATGAAAAATGCTTACCAACCTTCCAGTACAGAAACCCCCACCAGAACTATTTTAATGCATCATATTAATCGATCAGTGGAATTATTTCCAAAAGGGTCAGCTTTGCCAGTTAAATTAATGAATAGAGCCACTCTTAAGAGTAGCCATATCTTTAATTTCATTCTTTCCTTCTCACTTAACTTTATGGGAAAAGGTTATTGATCGATGAGCTTGTGAAATAATTTTCTGAGAAGCCAAAGGTTTCTCTCTCAGACTTTTCTGTGTGAGCCATACAATTTATTAAGTTCCATTTATTTGGTAAATTATTACTTAGTAGTTAATTATTATTATTATTTCTTTTAAAATTATCATCTCTTTGTCGAGAGGCGGTGCTGACGATATCAGCACTCCCTTCTTGGTGCCCCAGGGCATCAAACCTGGCACCCACCTAGGACCAGTGGGTCTGTGGACACGCTCCGTGGAGAAACACATTGTGCCCACCAGCCAGTCCATAACTACTGGCCGTTTTACCAGCCAGCCATCAGACAGTCAGCCATCTGGCAGCTCTGCCCTAGTGGCGGAAAAGGGTCTGCCACTGGTCCCTTGTGGGTTTGTCTAATTAATAAATCGTTATGTAGGCCCCAGAAACCTAATTAAGGATTCCATGTTTGGGCCATTAGCAGAGTCGATCATTTGGCATAGGAAGCGTAATTATAGGGGGTTGTGAGCTTGTTCTGTTGGCTGGTGTGTGTGCAGGAGAGAAAATAAATAACATCATCAACAACAACAACATTCGATTTATATACCGCCCTTCGGGATGACTTAACAACACCCACTCAGAGCGGTTTACAAAGTATGTTATTATTATCCCCACAACAAAACACCCTGTGGGGCTGAGAGAGCTTCTAGAAGCTGTGACTGACCCAAGGTAAAACGGAGGCTGGCAACAGGACTTTGGGGGCCAAATCTGACATACAGGCAGCAAGTGGGCCATCCTTGTTTTAGAACACCACAACACAGTAACTCAATAGCTGCATTGCAGACACGCATTGCACCGGGGGCTCCCAGCAGCCAGGCCTTCACTCCTGTGCTAGCTGTCTGAGTTTTGTACTTCATGTCGGGTTGTCAACTCTGGGATGGGAAATTCCTGAAGTTTTGGGGGGGGGGTGGAGCCTGGAGAAGGCGGGGTCTTGAGATCTTGCCGGTCTGGAGATCGGATCTCCAGGCTCCACCTGGACGTTACAAGGAGACAGTGGGAAACTCACCCGGGATGGATCCTGAAATAACTTACATTCACTACTGCTGCAACAAATGTGCTTTATAATTATACAAACATACAAATATATATATATATTTTAAGGCTAACGCTCTCTAATCAATGTGACCAATGTGCTCAGCATCAAACAGACATACAGTGATACAAAATCACAATATAACAAGTGCAACAAATGCAGTACATTCTCTTGTTACTAAGCCCTCTGCGAGGTTCATAGCTTATATATCAGTCTGAGATAGCAAAGTCCTATTCCAATAGCTTTCCAGGAACAGGGCAAAGACTCCAGGCTCACGGAGGAAGATGGTAAGTATGCGTCTATTCAACAAATTATGTTGTTTCTTTCCTTTTCTTTCAGGTGTCTACCAAGATGTAACGCAGGTGGTACATCGTGATGCAGCCCTAGCTGTGGCCGGCTGGCGGCAGATTTCGTCGTATAGACTTCGTCAGGGGCTGTAGAGTCACCTGATCAGTACAATTCTTTCTTGAAACCTGGAGAGTGACGCAGGCACCCTGGCTTACGCGTGCAACAGCACCATCCAGGCTTCAGTGCCAGCCCTGCCACCATACAGTCAGAGGATCCCTGCCCACCAGGCCCTTGGTATTTGTTCCTCATGCTGAGGAGACTGTGCCCAGCTCATCTCCTGTCCTTCCATTGCTGTCCATTGGGTAGCTGACTTCCTGCCTCTGGCCCATCTGCACTGCCAGCCCACTCCCTGCAGACCTGACAGATGTAAAAGCCTTGCAGAAGCAAAACTGGGGCTGTCGTCACACGGGCATCTCTTCCGTTAAATTTACAGCATATAGCGTCCTACCTGTTATCGGCACAGTAACGTTTCTTTGGGTCACCTAATGGCTCTTCACGCCACAAGCTGTCCACACCAAAGCACTCTGTTCTGTTCTCTCTAACCACGCAGAAGCAGCTCCTCCCCCCCTTTTTTTATTATTCTGGCGTTTAATTCCGCTATAACGGAATAACAGCATATAAACATTCCGTTAAAGCAAAACATTATGACCCTTTTGTTTTTCCAACTTTGAAATTATATAAATAGCCCTTTGCCCGCCGAAAACTCCGTCTGACGTGATCCCCATCACTGAAGACTCTGCCATGGCGATTGAGTCATTTTTACTTCAGCAGAAAGTTTGCATTGTGTTATGTCGTTATGGCGTTATAAGGACATAATAAAATTTAAAAAAGGGAAGTCGCAGGAAGAAATGGATTCTGGGATTGAAGGGAGGGCATAGGACGTTGCGAGGCGAAATACATCGATGTGAGGCATTCACACTGAGGCACAAAATAGCACGACTATCAAGCACAAAGCAGAAGAGAGAAAATCGCTACAGTGTTGGAATAAGGTGGGTGTTTGCCAGGAAATAGCGCCATTTTAGCGCTAAATAAAAGCCCGTGTGACGACGGCCTGGGTGATGAAATCAAGGCACACAACAATGGCAGGGGAATGTTGCTCCTACCTGTGTTATTATCCAAGGCAACCCCGAGGATAGGAACAATTTTCCCTCCCTCTGGCTCTCTCATGGGTCCACCAGTTTCAAGAGGTGTCACTGTTCCTGTCAGAGGATTCAGGTACGTCCCACCCAAAGATAGCTTTTGGCCAGTTTGGGGGTGAATTGTGACGGCAAGAATTGGCACCTCGATCTCTGTCGCGGGATCTTGCATGAAGCCTCCTAATTTGAAAACTTTCTCCGGCTGAAGAACTGGTAGGTTACTCTTTACTGGTAACCCAGTCCTGGGAGAAATAGGATATGGTACATAGGGGAAGATGGGGACTTCTGAATGATGGATCTCACCTAAACAGAGACAATAGTTATTACAGACCACACGAGAGGACATTCAGATAAAATGCTTTTTCACCAAGATGGTAAAAATCACCTTGCTGCTAGTGGAGGCTCAGTAGGGCGTGCCCCTTGAGGCCACCACACCTTCCTGCTGCCACCTATTACCACCTAACTGCCTCTTACTTACTGCCCTTTCCCCCAGCTCTCATCACTCACTTCCTCACTCCCAAGTCCCCGCCCAGGAACTGATGCAGCCAGTGCGCCTCACTTCCTCATCTTTAAAGACAGCACAGCAAGCCACTCATGGCCAATGGGGCTTCTCCCCCGCTTCGGCATGGAACCAGCACTCAAGCAGCTCCCAAATGGGAGCAGATCCTATAGCAATGCTGAATGTTACCTTAATGCCAGACAACCCCCACTGTATAAGGGCGATCATGGCCGTTTCCACACGCCATTATAGGGCTGGCCTGCTCATGTTATGCTGGTGGCTTTTCTCCAGGAATCCCGATGTCTCCATTTGCAAAACAGTTGCCGGCTGTTTCGCTTTTGTTTTTCGGCACCTTTTCTGGGGCTGTTTCCCCACACCCTTATAGGGACAGCCCATTCATGATATGTAGGGCTTGCACATCCATGGAGGCGGGTCTGGCAGCCGCCTCGAGTGCTGAGGTGCCGGAGGGGGCGCCAGGGGCAGGGGCGCGCGCTGCGTAGCTGGTGGCAGCAGAGTGGGAGGGCTAGGAAGCTGCCTGCATGCCGCCCCAGCCACCTGCCGTGCCTGGCCTGCAGCTGCTGCGGCTGGCCAGGAGCATGCGCTGGCGGTGGCAGCATGGAGCAATCTGAGTGGGCAGCCTCCCAGCCCTCCCGCTCAGTTGCCCCGTGCTGCTGCTGTTCAGTTGCCCTGTGCTGCACTCAGCTGCGGGCCAGGTGCAGCAGGCAGCTGGGGCAGTGTGGGGCAACTGAGCAGGAGGGCTGGGAGGCCACCCATGCGCTGTCCCAGCTGCCTGCCGTGCCAATGGGGCTGGCTAGCAGCACATGCTGCGTGAAGACATCACACGCAGTGACATCATCATGCAGTCCGGGTGCACGTGTGTGTGCATGGAGACAGCAACAGCCTTGAAGCTGCCCCCAGCCTCAGGTGCCAGAAACTCTGGCACTGGCCCTGACGATATGCTGGTGGCTTTTCCCCAGGAATCCAGATGTCTCTGCAGACTGTTTCACTTCAGATTTTTTTGGTGCCTTTCTGTGACCACGGGAAAGTGTGTTCCCAGAAAAGTTACTGAAAAAATGGAGCCAAAACAGCCTGCAACTGTTTGACATCTGGATTCCTGGGGAAAAGCCGCCAGTGGTGTGTGAAAATGGCCCATATATGGATCTGCCCGTAAGCAGGTCAAAGCGCGGGTCTTACCAGATGCATAATCAACCACGGGGATCAGCTTAGAGGTGACGGGATTGCACCCAATATTCCCAGTTATCGGGAGCATTTTCCCAGTGTCAGGATGCAGAAAGTGATCAGGTGATGCAGGTATCAGAGACTGGTTGGCCAACAGCATAACAGCATCAGGGGTGGGCATTATTAATCTACTGGTAGCATCCTGGTACACCACATCGTGCGCCTTCACTGACCCACCGGGTCCTAAAAACAGCAACGGAGCCCATGAAAAAGATAAACGGAGCACTTGCCAATACTAATTAATAAATGCAACACTTGCCAACAACTAACTAACTAACTAACTAACTAACTAACTAACTAACTAACTAACTAACTAACTAACTAACTAACTAACTAACTAACTAACTAACTAACTAACTAACATAAAATACATAAATGATATCTGAAACTTTAAGCTCTTTCAATGACCGACATCTGGGGGAGAGATTTGCCTGGAGGTGCATGCGACAACTTGCTAAGGCCATTTCGCTTGGCTTTCGTTTGTGTTATTCCCAGCTCTGCTTCATTTGCTTTCATATCCTTTTTAAAAAAATTGTTTTACCGATTTTCCCTCAAAAGACAGGGAGCATTGTTAAGCAATAAGATTAGGCTTCCACACTCCTCGCCCCTTTCCTCAACTTTTCCCTCTCGTGCACAATGTGCAGCCTGAATATTGAAGACTTTCTGGGGTGGTTCTGAACGAACAACAGTTTCTTGCGACATTTGAACCAGGTGAAATGACAAACCAAGATCTTTCATATTGATAAATGATACTGAGAGGCTGCAACAAGACAGTGCCGTTTGCCATACTTTGCGTAATCAGAATGGGCAGTAGAGACCAGAAATTCTAGATATGAAAATAAACTTTAAAGGATCTGCCTAAATGACAAGTTTGAGCCAGTTTCAAATTTGATTAACTGCCACAGTTTGCATCCAAGGAAAACTTAGAACTGTAGATCTGTCCAAGGATTAGCGACTCTAAATAATAATCTCAGTATTTGTACAGAACTGCAGTTCCCATGGTTCATAGGGGAAAAGCATCACCAATTTCCAACTGGTATAACTTGGCAGCACAGAAGTGACTTTACCTGGGGCAGTGTTAATGATGGCAATTCTAACAAAGAGCCTTCTCTTTCTCCTTGGGGAAAGATGCCAGTTTTGAAGAGTTTACATTTACCTACAATGTCTTCCTTGGAGAGTAGCTTGGTCTTCTCTTTGTTAATAAGCTGAGCTCCCAGCCCTTCTCCCAGAACCCCCCACACCATGAGCCTCTGGCACTCCTTTATGACTGCGCTGGACATCCGGTTGCTTGCAGCGTCGATCAGGGTTAATAGCCTGAAAACAGCACAATAAAGAAGGAAATAAATAACAACAACAACATTTGATTTATATATCAGTCTTCAGGACAACTTAACACCCACTCAGAGTGGTTTACAAAGTATGTTATTATTATCCTCACAACAATCACCCTGTGAGGTGGGTGGAGATGAGAGAGCTCTGAGAAGCTATGACTGACCCAAGTCACCCAGCTGGCTTCCATCGGAGGAGTGGGGAATCAAACCTGTTTTTCCAGATTAGAGTCCTGCTGCTCTTAACTAGAGGTGGGCACGAATCACAATATGAAGCAAAAAAACGCACAAACCAGGCCGATTCGTGGTTTGTGAAAACACAGTTCATGGGACCGCATTTTCCACAAACTCCACGACTTTTTTGACCCGGTTCATGCAAATCGTCAGCGGTTTGTAAAGCCAGACAGGCTGGTGCTGCTGATCGTGTGTGAAACTGACAGCCCCATTCTCCTGCCGCAGTTTCACAGACCCCGCACTGGGTTCAGCCGATGGGCTGAAGCCGGTGCGGGGTGAATGAAGCTGACAGCCCCTTTCTCCTGCCGCCCGAGTGGTAGGAGAACGGGGCTGTCAGTTTCACAGACCCCACACTGAGTTTAGCTGATGGGCTGAAGCCTGTGTGAGGTGACTGAAGCTGTCAGCTCCCGCTGAAGTTCGGGTTTACCCGAAGAAGGAAAATGATTTGTAATACCCTGAAAGCTGAAGCAGCAAGGTGCTTCGGGTCCAGATTTAAATGACTTCGATATGATCTGTAAAGATTCGGAGTATGCTGAAGCAAGGAGGGCATTTTTCCCGAATCGGATACCCAAAGCGCAAACCCCTACTTCCAACTGTTGCTCACTCATGTGAGAAGACGCCCTCAGAAGGGACCTTTGGGTGGCTTTTGAAGGGATTAGGCAAATTCATGGAAGAAGGTCTAGGAATGGCTCTTGGATATATTATCTACATGGAACCTTCAGTCTCTGAGGCAGAATTCCTGAGATGTTGAGGAGCAACAAGGGAATAGCCTCCATACATTTGGTGAGTCTCTAGGGATGCTAAACTGGTAACTCATGAACACAGAATGCTGGATTTGGCATGTCTTGGTCTGATTTTGGAAGGCAACACTTGTAATCTGAAATGCACATCCAGGTCAAATCAAAGTAAAAATTTAAAGTAGAGCAAGACTATGATATGGGTGTAAGCAGGGCTTTTTTTCTGGGAAAAGAGGTGGTGGAACTCAGTGGGTTGCCCTCAGAGAAAATGGTCACATGGCTGGTGGCCCTGCCCCCTGATCTCCAGACAGAGGGGAGTTGAGATTGCCCTCCGCGCCACCAAGCGGCGCGGAGGGCAATCTAAACTCCCCTCTGTCTGGAGATCAGGGGGCGGGGCCACCAGCCATGTGACCATTTTCAAGAGGTTCCGGAACTCCGTTCCACCGTGTTCCAGCTGGAAAAAAGCCCTGGGTGTAAGGTTGCCACCCTCCAAGGGGGTCCTGGACATTTCCTGGAATTACAACTGATCTTCAGACTTCAGAGATCAATTCCCCTGGAGAAAAGGGCTGCTTTGGAAGGCGGACTCTATAGTGTCATACCTCACTGCATTCCCTCCCCAAACCCCACCCTCCTCAAGCTCCTCCCTCAAATCTCCAGGAATTTCTCAGTCTGGAGCTGGCAACCCTTTGAGTATGAGGTTTGAGTGTTTGGAGAGAATGGCCCGCACCTCTGATGGTCTGGTTCTGACCCAGAGGCTTGGCCATCCCCAGAAGCCAGGATATCTGTGAGTGTCTCCATCATTCTCACTGCCTCCCGGAGGGAAGAATGGAATGCCACCCAGTGCTCCTCCCGGCATTTGAGTTCCTGGCTCAGCAGTTGCAGCTGTCGGCTCACACTCTCTTCGTATTCTGCTGCCAGGTGCTTTCGGCGCAGGATCTCGGCTTCTGCCTGGTTACAACATGAAATGCAGGTTCCCTTTAGCCACAGGTGATCGACACATACACACTTGCACATTTGGAAAGAAGACAGATTTAAGCTTGGAATACCGAACCCAAATTGCACATCCTAATTAGTTTCAGCTGCCCCCTCCCCAGCCGAGCAAAAAGCTGGGTTCAAAGTAATGGTTGCCAACTCCAGGTTGGGAACTTTGGGGGCAGAGCCCAAGGAGAGTAATGTCTGGGGGGGGGGCTCAGCAGGGACATGATGCAGAGTTCACCCTCCAAAGCTGCCGTTTTTTCCAGAGGGACTGAACTCTGCAGTCTGGAGATCAGTGGCATTTCTGGGAGAATTCCAGGCCTCACCTGCAGGTTGGAAAAGAGCTCCTCATAGTTATATATGGGTCCTCTCTCCTCCCTGCTTTACCTATCATGATGCAAAACATGTTGCCATTTTACAGCCATTGCATCCAGGGCCAGTTAAAGAGGTTTTTTTTAGTTGTCTAATCATCCATTCCGCATATTTTTAAAAGCTCAGTATAATGAGGCTTTCTCAGCAAATAACTGAAGCAAACATGAAGAAAAGTATCAAAAGTTTGCTCTCCTTGATAACATCTACTACTATATAAAAGGTAAGCAGTATTGGCGACGATTCACCTTTTATATTGAGGCAGTCGTCCCAAGCCTCTTTGGCCTCAGAAGGGCTTGCAGCTGGCCGGCTCCATACTTCTCAGCCCCGATGGGGATGGGGACAGGGACAGGGCAGGAAGGATGAGTCCACCACCTCCGCCCTCTCCAGCCGTGATCGACCTGGAAAGGGGCAGGACAGGCAAGCCACTCTGGCTGGGGAGGGGGGCAGGTGAGCCATCCGTGGAGCCCTCCCCAGCCACAATGGGGCTGGGGCTGGTGGCAGGCATACTCAGCTCACCTGCGCTGCTTTCCCCAAGTCTTGATGGGCGGGCAGTGGCGGGCATGCCCAGCTTGCCCATACCGCCCATCCCAGCCTCGAATGCACTAGCCCAATTTCTTCCCATTTGAGGCTGAATCAGGCCAGTGCAGGGCACAGGAACGCTGTGGGGGCAGCACAACGTGCCATGGAGTGCTCCTGTGCTCTGCACCAGCCTGATTTCCACCTGTTTGAGGCTCATACAGGGTGCAGAAACGCTGTCAGGGCGGCGTGATGGGCCCTGTAGTGCTCCTGTGCTCCACACCAGCTCAATTTCTGCCCGTTTGAGGCCCTGCTAGAGCCCGTTGTATTGTTAAACACAACAGGCTTTGTTGCTATTTTTTAATATTTTTGTTGGCATTCCCAATTGCCCCAGAGCCACAATGACATCCAAAAAGGAGAGTCTTCCTTCGCTGAATGACTATTCAGCTAAAGCTTTTGTATACTAATTACTTTGATTAAAGCTTACAACAGAAATACTTGAGTCCAGTAGCACCTTTAAGACTAACCAACTTTACTGTAGCATAAGCTTTCGAGAACCACAGTTCTCTTCGTCAGATGCAGAAATACTTAGCATTCACACAGCATTTTTTTATGCAAAGCACTTCATAAATAGAATCTTCAACAGCCTGTAAGACCACCATTATCACAGACACACACACACACATGTTGCTGATGCAGGACTGACTCTGCATGGCTTTTCTAAGGTCACCTCATGAGTTCATGTAGAGCCATGATTCTGCATCTTCCTGGATCGCAGCTCAGCCCCTTAGCTAGGCCATCTGAGCTCACAGTCCTTTGCTATTCTCCATGCAACCAAATGGAAGCCTCTTGGTACCCTGCTATATGGAGGCTACAAAGAGGGCCCTTCTTTCTTGGGGACTTTTGCATGAACAAACACTGCAGACAGTGGCGTACACAGTCCTCTGCTTCTTCAAACCACCCTCAACTGCCCTCTTTCAGTGGGAGAACAATACAAGAGCCCAATACTGGGAGGAAGGGGGCTTAACTGGCCAGGGCCTTTGATCCAATCAGTCTTCTACCTGCTCTTTTGCTTTTGCATAGTTTCCCAGTAAAGCTCTGTCGCCAGGATCTTCTCGGTCTGGGATGCACATTCTGGCTACCCAAAGGTCTCGGAGTGAGGCTGTTTCATCCAGAAGCTTGTGGTATAAGATTTTCAGCTGCAAAGGAGATGCAAATGCAGGAAACGAGTGAACTGCGATCGCTGGTCCAGCATCAATATCGAAATACACATCGTCAGTCTTTCAGATGCCACTAGACGAGTTTTATTTTTCTTCACTTTTAAGTCTTAGGATTCCCTGAGCT
Source organism: Eublepharis macularius (assembly GCF_028583425.1). NCBI lineage: Eukaryota > Metazoa > Chordata > Lepidosauria > Squamata > Eublepharidae > Eublepharis > Eublepharis macularius. The sequence continues at coordinate 5,365,517 of NC_072803.1, forward strand.
CATGATAATAGCTCTTCTTTGAAAAATGCTTTTACTTTTATGTGTTGTTATGCTTTGAGATTATTATAATTGTTAAAACCATGGGGGTTCCTCACAGTCCAGCCAAATGATTCTCCTGCAGCGCTGAAGGTGCAGCACTGCAAGGGTTTGGAAGCAGGGACTCTGACAGCACCACGTCTTATTCGCTGTGCCACCAAGGTAGCCTGCAGTACTCTCAGCTGCACAGTTGAAGACGGCCTCAGGTGATATCACAGCTCCTAGTCTAGCAGGAGTTAGGTGATACAAGGAGCCAACAGACCCCACTGGGCTCATAAAACTGCTGATTTTGGCCTGTATCTTCATCCTGAGAGCCCTGACCGGGATGGCCCAGGTGAGCCTGATCTCATCAGATCTCAGAAGCTAAGCAGGATGGGCCTTGGTTAGTTAATTGGATGGGAGACCTCCAGCAAAGACCAGGGTTGCAGAGGCAGGCAATGGCAAACCACCTCCGTTAGTCTCTTGCCATGAAAACCCCACCAGGGGTTGCCCTAAGTCAGCTATGACTCGAGGGCACTCTCCCCCCACCACTTCATCCTGAGTAACTTTTAGATGTTGTAGACTGGTTAGGTAACAGCTGAGCCAGCTGCTTATACACAACCAACTGACCCACCCACTAATAAATCCTGACAATAATTTATATATTATTTTAACTGCTAGTGATAAAGGTGGGGGGGGAGAAACAAAACTGGTTACCTCTTCTTTAAATTGGCTGAGTTTGGCTGTGACTGCCAGAGACTGTGTAAGAAGAATTTCAAAGAAGATGTTGGTATTGAAGGAGTCCAAGTCAATCTGTTCCTCGGAGTTCCAAGCCTCACACTTATCTAGGTAGAGAACTACAATGAAGTCCAAGAATACTTTTTCTGTCATTCATTCACCAATGTATTAAAAATAATTCTGCTTAATCCTAATAGCACCCCCCCCACGGCACACTGAGGGAGAGGAAGAAGGGAGTGTGACCTCCAGACAATCGCTTTCTACCTACCTAAACTACCTCATAGGGTTGTTGTACAAATAAAATGGGAGGTGCTATTGACTATATCCTAGTTCCCCAGTGCAAAAAGCTCCCCCAAATTTGCTCCACCTAGCACCCCCCCCTCGAGGCATACCGGCTTTTATGTACATATCTGCTTGCTTTAGCGCCTTCTGGTCATTTGCTAGGAGAAACAATAGCTCAGGTAACATATGCATTGATTTGCTTTCCTCAGTCGAGCCAGTATCCTGACACTGTTGTTGCCAACGGAGGTTTTAAACCAACCTGTTGCCTGCGTCTTTACCCACCCCCTTTTGCTCCCCCACCCTTGCGTGGCATCTAGCAGATTTTGGACTATGGTGCTTGCTTGTTACCCAGACACTGCCCCAAACCTGTTGGTTTTTAATATCAATAAATATCCCTCAGATTTTATAAGCATTCCTCATTGTCAAAAAAAATGAGGCATAAGGCTGTGTATCCCATTAACATCTCCTTTCCCCCTTGGGTAACCCTCACAAACTAAAGAGCGAGGGAGGGAAAATCCTAAAGATGCCTAGCACTTAGGAACAATGCTAATGGATACAACAATAGCAACACTTGCAGCAGCAGCAACAACAATAATAAAGCAACGATAATGACACGTTTTAAAAGATAAGGTAGAAAGCGGGAGGAAGAAGAATGCTGGAAGAGAAAAGCAAGAATCTTGTACATAATGCGCATGTGTTGCCAGCAGAACAGTAACTCGGAAGTTAAGTCCCACTGAAATTAGCGAAGTTGTAAAATGAATTACTCTCTATTATTATTATTATTACTTCCATTTGTAAACCACCCATCCTCGGGGGCTCTGGCCGGTGAACATCAGTTAAAATCAATAAAAACAAAAAAACCCAATAATTCTAAAATCAACATACAATTAAAAATAATAAAATAAATTAACCAAACACATTAAGGTGCAATGGTGGGGAGAACCCCCCACCGCAAAGGTGGGAGGCCGACATGGCACCACCCCCTATAGGCAGGAGAGGCCAGCATGAGATTCTTACTGAGCATCACACTAAGTGTGGGATTGTACAGTGTCCACTGGCCGGCTGCCTGACGTATGGGTACAGCACGGGGCTATGTAGTGCCCATTCGTTAGCTGACCCACGCTTGAGTGGCAGTATATTATCTGTCCGCTTCCCGCCCCCTGTATGTTGATGGGCAGGAATCTGGAACTGACCCCGTCTTGGGACAGTTATTACCTGTTTGTTGATTTTATAATATGAACTTTTGATTTATGAATTCTTGTTTAATATTTTATTGTATTTTTATAACTGTTGTACCTCGCCCTGAGCCCGCTTGCGGGAAGGGCAGGTTAGAAATGTAATAAATAATAATAATAATTTAAAAATATAGGCTGGAATGTAGGACAGCCAACAAGGCTGGTGTATAGAAAAAGCTAACAATCCAGACAGTGGATCAAGCTGACCCTCAGCTATGATCTACACAGATCTGCCTATAAAGGTGGCAAAGAGAATTTAGGATGTGTCCTACCAAGCATCATTCTCCAGCGGAAGCACCCACTCAATCTGATTCAACAGAAACAATCTACTTTCTCGTTTGCTTAATATTCTCCTTAGAACTCAAACCTCTCTTCTCCATGTGGTTGGAATGCTCATCCAGATTGTCTGTTTTCTGTATCCCAGGGTGATATTTCTTGATGCTAACGACCATGGATCCTCGGGAGGAATATCTGTCTAGATTATATTTCTGCTGCAACTTTCGGAATCGAGGGCAGGGACTTCCATTCCCAAACTTGCTGAGAGCTTGACAGAGAAGCTGCAAAAGCCACAACAGAAGTGCTTAAGGAAGGGGGAATGCTACCCAAGGGGAACATCTACACGTTTGTAACACAGACCGATGAAACTGAGGGGAGTTGACTCACAATTAGTAACAAGCCGATGATAAGAAGAAGGAAGAGTCCGATTATTATCCCACCGACGACTCGCCAGTCGGTTTTCAGCATGATATCTGGGATCTTTGCAATCCCCACTTGTACGACGTGCCTTGGAGTAGTTGGGAAGAAGGGCCCCTCTTCATAGCATTGCCCACCGTATGGCAGGACCCTGACATACTTTATGAAATAAATACATACAGAGAAAAAGTAGATCAGGGATGCTGCCTCGTGTAGCACCTTGCAACCAATCCAAAAGAGCAGTGGCTGAAAGGTCCACATGTATGGTTTCTAAAATGGGGCAACATGTTCATCAGTTGCGCCCTGTTCTCGGCAATTCTCAAACTCACACATGCTCATATTCACATGAACAAACTTTGGGATGTCAGACTGGTACACAACTGTAATCTCCAATAATCTCAACACCACACAATCCAGGTGAAAATATAAAGCAATACATCATCCTTGTTCAGGATTGAGCAACCCTGCAGGCAAGAGGCTGTTGGTGGAGTCATTTATGGGTTTAATTTATGTCCTCCCTCCCCCTCCATGAAAGGCTCTTAGGGCATCTTACAACACAATAAAATAAAACAGACACAAGGATAGTAAAATAGCACCCAAAGCCAATCAAAAACAGGGAGCAGCCTTCTACCGAGAGAGATCTATTGATCTTGATCTATTACAGTCAATCTTGTCATCACTGACTGGAAGTGGCTCTCCAATAGAGTTGCCCATCCCTGTTAAGAAGGTGATAGACCACACACTATCACACCACGTTACAGACTTTCCATTATAAGCAATGGTAAACAACACGCACAGGGCCAAGCTACACATGATGAATGACACTTGAATGGCAAGTGGATTGAGTGGAGGGCAAGTGAACAGGGAGAAATACACTTGCCATTCAAGTGTCATTCATCATGTGTAGCTTGGCCCCAAGTCTGTTCACTTGCCATGCTAGTGTCATTCGTCATGTGTAGCTTGGCCCACAGTTGCCCTAAAACAAACCATTCTTTTGTGCTGGTTGCTGCTGAGCCTGAAGACGAAAGTTCCAGGATCATGAAACTGGTAAAAGAAAAGGAGGGTGTGGTGAGAGCTGGAGGCCATCTTGGCTTCCTCTGCCAGGCTGCGGAAAGCTCCCCAGTCAAATTCTCGGTTCGTATTATACAAGTTGTCGCTAGGAAAAGACACAAGACAAATGTTGGTTGCCAACACAGCCTTAAGTCCAGTACAAGATATTGAATGACTTCTACATTGTGCATGCTTCCATGAAGACGGTAAAAGTGACATTTTGCTAAGAGGGATGGTGGAAAGTGGAAAGACAGAGGCAGTCACATCACAGTTTTATTCAGGGCTTTTTTTCTGGGGAAAGAGGTGGCGGAACTCAGTGGGTTGCCCTCGGAGAAAATGGTCACATGGCTGGTGGCCCCGCCCCCTGATCTCCAGACAGAGGGGAGTCTAGATGGCCCTCCGTGCCGCTCCAGTGGTGCGGAGGGCAATCTAAACTCCCTCTGTCTGGAGATCAGGGGGCGGGGCCACCAGCCATGTGACCATTTTCAAGAGGTTCCAGAACTCCATTCCACCGCGTTCCAGCTGAAAAAAAGCCCTGGTTTTATTCAGCAAAGGCCAACAGCTGTCCACAACCTGACAGCCATCTTGATCCATTTCTAAATGAAGAATGAGTACAATATTGTCAACTCGGGTTATTCCTGGAGATTTGGGGTGGAGCCTGGGTAGGGCAGAGTCTGGGGAGGGGAGGGACTTCAGCAGGGTATAATGCTATAAAGGCCACCCTCCAAAGTAGCTGTTTTCTCCAGCGGAACTGATCTTTGAAGTCTGAAGATCAGTTGTAATTCTAGGAGATCTCTGGGACCCACCTGGCGATTGGCAACCCCACTCAGAGATAAAAGTACAAGCTCTCCATTCCTTACTCCTAGGAAGTGCAAAACATCATCTCAAGTACTGTGTTAAAATTCCACTTCCCCTAAAAGGTCACATTAGACTATACGTTGCATATAACACTTATAATAATAATAACAACATTTGATTTATATACCGCCCTTCAGGACAACTGAATGTCCGCTCAGAGCGGTTTACAAAGTATGCTATTATTATCCCCTCAGCAAAACACCCTGTGAGGTGGGTGGGGCTGAGAGAGCTCTGAAAGAGCTGTGACTAGGCCAAGGTCACCCAGCTGGCTTCAAGTGGAGGATACTTCCGCTACTGGCAACCTATCACCGAGCAACATCATATCATTTATGATAAAAGAGACATATAATTGGCAGCTACTTAATTTGTCCTTTACCCAAAGGTAAAGGACAAACAAAAGCATCCCTGACTTCCCTAGATATCTCGCTCCACTGACAAACTACGTCAAGGTGTATAAAACAAACTGCTCACATAGAATAGCCAAGTGCCTGTGTGTGAATGAAGTTCTACACATCTTTCTTAAATGTACGTTGACACGAAGGGCAACATTCTTTGTATGAACAGTGGGCCCGTCCAGCCAAGTTCTACTGGGTTCAGAAATGGTACCTACACATCATAAACCGGATAGTGTTCCTTAGAAACAATGAACATGATCGTATCGTGGATTTGGAGGCACACAGTTGGGTTAAGGATACCAGTGAATGCAATTCTCAGCGTAGAATTGGAAGGCTGTCGCATTTGTGCCCTGTAAAACCTGGACTCTTCGCTGTCAGATTTGCCTGTGGAAACACAAAACTTCATCAAAACAGGCTCTGTGCCCAGGATCCCCTTCTCACGCAACAGGAATGTGCTAGTTGCATGTGCCGGTCCAACTCATGGAAGCGTATTTGTATAAGCAACACCTCCAAACTGATGGAGCGTATGTGGCCACTAAGACTCCAAAGAGAAAGGCTTTTAAAATTTATTTAGAACATTCTCCTGACACAGTCACTGTTGGGACTTGCCAGGTAGTTCCCCAAAACACTTCACTGCATCACTTGGGTGAAGTAGTTAAAATGTTTATGAAGGATTAATATCAGTATCAAGCAGCTCAGACAATGGAATTGGCTGGAATGCCCAAAGGTGATAGAGCATAGCAGGGCCGGATCTAGGGGTGCGGGCGCCCGGTGCAACCCTTGCCTGGGTCTCTGTGCACGGCTGAGCGCAGGGCTAGGAGGCCCTCTGCGTGGTTCGCCTGCCCTGCTGCCCCATGCCGCCCGAGCGGCAAGCTGGCCACCCCAGCTCACGGTGCGCTGCGGAGCTGGCAGCGGGCGGCTGGCAGGTAGTGGGCGGTGGGCAGTGAGGGCATGCGCTGGGGCAGCTGGCTTGCCGCACGGGTGGCTGAGCACAGGGCTGGGAGGTCCTGCGCATGTGGCAAGCCAGCCGCCCCATCGGTGGGGCTGGCAAGGGCCTGCCAACCCTGCGCTCACCCTCCTGCGCCAAGCCATGGCACGCTCCCAGAGGTTGGCAGCTGTGCCCGGCGCCCCCTCTTTGGCTGCGCCGGGGGCAGGCTACCCCCCTGCCCCCCTTGATCCAGCCCTGGAGCATAGACAATTATAGGAGGAAGTCCCCACCCCCCCAACATAGAAACGGCTCAGGAAGATTTTTGGCGGGTAAGGTTTGTGGAAGGCCTGGGAAGAAAGGAGGAGGGAAAGAGGAGTTCAGCTTCTCCAAGGTCGAGTTGCCAGCATGGCAGGAACTCGAAATGAAAACACCTCTCCTGTAAGATAAGCAATTAGTCATAGCACAGTAGAAATCAGCTTCACTCTGCACTTACTCAGGAACCCATTGCCACAACAGAACAATTCAAATACACGGCAGATATGCAGGACATATCTGACAGTCACCACCCAAGGCAGGTTACAACAACAGAGGACATTCAAAAAATGTTAACATGAAATTAAAGCACAGTTAAAAACAGATAATAAAAACATAACTGAAACAGATAATTAAAACAGTGAATTGGGAGATCATTCAGGCCACCCCAAAAGACCTTTTAAATAACCCTTACAGCCTCACTGGAAGGCCCCATGGGTAGGTGCCTTCCTCTCCTCTTATGGGAGGGTGTTCCTTTTAATAGCAACAGAAAAGGCCCTGGCTTAGGATGCCACAGACCGTATCCTCAAGTGTGAGGGGAGCAAAGGGCACGCTGCCATTATGGAAACAGCAGTGGCTGATCTCTCTCTATGGCCAGTTCAATACTTTAACTTACGGGACAGTGTTAGGGCTACTGCTCTGATCTGGATAGCCCGGGCAAGCTGGATCTTCACAGAATCATAGAGTTGGAAGGGGCCATACAGACCTTCTAGTCCAACCCCCTGCCCAATGCAGGATGAGCCTAAAGCATCCCTGACAAATATTCATCCAGCCTCTTCTTGAAAACTGCCAGTGAGGGGGAGCTCACCACCTCCCGAGGCAGCTGATTCCACTTTTGAACTACTCTGACTGTGCAAAAGTTTTTCCTAATATCCAGCCGGTACCTTTGTGCATGTAATTTAGGCCCATTGCTTCGGGTCCTACCCTCTGCTGCCAACTGGAACAGCTCCTTGCCCTCCTCCAAATGACAGCCTTTCAAATATTTAAAGAGAGCAATCATGTCCCTTCCCCTCAATCTCCTCTTCTCCAAACTAGACATTCCCAAGGCCCTCAGCCTTTCCTCGTAGGGCTCAGTCTCCAGACCCCTAATCATCCTCGTTGCTCTCCTCTGCACCCTCTCGATTTTGTCCATATTCTTTTTGAAGTGAGGCCTCCAGAACTGCACACAATACTCCAGGTGTGGCCTGACCAAGGCAGTATAGAGAGGGGCTATGACATCCTGTGATTTTGAAGCAATGGCCCTTTTGATCTTGTTAGATCTTGGAGGCTAAGCAGGGTCAGCCTTGGTTAATAATTGGATGGGAGACCTCCAAACGAAGACCAAGGTTGCAGAGCAGGCGATGGGAAACCATCTCTGTTAGTCTCCTGCCTTGAAAACCCCACCAGGGGTCACCATAAATCAGCTATGACTTGATGGCATTTTCTACCACCGCTAATAGGATTGCCAACTCTGGGTTGAGAAATTCTTGGAGATTTGGAGGTGGAGCTTAGGAGAATGGGATTTACAGAGGGGCGGGACCTCAGCAGTGTATAATGTCATACAGGCCACCCTCAAAAGCAGCCATTTTCTCCAGGTGAACTGATCTCTGTAGTTTGGAGATAAGTTGTAATTCCAGGAAATTTCCAGACCCCACCTGGAGATTGGCAACCATATGCCTGGATGTAATCCCCAAGAACTAGTTGGTTTATCCAGTAGGGGTGGATTTATTGTCTGGAGTTTAGCAGTAGAATAGAGCAAGAGTCCAGTAGCACCTATAAGACTAACAAAATTTGTGGTAGGGTAGGAGCTTTCATGAGCCACAGCTCTGAAGAAATATCTGAAGAAGTGAGCTGTGACTCATGAAAGCTCATACCCTACCACAAATTTTGTTACAGGTGCTGCTGGACTCTTGCTCTTTTCTACTGCTATACAGACAGACTAACACAGCTACCAATCTTGGGCCGTTTCCCACATCTTAAAAATAGCACCACACTTACTGAATGCTGGCGGCTTTTCTGCGCAATTTCTGACATCACCGTTTCCAAAATGGATACAGGCAGTTATAATTCCATTTTCGTGGCGTCATGAAAACGGAATCATAACTGCCTGCATTTGTTTTGGAAACAGTAACGTCATAAATGGCATAGAAAAGCCGCCAGCGTTCAGTGAGTGGGGCACTATTTTTAGGATGTGGGGAAACAGCCTTGATCTATCTTAATGGAGTTTAGCGGTCAAAGAAGAGGCTGGTTCTTGTAGAGCCTGATAAAATCCTCTGGGCTCTTATCACCTTGTATAATGGGAAAACTTTGAATGTGACCATTAATTAAGAAACAGGGTGTGTGTGTGTGTGTGTGTGTGTGTGCATCTGACGAAGAGCGCTGTGGTTCTCGAAAGCTTATGCTACAGTAAAGTTGGTTAGTCTTAAAGGTGCTACTGGGCTCTTTTCAAGTCTCCAGGTGGAGACTGGAGATCTCCTGGAATTACAACTGTATCTCCAGGCAACAAAGACCCCAGACTCTGTGGAGCTGTATAAGAGGGAATCCCCAACATTTTGAATTGTGTCCAGAAGCACAAGGGCAGCAGCAGAGAGCTCTTAGAGCTAAGCTACAAGAAATGAACTGCACAAGGACGTGCACTAGACTTGCCAGCCTCCAGGTGATAGCTGGAGATCTCCCGGAATCACAACTGATCTCCAAGCAACAAAGATCAGTTCCCCTGGAGAAAATGGCTTCTTTGGAGGGTGGATTCTATGGCATTCTAACCTGCTGAGGCCCCTCCTCTCCCCAAACCCTGCCCTCTCCAGGCTCCACCCACCCAAATCTCCAGGAATTTCCCAGCCTGGACCTGGCAACCTGATTCTTAATTGTGCAACTTTGCTATAGTAACTAATAAATAATATCCCCAATAACTATTAATAGCAAATCCAAGGAAAATCAGACTCAAAATACATTCACCAATGATTTCCTACAATTGTGCAATTTTGCCCAAGGAGCATACCTGAGAAAGCTGTGGACTTCTGCAGCAAATTTTGAGGGGCTGACGTGCTCTCACTTGAGGCAAGGAAGGAGTGTAGCAGCTCTGGCTCAGGGCTGTATATTCCCAAGAACCCGTTTCCTGAAATGATATTTTAAAAGACAATGGCTGAGACCCTTAACCGGCGTCAGCTAGCCTACTGTAAGCTCCCATTTGGCCTGATTTTACCCCTGGAGCTTCAGGGTGAACTAGAGAACAAGTCACGGTTGATTATTTAGCACATTGTCTCCAAAATCCAGTCCCAAAGCAAGTGGCCTACACAAGGCAAAAACAGGGTTCATTCAGGGCCAAGCTAGATGTTATGGTGGCCATGGGTTTGACCCGTGGCTGTCGTAAATTAGTATGAGATAGATAGGAAATACATCTGGAGGGGACACAAAAAATGATAACAAACTATTCTTATACGTAGTTTAAACTAGAGGAAGAAAGCTATTGTAAAAATACAGATTTCTTCCTTACCATTTGTTTTAATCACATATACAGGACGGGATTCGTTATTCTCTTCCGAGGCACAGTTTTCATGAGCCTGGAAATCCACTACTTGTGGAGAAGCTGTAATCTCATCGAATAATATGTCAACCTAAAATAAATTTAAAACAGAAGTCCTGAGGACATCAGTCTCACACATCCATGTGCATGTTCTTTCTTTCTTTCTTTTTCATTCATTCATTCATTCATTCATTCATTCATTCATTAGACTTATAGTCTGCTCTCCCTGCAATGCAGGCTGAAAGCGGATTGTAACCTGATTAAAACACAATACAATATACAATAAATAACATATAGCTAAAAGCGATTTAAAACTGGCAGCAAAATTTAAACAGACAGTGGAGTTCACAGTCCTGCAAGATCACTGAGTCTACGGAGGCTAATACACAGCAATGAGCTAAAAACCAGGAAGGGGGGGGGGTCTTCCCCCGCCTTTGGTAGGAAGCCAAGAGGAGTCCCGCCCACCTCAACCACCAAAAGCCTGGCAGAACACCTCTGTCTTACAGGCCCAGCGGAATGGTAAAAGATCCCGCTGGACTAGGGTTGCCAGCCTCCAGGTAGTGGCTGGAGATCTCCCGGAATTATAACTGGTCTCCAGGCCACAGAGATCAGTTCACCTGGAGAAAATGGCTACTTTGGGGGGTGGACTCTATGGAATTATGCCATGCCAAGGTCCTTTCCCTCCCCAAATCCCACTTTCTCCAGGTTTCACCCCCCAGATCTCCAGGAATTTTCCAGCTTGGAGCTGGCAACCCTATGCTGGACCCGAGTTGTCTCGGACAGAGAGTTCCACCAGGTTGGGACCAGGCCCGAGAGGGAGCAGAGCTGGTGGGTAATTGCCTGAGCCTTTAATTTTTCTTCGGAATGCACAGGGGAATTTGCCTGATGGAATGCTTCCCTATGGAAAAAAATATTCATAGAATAGGAAATCTGCCTCTGAGAGTGGAATCTTTTTCTGTTTAACATCTTATTTTCTGCATGTGGGGAAATTCTTTCTTGCATACAGGAACATTCATTCAACCCTGTCTGAGGTGCACTAGTCCAGTTACAGGTTCACCACTCACTTGCTGTTTGTGCGAACTAGCCCTGTAATGAACTGAAATGAAGCTATTAGTAAATCTTGATTGTGGCAGTAAAACCACCATAATTAAAAGATGGAATAACAACAACAACAACATTCGATTTATATACCGCCTTTCAGGACAACTTAACATTTACCCAGAGCGGTTTACAAAGTATGTTATTATTATAGGAAATGACAGGATGGAAAAGAATGGATGCAGGCTAAGCTTAAAGGTGAAGAAGAACCCAGCAGAGGTTCTTGTTCAGGCTGAGAAATGAAGCCGTATATACTAAGGTCTGCAACTGGCAGCCCCTGGGCCAAATCTAGACCTCTGAGTGGTATGCTCTACCCTGTTTCCTGTGAAAAATAGGAGTGTAGATGAAAGTGTGGGTCAGGCCTTGGATTTAATAACCCATTTTGCCCAGTTTACATGGCCTTGAAGAGTTGCTGATCAGCCCACTTCCTTGCTTACCTGGCTCCCATTTCTGTATGTCATGGAAAGTCGAGCAGGTTCTTGGTTACAGACAAATTGCAAGATACGTCTTTGTCGTCTTCTGCACTGGGGGTTGCATACCTGGTCCAGGTTGTCATTTTGACAAAGGCAGAGGCCAAGAACTTTATCATAACCCTGAAAGTCTTTGGGAAGAGCACAGACCTAGCAAAGAATAGGAAAATGAAATAAAATAAATCACTATATACCGAGCAAGTACTACTTGGGCTGTCTCTTACACCAGGTATCTCTCATCTCTTGAGGGACATTTTCAGCACATTATATCAATTCACCATACAAGGGAGCTGAGCTGGTGGGCAATTGCCTGAGCTTTTAATTCAGCAGAGACACTGGGGAGGTGGAGGGGACTGAAATATGATTCCCTGTTGTGACTTCTAATCTAGGCATCTCTATTTTAGCTAGAAAACTTTTACTAAACCTGAGCAACTAACTAGCACAACTCTAAAGCCTTGCCAAACGCAAAATGTGAGCTACCACTTCAGATTTGCATGCAAACAAGTGACAAAACCTGCAGAATAGTCAAAGGGGAGCTGTGGGTTTTTTCCCTTTCCAAGTGGCAAGTTCGGTAGAGCTCTTGAGCAATCTGTCTCAATGGTGGATCCATAGGCAACTTCAAGCAAAGATAAATTGAGGCAAGCTGAACAAAGTCAGAGGATTTGTTAGTGGGGTGGGGAGCAAGGGAGATGAGAGATTACAGCCACCACTTCGATTCAAAGAAAAATTCAAAACCCAATCGAAATATCACGAAATTGTGTGCAAGCTTTTGAGTTCACCAGAGTTCTTCTTTAGACTGAATGCCAAAAAAGGGATGCAGGTGTGGGGAGATGCTTCAGGCCATGATGATAAAGGTTCTTCTCTGCACCCTGTGCAGGTTGTACTACAAATTTGATAAGGTCAGGTGGCGCTGGCTGGAGCTGATTCCAAGTTACACATTTGCCTTCTGGGAAAAAGAAGGACATGATGACAGCTGAACAGAGAGATGATTTGGTTTGTGTTCATACAGTACCTTTTCCGAACAGTACTGAGTCCACTCTTCCTTAGTTAAGCAGTGGCCCTCTTGGTTTCGGACAGCACCATCTCTACAGATATGGTAGCCTTGTTTGACGCAGTCCCATCTCCTGTCTTCTGCAGGACTTTTATATCCAGGGGCGCAGGGGCATTGAGCATCACTCGGCTGTAAAGTGAAAAAAATGTATTTGTTAAGAATTTCTGGGAAGTCCAGTCCCACTTCTTTTAACCTCTTACTCAGCACACATTTTCAGTTTATTTGACTGCCATATCCAAAAACGTTTTTATTAAAACCACCAGCTGTGTTCCCATCACTTGATGTGGCCTGTCGAGGGACAACTGCCAATGTGCATCAGTTGTAAATTAAAGAGATGAGTTTCATACCTGAAACACCCGGCCTTGCCGAAGGCAGGTACATGCTTTCTGGCCTTCTTTTGGCTGCACAGCCTCTGAGCCACACGGGAAGCAAGCGGCTTGTCCAAGTTTAGGGTTAAAGAAATGCGCTGGGCAAGGCAGGCAGATGTGCGAGGGGGTACCTTCTGTGGACCGGAAAGTGCCTTCTGGACACGGAACTGGGGCCGAGTCTCTGTCCACACAGGAAAAACCTTTGGAAAGAAAGAAAGAAAGAAAGAAAGAAAGAAAGAAAGAAAGAAAGAAAGAAAGAAAGAAAGAAAGAAAGGCACCCTGAACTGAAAACCAATCTGAATATTGGTGCATGGAGGGCAACATGAATTAATGTCAGAGCTAAAATTGCTCTTTACGAGATGTCTAATTTTGCCTTTTGAATTTTGAAATCAAAATTTCAAAGATTAATTTATATTTTGAATATGAAAAGCAAACCTCTAATTTCAAAATGCGAGTGCATTAAACTTGCTGCATCTCTAAATGGTTTTGCGGTTTGGCAGGCATCCAATACACAACCTCATGCTGTCAGGTACTATAATAAGGTTGCCAACTCTGGGTGGGGAAATTCCTAAAGATTTGGGGGTGGAGCTTGGAGATGGCAGGGTATGGGGAGGGGAGGGGCCTCGGCAGGGTAGAATGCTATAGAGTCCACCCTTCACAGGTGCCATTTTCTCCAGGAGAGCTGATCTCTGTAGAATTTTAGAAAAAACAGAGACTTGTTTTTTTGGCTAGGTGGTAGTAATCTAAGGAAAACTAAAAATGTCTACTGTTGAAGTGGATTAATTCTAAAGTCAATATTTTAGAATGTAGAATAGAAAATGCTGATTAACAGAAATCTAAGAAAAACGAAGAGCGGCAACTGTCAAAGTGGATTAATGGTAAAGTCAAAATTTTAGAATGCTGAACAGAAAATGCTGAGTATATACAAGTAATGACATGGAGAGAAGAAATAGTCTGCAGTCATGTGTTGTACCTTTTGTTCTTTATTTTCATATAACTGATCTTCATTTTGTTTGTATTACTCTATGCACTGTATATCACTCATGTTTTTTACTATTAATAACAATGTAAAATCGTGCATGGTTTATTATTTTTATTGTTAATGTAATAATGTCAACTCTCTGTTTTTTCTTTTAAATAAAATCACTTAAAAACTTTTTTTTTTTTAAAGCTGCCATTTTCTCTAGGAGAGCTGACCTCTGTAGTCTGGAGGGCAATTATAATTTCGGGAGATGTGCAGGCCTCACCTGGAGGTGGGCAATCCTAGGTACCAACTGCCATTGCATCTCAGCTACCAACTTGTGTCACACACCAGACACTGAACTCAAATATCATCAGCATCAAATACGGCTTTCAAATATTTGCTGAATGTTTGAGAACTGCCTGAGCATTTCAGAGGATTTCCAGAGAACATTTCTAGAGAATATTCAGCCCCGATGCCTGAAACTGAGATTGAATTATTGTGATTTGTGACTTGTTTTTATAGTTTTCTGTTTTTAAATGTGTATTTATTGTTGCTATTGTTATTGTTAGCCGCCCTGAGCCTGTTTGTGGGAAGGGCTGGATACAAATATATTAATAAATACTTTAAAATTGGCAGAGGAGAAATTTGATGAGGGAATTATCCTCAGCTCTAATGAACACAGGAACGTGCCAGAATTGCTCCAGATAAAATAGTACTCTTCAGATGTCATCATGATTATTGTAGGGATACTTCTGAATCTCTCTTCGTCCATCTCTCTGTCTAGATTTTGACATTCCAGCTTAGCTGCTCTAGTTTCTAAAGGGCAGGGCTTTTTTTCAGCGGGAACGTGGTGGAACAGAGTACCGGCACCTCTTAAAAATGGTCACATGGCCAGTGGCCCCGCCCCTTGATCTCCAGACAGAGGGGAGTTTAGATTGCCCTTCACGCCGCTGGAGCGGCACAGAGGGTAATCTGAGCTCCCCTCTGTCCGGAGATCAGTGGGCGGGGCCACCGGCCATGTGACCATTTTCGCCGAGGACGATTTAAACTTTAAAAAACTCCCCCCTTGTTCCAGCTGACCCAAACTGACGTCATTGTGTGGGCTTGAGTTCCACCACCTCTTTTCCCAGAAAAAAAGCCCTGCTAAAGGGTAACTGAGGATTCCTCCACTGTTTCATTTTCTATTTCTGTAGAGAGCACAATACATGCATGATTTTTCTGCCGTTTTTAGTTCCAGCTATTCAACTGTGTGTCTTTTGCCTTCCTCTACCAATCTGCATACACAAAACCCGCAGTCTGGTGACTCAGGTTGTACCAAAAATTTGTTTGGTGTTTTGCCGATGCTCGTGTATGCATGAAAAAAGAATCTTGATGCAAACAGAGATATCAGATTGCCAGAACTGATTCTGGAAAATCATCCCGTTCAATGGAAATGAAGTACAGAACAGAGCTGGGAAACCCATCTCTCCCTGTCGTAATTATCCACAGACCCCTCATAACCATTTGCCATTTTTGCAGATCTGTTATTGAGGTGTTTTGTTGTTAACTTGTAGGGCTAGCGTGAAGTCCTTGTTGTTAAAGCAAGAGACTCATATCCTTAGAACTGGCGTCCTGCTGCAAATAAAATGATCAGAATAGATTTCAAAATATTTGTGGTAATTCTTTGAAATCCCATCTTGACTAATAAATGTGTAGGCAGGCACGCACCACAGCACCACAACTAAGATTCTGGCAGTCAGTTCCTTCCCCTTCTCCTCTCATACATTCTTTCACAGCAAATTTAGTTACTTTATCACTTATTTTCCGTATTAACCCTTTTCTCCTACCAGAGAACCATTTCAGTAACATTTTAATCATAGATATGTAAAATATGCTTTACTGGGGAGAAAGGAGGCTTGCATATATGGGAAATGGGGGGGGGAGCAGGGATAGAGTTGCCAGCTTCCAGGTGGTGGCTGAAGATCTCCAGGGATTACAACTGATCTCCTGACAACAGAGATCAGTTCCCCTGGAGAAAACGGCTGCTTTGCAGAGTGATCTCTGTTATGCCATGCTAAAGTCTGTTCCTTCCCCAAACCCTCTCCAGACCCCACTCCCCCAATCTCCAGGAATTTCACAACCTGGAGCTGGCAACCCTAGGGACAAGGCGTGTGGGTGTGGGGGGAGGCTATAGAATACTGTTAAAATGCATTAAAAATATGAAAGTTACAATAAACAATATATAGTAAACGCTGCACAGCCGATGAAGGTGTTTGTTTTAAATTAACTGACAAGGTATGAATTTTTAAATCAATCAGGCTACCAATTAATCTGAAGAATATTCCAGCAAATATCACTCTTTGCCCACTTCTCTGTACCTGCTGGACAGGTCGATTGATTTTGTCTCCTTTTACAAGGCAACCCCTTTTCACAGTCTTCTGAATTGCTGGTAGAGTAGGAAGCGATGAAAATGGCTAGAATGAAGGGAAGGCCAGACATCTTCCCACAGCCAAAGCACCCAGTCCTTGAAATACTGGTGGACCTGCTGGAAAGTTTCAGCCTTTGAATATTTGATAGGCTGCGAGTGAACGTTATACCTCCGGAACTGGATCACGTTTCTCAGAGAATCAGATAACGAGAGTGAACGATGAAGGATGAAGAAGCAGATTGCAAAGGCGTGGTGGAGACTGGGCTTTTCCTAGAGCAGCCCGGAAAACATTGCCGACTTCACTTTTGGGAAAGCTCCTGTGCTTTCAGTAGCTGTATATAAGAAATGGAAATGTGAGAAGTCTGTCTTGCCACAGATGGGAAGTGTTTATTGTCCCCTTTGTCAAGTGCTTTCTTACTTCCTATCTAGCTGTTAAAATACACAATCTGAAAAAGGTGGCCAACATGTATATAGCAATTTGAGGCCTAAGATGGCCACTGTGGATTGTGTAACCTTGATGCAGGGGGAGCCTTTTTTGTGAGGCCACTCCTCAGCAATGTCTGGGTTATGTTTCTGTTTACACTGGCTGAATAGGTTGTGGAGTGGAGCAGGGTGGCCAACTCCAAGCCATAAATAGGGTTGCCAGCTTCCAGGTGGTGGCTGGAGATCTCCCAGAATTACAACTGATCTCCAGGTAACAGAGATCAGTTCCTCTGGAGAAAATGGCAGCTTTGGAGGGTGGACTCTATGGCATTCTACCCCTCTGAGGCACCTCCCCTCCCAACCCCTCTCTCTCCATGCTCCACCCCCAAAATCTCCAGGAATTTACCAACCTGGAGCTGGCAACCCTAGTAATGGAGCACAAGAGGAGCCTTGAACAGTTTCCCATCCTAAGTTAGCACCTGGGTAGCTGTATTTCTGTTTATATTAATAGCATTGTGTGCAAATTTGCATATATGAATATAAATTAGCATATACAAGTTTGTTGCCACCTCAGGAAAACACGGGAAGGAAAACAGGCTGCCACCTCTGCTAGGCCCTGCTGTGGAAGCTGCCCACAGAGGAAGGAATTCATTAGCTGGCACTGCAGAAAGAAAGCAACCCTCAGCTCTGTCAGAGCGGTAAAAAAATTCATCTCATACTTTCCCCCCATAGGTGGCAGCCCTGCTTCTTCTGTGACGAGAAAAAAGACTGTTTCTGGGCCAATGAAGCCACTTAACAAATGACTTCCTTCTAACCAAAGCCTTCTGCCACCTCTTAGGCAATTAAAATACACATTTGTGTAATGTTTTGAGACAAGAATAATGACAGTTTGGGCTTGAAGCAAGTTCCTATATGAATAGCGTGGAGATCAGCTGGGTGGCTGAGAGTTTGTGCACAAAGGGTTGCAATCCGGAAAAAGAGGCTGCACCACAAAATGAGTGGAAGTGAAGTACTGTGGCCAGGATCCTGTCCTTCCATGTGCCGAAGGCAGAGCGCTGGAAGCAGTCTGACAGAACGTGACATTTACTGCAAGGATTTAAAAATAAGCAACCAGACACAAAATCTGCAGTTCCATGGGGGGAACAAAGTGTTGTTCCAAAAGAATATTATGGTGCTTCCAAAATTCAAGTTTTCTGCATTAGTGTTCTCAAAGTTCCAATTCTGAGGACTTCCTCCTACTACGTAGGATTCAAAACGTCATTAAGCAACAAGGCATTTGTGAGCAATAAAGGAAAATGCAGAGATCTGTTGTAGCGGTGCTATGTACACAAGCTGCTATCACCTACCACCGTGCACTCCAAATTTCCCATGGTATACTGACTTTTGCCAGATCCCATTATTGCGTAGAATACGGGTATACTAGAAGGACTGGTGAAATGGTGGCTGGTTTGGTATTCCTAAGCGTATAGTACTCAAACTGGCTGTTAATAATGTCTTCATAAATATACCATAGATCTATGGAGTGGGGCCTGGAAATCTTCTAGAATTGCAACTGATCTCCAGAATACAGCGCTTAGTTCCCCTGGATAAAATGGCTGCTTTGAAGGTGGACTCTGGCATTATACCCTACTGAGGTTCCTCCCTGCCCCAAGCCCTGCCCTTCTCAGAGAGCCAGCTGGTTGTAGTGGTTAAAAGAGGCAGGACTCTAATCTGGAGAACCAGGTTTGACACTGGAAGCCAGCTGGGTGACCTTGGATCAGTCACAGCTCTCTCAGAGCTCTCTCAGCCCCACCCACCTCACAGGGTGATTGTTGTGGGGATAATAGTAACACTTTATAAACTGCTCTGAGTGGGCGTTAAGTTGTCCTGAAGAGTGGTATACAAACCGAATAGTAAAGAGTCCAGTAGCACTTTTAAGACTAACCAACTTTATTGTAGCATAAGCTTTCGAGAACCGCAGCTCTCTTCATCAGATGCATCAAGAGAGCTGTGGTTCTCGAAAGCTTATGCTACAATAAAGTTAGCTAATCTTAAAGGTGCTACTTCACTATTTTGCAACTACGGACTATCACGGCTAACTCCTCTGGATATAAATTGAATGCTATTATTATTATTATTATTCCTTAGCTGTACTCCCAGGTCTCTAAGAACTTCCCAACCCAGAGCTGGTAACCCTACACAGATCATCTGTTAAAGGAACTCCTGGCTAAGTGCCAGGGTTCACTTCTTGACCAGCTGGGAGAGAGTTGTGGCCTTTAGGAACTTCCTTAATTTCGCAAGTCACGGACGCACCCCAATCAGGCAGCTTTTTTGGCTAGCAAGTGTCAGGTCTTTTGTTTGTCCAACGTCCCGCACTGTCGTAGCTACATGAGATGTTTACACGATATCCCACCCTTCTTCTAAAGAACTTGAGGAAGAGCACCGGGGCTTGTGATAAGGTTTATTCTGCTGACTAATCCTGAAGTGCTCAGTTTCCTATGAAAAATCGAACAAGGATCCCGTGTGTTTACAATTTCAAAGGAGAGTTGGGAGGTAATCGTGTGTGTATGACGAAAACAAAAATAAAGAGAGGGGGGGAAAGCCAAGGAGAATGTTTGGTGGAACTGGCAAACAACTGCCTCTCGTCTAATTAAAATCTTTGGTAGTTGTATTTCCTGAAGGTATTTATTACGCACACCAATATCTCCCAGCAATTTATACTGGGATGGGAAGATAAGATATAACTGCGGTAAAAGCTACTTGATAGGTGATGTTAGTTACCGCACGCAGTTACGGGGAAACATACCAAGTCTCTTTTCCTCAGAACTATCACACCCGCTATAAACAAATAACTCATTCAGCAGTGTTGACTGAGGTCAAGGCGGAGTATACGGAGAGCCTGAACTCTATTTAGGAACTGGGTTTTATGAGAAACTTAGGGCCAAGCTACACATGACGAATGACACTTGAACGGCAAGTGGATTGAGTGGAGGGCAAGTGAACAGGGAGAAATACACTTGCTGTTCAAGTGTCATTCATCACGTGTAGCTTGGCCCTTAGTTTTTTAGAACCAAGGTTCTAGCCTTCAGGCTTACAAATGTTCAGGCCGCTTCTGCTAAAGAGTTGAGGGGCATTCATATGACAGTTGCTTTTGCTCTAAATTAGGTGCCACAGAGGACATGCAGCGTGTGTTTGAAGAGGGAGAGGTTTATAGCTATTTTTATAAATATATATATATAAGGAGTCCAGTGCTGAAGGTAAAGTTTGGTGTAGTGGTTAAGAGCGGCAGGCCTCTAATCTGGAGAGCCAGGTTTGATTCCTCACTCCTCCGCTTGAAGCCAGCTGGGTAACCTTGGGTCAGTCACAGCTTCCTGAAGCTCTCTCAGCCCCACCCACCTCACAGGGTGATTGTTGTGAGGATAAAAATAACACACTTTGTAAACCACTATGAGTGGGCGTGAAGTTGCCCTGAAGGGTGGTATATAAATCAAATGTTGTTGTTGTTGTTGTTGTTATAGAGGAGGTTAACTATCCCAGGACCGGCTGCAGTAAAAGCCTAGGAAGCTTGCAGCAGTCTTACTGTCAACCACAGATCCTCATGCCATTGCCTCAGTGCCCCATGCTCTGATGACATCCAAGTTTGATTACTTGAATTCACTTTACATTGGGCTGCCTTTGACGAAAATGGTCCAGAAATGTCAGTTTGTCCAAAATGCTGAAAGATTTGCACAGGCTGCCCATTTGTTTCCGGACACATCTTCAGTGTGCTGGTCATTACTTTTAAAGTCCTAAATGTCTCGAGGCCAGGGTAACTGAAAGACCAACTCCTCCCATATTGTCCCCTCCACCAGTTAAGAAGAGATCTGATTTACGAGCCCTGGCCGCTATGCTTCTGCTTTCAGAGGTGAAGTGGGTAGCAACCAGAGACAGGGCTTTTTCAGCAGTGGCACCACACTTGTGGAATGCTCTTCCACTTGAGGCCTCTTGCTTTCTTTGAGGCACCAGGCAAACCATATCTGTTTTCACAGGCTTTTAATTAAGGAGTCGATCTTTTAGCACCAAAGAGCCCCATGGCACAGAGTAGAAAGCTGCAGTACTGCAGCCCAAGCTCTGCTCACAACCTGAGTTCGATCCTGGCGGAAGCCGGGTTCAGGTAGCCGGCCCAAAGTTGACTCAGTCTTCCATCCTTCTGAAGTTGGTAAAATGAGTACCCAGTTTCCTGGGGGTAGAGTGTTGATGACTGGGGTAGGCAATGGCAAACCACCCCATAACAAAAAGTCTGCCAAGAAAACGTCATGATGTGACGTCTCCCCATGGGACAGTAATGATTCGGTGCTTGCAAAGGGGACTACCTTTACCTTTTAGCACCTTTTTAATCTGGAAACTGAAACCTTAAGCTGTTAGTGGCCATTTTTTACGATCTATCTTTTTTATGTTGGGCTGGGGCATTTGAATGCTGGATTTTACTTTTAGACTATTGTTTTTATTATTTGTATTGTTACTT
This sequence comes from Eublepharis macularius, assembly GCF_028583425.1. Taxonomy (NCBI): domain Eukaryota; kingdom Metazoa; phylum Chordata; class Lepidosauria; order Squamata; family Eublepharidae; genus Eublepharis; species Eublepharis macularius. The sequence goes on from NC_072803.1 coordinate 5,386,789, forward strand.
TTGGAAGTTGTAGGGTTACCAGCCTCCAGGTAGTAGCTGAAAATGTCCCAGAATTACAACTGATCTCCAGATAACGGAGATCCATTCCTCTGGAGAAAATGGCTGCTTTGGAAGTTGGACTCTGTAGCATTATACCCTGCTGAGGCCCTCCCCACCCCAAACCCCACCCTCTCCAAGTTCCACCTCCCAAATCTCCAGGAATTTCCTATCCTGGATCTGGCAACCCTAGTAAGTTACAGAATCACAGAACTGGAAGGGGCCATACAGACCTTATAGTCCAACCCCCCGCCCAATGCAGGATGAGCCTAAAGCATCCCTGACCAATATTCATCCAGCCTCTTCTTGAAAACTGCCAGTGAAGGGGAGCTCACCACTTCCCTAGGCAGATGATTCCACCTGTGAACTACTCTGACAGTGAAAACGTTTTTCCTAATATCCAGCCAGTACCTTTCTGCGTGTAATTTAAGCCCATTGCTTCAAGTCCTATCCTCTGCTGCCTCAGACAGGATCTTGGAGAGCTGGCATAAAATTTTTCTAAATAAAGAAATAAAACAGCAAACATGGTTTTAAACTCTCCTCAGTTTTAAAGGCACTTTGACGATGTGCAAAAAGGCAGGAGAGAGTGTGACTCAGCAGTAGAGTCTGTGCTGAGTTTGCAAAAGATCCAAAAGTGCATCTCCACCAAATGGGTCTTGGGAGCAGGCGCTAGAGAGGCTCCTTCCTTGCCTGAGACCAGAAAGAGCCCGACTGTCAGGCAGAGAAGACAATAATGAGTGCTCTGTGGACCCACGGGCTGCCTCTGTTCAAGGCAGTTCCACACAGGTCCCAGAGATGGGCTGAATCCACACTACCCCTTTTCTTCCGTTTTTTTTACGGATTTCCCCCGCAATTCGGAGCCGCGGTCACATTACCTGTTTAGACAAACGCATCTCATCCGCATATTCCTCTACTTTTTAGGAACGGGTTTTTCGCGAGATGTAAACGGTGGCCGTGAACGGGCAATCCGCGATTTTCGCGGCTTTTGTCTTTTAACCGTTCCCCCCTCCATTTTTCTTGCCGTTCCCAGAGTTCCTATTGGCTGTTCAAAACATCCATAAATTCGTGTTTTGTGAACGGCTGTGTTTGACCTTGCAGTTGTAAAAACATTTGTCCAAGCAGAATCTAGTCATCTTTTTTTTCGGTCAATGGAATGTTGGGGAATGACTTCTTTCGATGGCCCTTTTATAATTTCGCCTTTTTTTTTATTTTTTCGACTATAATATCGAAATAACGGCGAATAGAGCAGTCGCTGTTCAGATTAAATGTAATGACACCCGATCGTTGAACGAAAGTCTTTTTTTTTAAAGTCACCCTACACAGACGTCTCTCCTTCTCGTTTGCTCTTCCCATGTAATGGTGGCCAAATATGAGCGCGGTCACAGGTTTTCCCCCAAAGCGATGATTTGCAGAGCACCTCCCTTTCGACGGTTTGTAATTTCGTTATACCAAATTTCATGCAGAAAAAAAAATAAAAAAGGAGAACCAAACTTGATAGTCGCGTGCTCAGTCTTGAAGGAATAGCTGCATGATTTGAAGAAAATTTTTTTTACTAAAAAAACCTTGCCAGGGTGACCAAGGCAGGACTCACTTTTAATTTTTCAACCTTTTGTTAAAATGCAAGAATACATAAAGCCCAATTCCGGCATGTAAGTAAAGGCTGTGCAGAGGAATATGTGGAATAAAAATTGGCCCAAGTAGGATGGCTCCTGGTCCTTCTTACACCTGGACTAACACCTCCTTGCCCTCTCCATGGGGCAATGGAAAGTTTATGTCAAAGGGTGAATTCATTCACATGCAAAACACTCTGATGCAGGATTGCTTGCTTTCTAGACTGCTGCTCTGACATGTTACCAGAGAATGAAAAAAATTACACCAAGAAACAGTGCAAAAAAATGATTTAATGTCAAACTTGAAACAATCTAACAATGATTTTTTGTGAGGTAAAAAGGAAAATATTTTCAAAAGGAACGCATTAATTTTCTTTTAATTTAACATTAACTGCATGAATAACTTAAAACTATTATTAACACTGTACACAAATTCAAAGTAATCCCAAAACATTTACAAAATTGAGGACAGTTCAGGTGTGTGCTGCTCTGTCCGTTCGACGGTCACGCCGTTCAAGAGTGGACACCCTTCGCGCCAGTCTTCTCAGACGCCCCTCCACCATGGTCATCCTCTCTTGCAAGTTGGTGACTGTGGAGAGGTGGAGAAGTGGATAGATATTACCATCCTCCAAGTGCAGGGTGTATCTCACCTGTCAAAACAACACTTACTTGAGGCGCCCAGTCTTCCTTCCATGGCCTCCATAGCGGTGAGAATGTCCTCCACACCTCTACTCCTGGGTTGGGTTTTGGTGATTCTCGGAGCACTAGTTGAGGGAGCATCCTCCGCTGACGTTTCCGGGGCACTTTCTTCGACTGTGAAAGAAAAAAATTGTGAACTTTGACATTATGTAGAAATTAGGTTATTCATCTATACATTGGCAATTCAGCTTTGCAGCATGTGTTGGAAATTGTAAATTTTTAAATTTCAGGAGAGCAAATAATGTAGGGCAAAGCATGTTCAAGCGGCTCAACATCCCACACGTGCAAAACCTGTACCACTAGACAGCAAGCTTTGAAATAACTGAATGCCAAAGGACAACACTTCATATTTTCTGAGGTGCAGATTTAGAGAACTGTGCCATTGAATTGTTGACCCATGCATCTTGTGACCCACAATAGGTGGAAATTTAAGTACTAAGCTCACCTGAGTGTTGCTGTGTCCCTGTAACCTCTGTGTCCTCTGGGGCGGTTTGCTCAGGTGACTGTGGAGGATTTTCCTGTGCTCCCTCCTCTTCTTCCTCCCCTGCACGATGAGCTGCAACTCTCCCACGAAGTATGGCTGACAAGGAAACAAGTCAAGCATCAGAGAATAGACTCAGACTCAAACATGACAGTCATAATTTCTATTAATGAAAACTAAATAAACCAATTCTATTGATATTGGTGTGGGGGGGGGGAAATGTGTTTCATGCTCACACCTAGGGAAGCTTGGAATTTTTGACTCTCTCAACATCTCTCTAACACCAAATGATGGTGGAATCAACTCCAATGCATTCTAGCACGCGTCAACACTTCATCAATCGTGCATGATTTCGCAAAACTTTAGGGGCAGGTAACAGGACATTCCAAGAAAAAAGGGTATCCGCTGCATGCTAAGCACGCCAAAGGGTGAGATTTTGAGTAGAAATTGCAGAACGCAAAGTATTTTAGAAAAAAACTTACCAGCATGTCTTCGGGTCTGCCAGCTTGGTCTCCCGGAGAGATCCCAGAGGTGCATGAGACTGGTGAAGTAGGGGGGCTTGCCGCTTTGGCGAGGAATCCCCTGCCAAGCTTCCAGCGCCCCATAAAAATCACCCTTCACCCTCTTGAATTTGGACCTACACTGCTCGGGGGTCCGCTGGTAACCTCGAGCACTCATTTGCCTTGCAAGCTTGTGAAAAATCAGCTTTGTGGGCAAATGAGTGCTCTTCATTACACGCTCAGCTTTCCCTGAGCGTGCAATGAGGTCCAGAAGTGTCTCCACCTCTTCATCTGTCCAGAAGACTCCCTTAGCCCGTCCTGCCATCTTATTGTGAGAGCGATATTACAGAAATAACCTTGGGTAATACCTAACACGAGCAAACAACGGCTACAAAAAGGCGCGAAAAAACAAGCAGTTCATTGGTCTATCCTTCAAATTTTGTCCAATGGGACATGCTCTTGTGCAAAAAGGAGGGAAATCAACTCTGAAGACTGCCTAGCTTTCCCGCAAAAATGTATCGATTTCAATTTAATTTTTTTTTTAAAAAAAAGGACCGGTGACCCGGAGGACATACAGGGAAATGCTGTTCAAAACCTTACAATGGTTAATCTCTGGGGACCCGCATCTTGGTCGCACAACATGGCTTTTGCAGGATTGTGGCAATTGCTCATTTCACAGTTTGAACGCAGAACTGACAGTGTAAAAAATAGAAATACATCCAACCCAGCCGAAACATTAGACAACGCTTTGGTGCATGCAGGGTCTCTAACGGTCCTCCTTTTTAACAAAACTTCGATATAACGGAATATTGAAATATAAAAATAGATTAAAGGAATGGAGAGAGGTTCGGCAGCCGTTGGGCTGCTTTGCGCATGGTCAGGGAATAGATTGAACAAACGGCGGGAGAATTCAGTTCTGGTCGAACTTTGAGCTACTGGGGATCACAGCGTTCTGTCAACGCCTCCGTTAAAAGGTGGAAGGGAAGTATTATCTTTCTTTGTCATCCTTTTTTGGGGAGATTGGAGCATCGAGAGCAATATCTTTAATATGACAGCCCTGGCTCCAGCTTCAGTGAGATCAGTAACATGGAGGGAACGCGAGGTGCTGGACTTGCTTTCATTTTGGGGAGAGGAGAAGATTCAAGAAGCCCTTAGGAGTTCCCACAGAAACATAGACTGCTTTCAAAAAATCGCGCTGATGATGTCCTCCCGTGGCCATCAACGCACAGCCCTGGAATGTCGTAACAAAACCAAAGCCATGCGTTTGGAGTACAAACGCGTGATTGCTCACAATTCCACCTCGGGCAACGGACCAGTCACCTGCCCATACTTCAGGGAGCTGGACAGCATATTGAGAGGTGATGCGAGTGTGAAGCCAAGAAGAATTGCACGCAGCTTGAATTTGGGTATTGGTCCCCAGGAGCTGATCAGGCCTGATGTAATCATGGAGGGATCAGAGGAGTTATTTACCCATGATTTGGTGACCGTGGATTCCACCCTCTTGAGAACCTCGTCACCAACGACCATGTATGAACGTGAGTGCACAATAAACAACATAAAAGTGACAAAAAAAATTTATGTTTGTGCGCACGCTCACCTTTCTGAAAAGCCAATAATGTGATTTTTTTTTTCAATGTCACCAGAGAATCACTCAACATCGTCCACAGATGTAGCAGATGATGACCTTGACCGCACCATAGATGGACTGGAAGACAAGGGTGAGTATGGATTGCACCTGTTGGGGGCCAAAAATGTATTTCCTGTTTAGGGGCTAATTTCCATGTTTCTTTCTATTGTGGAAGCCCCCCCTGAAAAGCGTCATAATCATTTGGGGAGGTCATGTGCTGGCATTTTTTGATATTCTCTATTTAAAAAACCAAGGTGGACGAACCAGACAAGACAAGGTTTGTGTGGTTTTGGCGCATTCCTGCCCACAAAGATGTGATCCTTCCTTCTCCACGGAGAGAAGCGCAGGTCACCATCACGTGTGATTTCAAAGCTGACTACATTGCCATGTGAGAATGTTATGCCCAACGGTTCCATCTCCTGAAAAAAATGTGTTGTGAAATCCAAATTTTCCTTCTGAGAATCACACTGATTTGTGTCTTGCCTTCAAGGGGGGATGGTTGGGTGTTCTTAGAAATGTTAAGACACGGACCAGATCGCTGTCCTTGCAAGAACGGCGTCACCCGTGTCCTGCAGACATTCATGCTATTACGAAATCAGGAGTCAAATGATGCACGCAGTTAGTGTCATTCCATGTGTCAGAGTGCCCATATTAGACCCTTACCTGCTTTACCGAGAACTGAATTGGAGACGAGGGAAATGGACACAATTTGCCCCTCTGATGTGATCTAGGAGAGATAGCATCTGCATCTCCTATCTTCTTCGTGCCATGAGCCGTTGACAGCCCCGTCTGGCCACAAACATGGAGAATGGTGGACAACCATAATTTTTTTGCATGCCTTGACCAAGGAACACCCCTTCTAATCACTCATAATGTCACGTCCTTCTATTTGCAGAGAATGATCCCCCCGGTGCCAATGCTGAGGGTGATGCGGACAGTGAATCTGACCTGCCAATGGGCCATCGCTTGCGTGACAACAATGGTGAGTGGATTATTCATTGTCGGTTAGAAAAGTTAAAAATCTGTGTACTGTCTAATCCAAAGCAGTGGTATGCCTCTCATCTCAGAGCAAGCACCTGTGATGTTGAAAACGGTTGTTCCTAACCAACTCATGAATTTTTGTTTTGCATACTGGAATAGATCATCCCCGACAAGCCCATTCGACAATCCACAACAGCTGACGATACTCAATCCACATGCGTGCATGGCAATCCATGCATGGACTGCTGTTTTGTGAAGTGTTAACTGTGTTTTAGACTACCATTGGGGTCAAATTGAAGATCAGTGCTCCTGTCATGACAATTCTCTTCTTTGCTTGGGCCCAGTCTGGAACGCATCCCACCATCACAACACTTTCAGCAATGATTTGTGATTATGCATGGCTGTAGTGGAACTAATGTGTATGGTTCACTAACAAAAGTTTTCTGTCACACATTTAGGAAGATTGAACGCATGTTTGGCAGAACTTTCTCCGGGGACAAGGTTAAACCAAATCAGAAACAGGAAGAGGCGTAACGCGGCACTATATGGCGTGGCAGACCAAATGATGAACCGGTCTCGCCAGGAACATGACGCTCATCTCGCAGAGTGGAGGATTGACAGAGAGGTCATGTGTGAATGGAGGTCGGATGAGAGGCGGCTCCAGAGAGAGTTTTTGGAGCAGGCAAGGTCAGAAAGTGACAACTTTGCTAGGGCATGGCAACAGAACATTGCTGTGATGACTGATGCTGTCCAAACATTGAAAGCACTTGGAGAGATGCTCACAAGTCAGCGCCAGCAACCACTTGTCACGCAAGAAACAGAACAGTTGTCTCAGGACGTTTTAACTGTCTCTAACAGGCACACCAACAGCAGACGGTCATGCGTTGGCAAACCTAGAGATAGGCTGACCCTCTGAACATTGTGCCGTGTCGTTCTGTGATGAGTCTTTGGTTTTATTGTCACCACAGTTGAAATAACTGCAGTTGTGTTAATTCGATTTTTGGCTAGGTGTTTCTAACAATGTAGACACTCAATTTCAAATTTCCTCCTGTTGATTAAAAAAAAAGTAATGTTTGCACCTTTTTATAACGTCCATTCATTTTTCTTTTACCGCAAAATGCAAATTCATCACTTGTGGAGGACACATCAATCCAGAGCGACTTGGTGATTGGTCCACACTCAAGCCCAGTTCAAGTAGGACCACACCAGTAGGTTTTTGACATGGAGGGGCTTGTCCACGCAAAATCTGATCTAGGCTGATAATGGTGCTTTATTTCTGGCATGGCCTCAACTGCACTTATGGGCACTGTTTGTGCCATTGTTGGGTTTCCATGATCTCAACCTTTGCCCTCACACTCAGTCCCGTTCTCTCATCATCGCAGTCACCCCCTTTTTTTGTTTAGATCAGTCCGGGCATGTTTGAGCTTTGCCCACCCCCTCTATTGCCTTTCCTCAGTTCTCTCCCATTCCATGACTTGTCTGGCCTCTGACTGAGACAAAGAACAGTTCCCAAAGAAACCGCTCCGGCATACGCAAGGGTGGAAATTGTCCACATTGGCACTCAAAACGTGTCTTGTGTCAAACCAATACTAAATAACAGAGTCAGCCAGCTGTTGGTGAGACGACACACGCACACACACCCCAAAGGAATGGGAGCCAAAATCATGCAACGTTTGTGGCACCAAACAATCCCCCCTTTCTTGATCATATTATGGATAAGAAAAACACAGTTAATGGAATAGATGTATTCTCTCATGTTAGGTGAGAAGATGTTTTCCAAATTTAGATCACGTCCCTCCTGACCTGAGACACACAATGATTTGCTGGCCTCCAAGATGTTTTTCCACTGATGCATCCAGCCAGTGGATCGCGGAGTATGCCATTTCAAGCTAATCTTGAAAAATTATTTATGGGACAGGAAGCTCCCTTCCAACTATCACTGTTTTGTGCATTTTTTATGTTCCAGAACCTATGCTCTCTGGGTGAGATGGAACCTGTCAAAGATATTTAAGTAAACAATGAGTTATTTCAAGGACGACTCTGTTTGTTCTGAAAAGCACATCCTGCAAAGTGGCAGCATTTGTGGATTTCATTGATGTATTTGCCCATCACTAATCCGATCACTCCTCATTTACCCAGACTGCGTGCTTGGATGAGTCCAGGAACGTTGTTCTCTAATGCTGCAAAGGCAAACATGTGCAGCAATGGTTGGCTTCAGCAATGTAAGTGCTGGAGACTTTTGACGTTTCCAAAATGATGGTTCATTAGGAAACATCATTTTTTTATCTGTTCTCACACAGCATTGTGCCCAAGCATGAGACCATAGTGGAAATATCACATTCTGGAAGGCAATTCTACCACACCACATATTACAATTTTCCTTCCAAAGCTTATAATCAAGTGTTCCAATTCAAAAAAGAAAGATATCAGGAAAGATTCTCTAATGTTATGTTGGGTGTTTTTATTAGCATACAATAGGAAGGGAGAATATTTGCAAACCCCAAGCACAGTCTCTCTTCATGTCTTGAGCCCGGTTTACATGTGTGTTGTTCCGGTTTTCATTTTTGGCCAACACACACAAGCAGTCTCAGAGTGAGTCCATCCTTCCAAGGATGTGTCTAGCAAGGGCATCGCGGACCATCTTGCCCTCTGCAAGGTGCCGGGTGTTGCCATTGAAATCTTGCTCCTCCTGTTGGGACAGCAGCACCGGTGAGGGACATTCACCACCACCCACTATCGGGTGCCCTTTGCTCTCGCACAAGTTGTGGAGCACCACACATGCAGTCACAACCGAGATGACATTTTGCTCTCTGATCTGCAGCCTGTGTGAGAGACACCTCCACCTGGATTTCAATCTACCGAAGCTCCTTTCCACCACGTTCCTGCAGCGAGCAAGTTGACGATCGAAATTCCGCTGTGCAGGGGTTGTTGCGGTTCGGCCGTATGGCTTCATGAGCCACCTGCGCATGGGATATGCACCGTCAGCCAAAATCACCGGTGGAATCCTAATCCCATCCAAAACCATGTCGTGGTTGTTGGGGATCAGTGCGCCGGAGTCCATTGCAGAACACAGGGCGGAGTGGGCAAAAACAAACGCATCATGGTTTTTGCCACTCCACCCGACCTCAGCGTCCACAAACCTTCCTCTGTGGTCCACGGTCCCCTGGAGCAGTATCGAGGAGTAGTTTTTCCTGTTGCCATACTGCTCTGGACGGCCACCAGGGGCACAAATGGCGATATGTGTGCCGTCTACTGCTCCCACGCAATGAGGAAACCCCATCCTCCTGAAGCCATCCATTATCTGTGTGAAAAGACAGGGTGGGGAACAAAGACCACTGTTTAACCAAACTGAGGGAACGATTTGGAAGCACGGTCAAGTGTTGTTTCACTACTGATAGAAGGAACAGATTCCTCAGTGATTCTAAACACAAAATGCCCAGGGTTGATATAGCTTGATTCTTGAAGGACCAATTACAATTGGGCAAGTAGCACATTGTAGAATGTGTTCTGAAGTGTTCAATTCCCTTAATAAAATCAATCCAAAAATGTTTTACTGCTGACTATTCCTAGCTCTCATGTCCAATGAATCAAAGACAGTTGCCATGGATGTTAAATTGATTGCCACATGAAAGCAATGTGAACATTTACTGTGTGACAATTTTTTCTCGCGTTGTTCCAGGGACATCCACCACAACTGTCATCGGGATCTTTCCGAGGAATAGAGAGGTGATTTTTCAGGTGGTGGCATCATTCTAATAACTTATTTTTGGGGCGATCAAGTCCATAGAAGTTGCATTTTGATCATTTAAAAACAGAAAGAGAACGATATGTACTCTCTCTCTGCTTCGTCATGCAGCCTTGATTCAACAGAAACCAAAAGGAACAAAAAAAACCCTTTGGAGACTGTCAAAGTGATGGCTTCACCATGTCTAAAACCATCGAATGTGTGGTCTCTCTACAGAGGTCAACTATAGCCATGGGGACAGCAAACATTGACAATGCTCCATTGGAGACACCATTGCAGTCCCATGGTGCCAACAACAAACCTGGACAAACTTTTTAAAAAAAAAAAAAAAAAAATACAGGAAGAAATTGTCCAGACAACAGCAGACCTCTGTGGCGTGAGACACTGTGCAGACAGTGACCAGACCGGTCCAAAATCACATTTATGCCATTATGAACCGAATGTGGTGGGTGAATGGCACTAAGAGAGGAGGCGTTCGAGTTTCACAATTTGGGATTTGGAACAAAGTAAAATTTGTCTTTCCTAAATTCTGCTGGCATTAACATTGCTGCAGCGGACGCAACACAGCAGAAACACATGGCCACTATTGTGCTGCCATGTAGCGCGTTTTCAAATGTTAATCCACAAATTTGTTTAGGTGCGAATTGCCAATCCACTTTTACAGTAATGTCATTGGAGAGACAGTGCAATACATCACTCCATTGTACCAATAGCTTCTTTCTGGGGGTGGAAGCGTAGGGGATGCTTTCATCACTGTTAACGAAAGGTTTTTTTAAAAGGTTTTAAATTGGCAACACAGAATTTTTTTTTAAAAAAAATTACCGTCATAACGAAATTGTGCAAGTTCAGTGTATAACTAACCTGTGCAATAGAGTCTCCAAAGAGAACCGTTCTTGAAAGCAGGTGCAGCTCGACGGCAAGGCAGAATTCTACGACAGCCGAGGCAACCGTTGACTTGCCAAGTCCGAACAAGTCACTGGTGACCTGGTAACTGGTGCCGCTTGCAAGCCACCAGATCGCAACAGCTACTCTGCGCTCAACAGATATTGGGGAGCGGAATGTGGTTGTCTTTCGCTGAAGCGTTGGACGGAGAGCGGAGACCAATTCCAAAAATGTGCCCTTGGACATTCTGAAACGGCGAATCCACCGATGTTCATCCCAATGTCGCAGCACGATGTTCTCCCACCAATCCGTGCTGCGTGGGTATACCCAATGCTGCCTCGGTTCCTGCATCTCTGCAAGAAAAAACCACTGCTGTCGGGGCTGGCGCCGCCGTCTTCGTGCACGTGTCATTGCCAGGGTGGTGAGCGAGTTGCTGGACAAAAATCTGGCAACAGCCCTGCGCCTTTGGGCACGGTACCGCCAGCAGGCCAGCAGCATCTGAGACTGGCATGCCATCATAATAAAAAGCACATGCCCGATGATCGCCAGAATAGGATCCATTTCAAAAAACACAGATTGCAAAAACACCAAATCCAAATACACCAAACAACCATTCAAACCCACAAAGAGTTTTTCCCCAGACACTTCCCCTTTTATAACATTTTTAAAAACCCCGCCAAGAGACGCGGACCAATGGTGTTGCTGTGCTAATTTGATGTTTCGAAATGGTCATGTTTCCTTGTTACGCATGTCCGTTATAACGGAATAGGTTTTTTTTTTAAAAAAAAAAAGGCGGGGAAAAACGGTCCCGCCCAAAACAACGGTTTTCGGGCAGGCGTGTGACCGCGAGGACGCGCGGAAAAGGCGGATTGGAGGTGGAGATGTGAACGAAAAAGACAAAATCGCGGATTGGAGGCAAACGGAAGATATCCGGAAAAAATGCGGGGAAAAAGGTAATGTGGATTCAGCCCTGGATAGCAAGCACCTGGTACAGTCAACTTGTTGGAACAAAGCAGATCTGGTAGGTGGCTGGAGGGGACACTTCCTGGGAAACTTATGAAAAGCAGAATAAAAATGGAAGGCAAGATATAAAGACCAGAAATAAATATCTCCATAGTAATTAGTGAAAAGGCAGGTCATCGGCTAAAAATTCTGTGATTGGTCAGCAGCCCTAAGCAGGGCCAGATGGTTGCCGGCTCCCAGGGCAACCGAAGATTGAGCACTTGCGTGCGTGCTCTGCGCTCGTGCTTCCGGCACTGCATGATAAGCATGCCTCCCCATGGCAAGCCGGCACACCCCCTGTCCTGCCGCCCGCACGCTCCCAAGGCTGGCAGCTGCTCCCGGCATGCCCTCTTTGGTGGCACCAGGGGCAGACTACCCCCCCCCCCCCTGCCTCCCCGTTGATCAAGCCCTGGCCCTAAGAAAAACATTTGGGAGGTGCAAGTCTCAGGATACGCATCTGGAGGTGCTGAGAATGGAGAATCTGGTGTGCTTGTCATCAACACAGCAATGCTGCTGGAATCCAAAGGGTTTGTGTGGCAGGGGACTGACTTTGCCAAGGAAAAGTGAACAACGTAAGCTGTTTTGGTCGCCATTGGTGAGAAAGATCAAGAGTCTAGTAGCACCTATAAGCAGGGCTTTTTTTCTGGGAAAAGAGGTGTTGGAACTCAGTGTTGGACCTCAGGACTGCACAATGACGTCACTTTGGGTCAGCTGGAACAAGGGGGGAGTTTTTTAAAGTTTAAATTGCCCTCGGCGAAAGTGGTCACATGGCTGGTGGCCCCGCCCCCTGATCTCCAGACAGAGGGGAGTTTAGATTGCCCTCCGCACCGCTGGAGCGGCACGGAGGGCAATCCAAACTCCCCTCTGTCTGGAGATCAGGGGGCGGGGCCACTGGCCATGTGACCATTTTCAAGAGGTTCCACCGCATTGCAGCTGGAAAAAAGCCCTGCCTATAAGACACTAACACAATTTGTGGTAGTGTATGAGCACTACCACACTAACACAATTTGTGGTAGGGTATGAGTATACCCTACCACAATTTGTGTTAGTCTTATAGGTGCTACTGGACTCTTGTTCTTTCCTACTGCTACAGACAGACAAACATGCCTACCCATCTTGATCTATTGGTGAGAAAGGTGGAATATGAATGAAACAAATTAATAAAATACAGAAAGATATCTTGGGTTCTGTGTCTGCTGAGTGAAAATTGATGCCTTCTCCTTGGTGCCAGAGAACACTGTGTGCACGTGGAAAGAGGAGCGTCTGCTCCGGAGTGTGTCCCTTGGGTTATGCTGTGTAGGTGGTGTTGAGACTTCAAGAGCCAGCATGTTTTAATCCGCATTACTAAGAACTGCCAGGTTCCAGAAAACCCTTTATCTGTGGTTACATCGGTGAAATAAATGCCTTTGCAGGTGAGTCATCCCAATGGAGAGGTAATTATAATACCCTGTGACTCAAGCATATACATAAACACACCTGGAGGGCATTGGACTCGCAAATCTTTTATTTTTAGCATCCACAAAGCCTATTCAAAAGACCCCTCTGTGGAGGCTGCAGGAAAGGGCTATAAAGACCCTCGCAGGAGGCGCTCCATACCCCCACCCCAATCTTGCAAGGGAGACTCTAATGTGGAGCATCCAGTCATGCAACTGTTGCAGATGTGCATCCCAGTGAAACTGGATGGAAGTGTCTTTGGATGGAGGATGAGAAGATCTATACATTGCCATGCAGAGCTATTGCCTTAGAATCGAAACCCTGCATGACCTTTGAATTGGCATTCATGTGCCATATGCACACCCACTGCTCTATTGAATATATGATTTACTCTGATGAGTAGCAGGCAGGGAGAGGCCATTTGCCAGTCTTTGCTCCCTGAGATCACTTAAACTGGTGGTGCTGGGAACTGAACTTGACATTCGGCATGCTTTTATTTATTTCATGTATACCCTGCCTTTCTCCCCTGTGGGGACCCAAAGCACCTTACACCATTCTGCTCTTCTCCATTTTATCCTTACAACAACCCTGTGAGGTAGGTTAGCCTGAGAGGGTATGACTGGCAAAAGGTTACCCAGCAAGCTTCCATGGCAGAATGGGGATTTGAACCTGGAGCCTTCCAGATCCTAGTGCAACACTTTAACCCTTACACTGCATTGGCTCTTGTCCTGTTCCCCTTCCCTTGGATATCAATTTTTTCAGAGATATACTGCCTCTGAACACGAAGACTCCAATTAGCTTTCAATAGCCTGTCCAAATATGTGCAAATCTTTGTAAAAAGCCATCTAAGCTAGTAGCAAGTATGCCTAAACTGCTTTCTTTGGCCTTTCTTGAAGCTCTTGCTGTACAATGACATTGCCTGATTCCTTCTAGTGTTATGAGATAAGAATTTTTCTCCCACCAATATCAGCTTTCCCCTCAACCCCTTCTCCTTCAACCATAACTTTAGACACCATACTTGACAGCTGTTTCTATTCTGTACTCTTAAAAAGAGTACACTTAGAGAGCAATCCTAAGTAGGTTTACTCAGAATCCTCTTCAGGTCTACAGAGCTTACTCCCAGGAAAGTGTTTTTTAGGACTGCACTGTTCACTCCCCTTTGCTAAGTGTTATGTAAGTCAATGATGCCAAAGATAAATGCATGGGGCTGCTTTGGCGCGAATTGGCTGTCACCAGAGCTTGCGCATCCTTTTTTCTTTGGGTCTCCCCATGTCATCCAGAGAAGGGACAGAAGGCTCCATGCTTGAAGTTATTCTTTTGGTCATTAAGAGTGCTATTGTCCATGCAACTGTTTTTCTCACTATCACCCCTCCATTAGGTAGTGGAATGTGAACATGCTGAAGAGTTACAGGAGCTTGAGCAGAGGTAAAAAAAAAGGTTTATTAACATTTTCTGTTGAATTTTTAAAATGTGTTAAGGTCAGGGCTTTTTTTCAGGGGGAACGTGGGGGAATGGAGTTCCAGAACCTCTTGAAAATGGTCACATGGCTGGTGGCCCCGCCCCCTGATCTCCAGACAGAGGTGCGGAGGGCAATCTCAACTCCCCTCTGTCTGGAGATCAGGGAGCAGGGCTACCAGCCATGTGACCATTTTCTCTGAGGGCAACCCACTGAATTCCACCACCTCTTTTCCCAGAAAAAAAGCCCTGGTTAAGGTAGTCTTAAATGCCAAATTAAATGGGAGAAATTAAGCACGCACTAAAAGCCAAGAACGACCAGCTGGACTTCCTAGTGATAGGAATCCGAGAGGAAGGAGCCAACCAACCTTTTCTTTCAAAAACCAGCCGCAGGGTACATTCTTGGACTCCGTGCACATTGGAGTTCCTGACCCAATGATAATCTCTGAACACAAACACAGCCAGAACACCCCTGCTCTGCCTCCAGGTAGACAATGCAGGGACCATCCTCTTCTTCAAGCCATGGCATGTCTGGAGCAGGTTTCATAATCTGAAATTCCTCCTTCGCAACAGGAAATCTCTAAAAAGCCCGAGAAGTGTCCAGTCCAAATCGAGGTGCTTGCAAAGAACAAAAGAATTTCCCCTGGTGAAGCAAACTGAATACAACTAGTACAACAATGTGTTTCCAACAGCAGAGTCTTCCAGGCACAGCAAGCCCAAAATGGTTTGCCCCTATTCTCTGTCCTTTGCAGCTGTTATTCAGACACATAGCCGCACTAGACGAGATGAATTACATCAGTCTTTGCGGATGGCCAGATTCGTTATTTTTCCTTACCTTCCTGTGACTTTTTTACCCCCGGTGAACTTGGCTCTGCTCTGTACACGTGTTGGCAAAAAAAAAAGCGGTTTACATTGGCGAGTGTCTGCGGACCATATCATCGAGTCGCCATTGCAGAGTGGCGATTCTGTTTTGGTTCTGCTTCCCTCTTCCTACACAGAAAGACAATAGGGGACAGGGGACGGTTACAGGGGACTGTTTAAGCATACACAAACTGGCGGTGCATGATGGGGTACCATTCCCGCATCTTGGAGGACTGCAGAAGAAACCCGTGCCAGCACGAACATGGCATCAAGTACAGTCTTGCCATGCTGGCGAGTGTACAGGAAAGAAATGGGAAGACACGTGTTAGTCTGTTCGCGTGTAATTCGTCTTGTGTAGTTCGGCTCACAGACTGCCTCTAAACATGGAGGTTCCATGTAGCTTGTCCTGACTATAGTGCAAACTCAAGGGGAGAAACAGATGCACAGGGGCCTGGCCCAGGCTTCCATTTGAAAAATCTCTTCTTTTATAGTTAGTTTTAATAGTTAAATTAATAAGCCAAAATACTAAATATTATGAGCTGAATATAATGTTGAATATTAAAAGTTAAAAGTCTTGCCTTATGTTGAATTCCAAAAATATGCTATTAGATATTCTACATAAAAGTATTATAGTATGAATATGTGTTTATGGCTAAATTAACATTTTTTCCTGTATAATAGACTAATCCTAATATTTCAGAAAGCATAGACTTTTTAAATAGGTAGCAGAAAAGAAAACCCAAGAATGGCTATTGTTAAAGTAGAACAACATTAAAATTAAAATTTTAAAATGTTGAATATAAAATGCTGTTAAATGGTATGAATATGCCTTTATGGCTAAATTAACCTCTTATATGCATAACAGAGCAACACAGGAATTTCAGGGAAAATGGAAAAATGTATTTGTATATGCTGCTGGAAATTATGAAATATTAAGAATAGTTAACATAGATTAGATCAAGTTTGAAACAAAGATTTTAAAAATGTTGAATATAAAATGTGTTGTATAGGACTGAATATAGAATGTTGAGTACAAAACTTTGGATAGAAGTAATTGAGGAGAGAGAGAGGAGCAATGTTATGAAATTAAGTTGTGTGTTGTTATATATCTTGCTTATATCTTTTCTTGTAGCTTAAATCGATTATTCTATACTTTGTTCAAGATCCTTTATGCACTGTCAAATGTCTCTTTTTTCCTTTTAAATAAAGTTTATAAAAATTCAAAAAACCCCTTCAATTTATGACATTTAAATGAACTCTACCACACCTCCTAAGCAACTCCCATGGAGTTTTCTGTCAAGAATTTGGACTTCCAATGGAGGGTGGCTTTTCCTGGGGGAATGTACTTGTTTCCCTTCTCCCAATTTCCTCCTTAGTTTAGCAGTGCAAGCGGAAGAAAAATCCCTTCGGAAGCAAAATGCCTGCGCTCTTATGCTTTCTAAAAAGCCGCCTCTCCGATGCTCATCTGTGGTAACACTTCATTATGGATTTATGAGAGATTCAGTTTCCAGTTATTCTTGAGAGACGACAGCCTACACACCTCGTTGGGTGTTACTGTTTGTACTCCCAAGCAAAGGAGGGGTGGACTAACAGTTCTTGGAGAATAGCTTTGCACAGGATTCTTGGAATAAGGGTAGCGGCATGTCAGCAATCCACCAGGACCAAAGCCCTGTACAGGTGGCTTGCCAATGGGCGTTGTCTTTCTGCTACAAAGCCAGGACTGAATGGCTGTAGGGGAACCAGGAATTCAGGCTCAGGACAGTCAGAACTGGGGGACAGGCTTAGTAGTTATACAAAGAGATTGGGGGACCCATTTTGAGTTGAGCACGAGTGGCAACAGGGCCTGTCATTATGACACTGTTAGTTACCTGACACTGATGTCAAGAAAGCAGAGGCCGTCTGCAGGGCGTTGTCTGCCTACCTCGGGGGAGGAGGCTGCGGTCCGTCCAGGTGGAACTTCAAAGTCATGGGTGGAGTCTCAGCAGTACCCTCGTAATGCACAGAAGTTTCTAGAACCCCATCACAGAGAGCATCTGTGAGTATCTTAGCATTCTTGAATGTCAGGAATGCAATTGGAACTGTTGTTTTCCGTTCAGAAGGTTTTATTGGCTCATATTTCCTTAACTAGATAATCACTTTCTTAAAATATCCTCTCAGCCCTGTGTAAGCAAGCAGGCACACTCAGCGTCATTAGTAGACATGGGCACGAACAGGGGAAAAAAAGAACATGGTGTTCATTGTTCGTTGCCATCCACAAACAACAAATATTGATGAACATGATCCTGTTCATGAACATGTTCGTTGTTCGTTGCTCATGGGGGCCAGCAGGCTCTCCTCCAGCCATCAAGATCCCTACCACACCACTCCCAGAAACCCTACCTGAGCAGGGAGCAGAGAAGGTACCAATAATAAATAATAGCTTGGCCCTAGAGCCTGGCAGCAGCCCTAGAACCTGAAGGGGTAGATCTCTATCCCACCACACACAAAGAAAATTCAAGCTCTAGTGCACTGTCCCTGTCTCTCTAACAGCAGCTGTCTCTCCCTGAAAGCCAGAGCTGGGAGCCCCCCTCCTCCCTGGTCTTTTCCTGTTGTAACAAATTTGGAGCTGCAGTCCACACTTGGAAGGAAGATCTGCCTATCAAGCTAAATTGGGCTTGGATTGGGGTTTCCAGGGCAACAGGAGGAGTTCAGACAGAGTTCAGACAATCCCTGCCTAAGTTGCCAAGGGAATTGATTGCAGGTGCCAGACTGTCTGGCTTGACGAACAGCAATGAACAGCAACGAACGAGGCTTGCAACGACCACCTATTCGTTTAGAATGGGGCCTCGCGAACAGCTTGTTCGCGAACAGCAGATTGGGCTGTTTGTGGGGGTTTTTTTAGTTCGTATTGCTGTTCGTGCCCATCTCTAGTCATTAGTAGTCTTCACTCAAGCTTGCGTTACCTTGAAAAATCCACTAGGATGCAAAGGCAAGGGAGTCTTGGCAAAGGACAGTGGATGTGTTTTTTTAAAACACAGGTTGCATTGTGGAATGAAAACAGATGTTGTTGTTTCAGGTTTAGACAGACAAGATGCAATTATGCACCTCCTCCTATCTATAAAATAAAAACTGCACAGCCTTAGTTCACCTGGGGACCTTGCAAGGAAGGGCGGGAGGCTTAACCCTTCAACCTCTTCTCAGTTTCACTGTTTGAAACCAGCGTATATCCTTTGCTGTTAGCATTTTAAAGGGGAAAATGTGTGTTGTTAAAAGACACATCTTTTCTTCTCTAAAATGCTAATAATAAAGCAAGGATCCTGATTTCCAACAACAAAACTGAGAAGAGGTTGAAGAGCTAAAAACTTTCTTCCTACCCTTCAAGGCTCCAAGACAAATTGAGCCCATAATTTGCATTTCATGGAACTGAATGAGATGTAGGGGGTGCCTGTTTGTGCCTTAAGAAGAGTGGAGGTTTTGCCTGTGAACTCTGATTTTCTAAACTGGCATTACAAAGACATACCCATAAATTTGGGCTTACAGCCAATTGGGAATGCTTAGAATCATCTTTGGCACTGGCCGTTGATAAACCACAGAGAAAGCAAATGTTGAAAATTATAAATATTTATTCAGTATGAGAGAAAGAGGGCACAAATATTCTCACATACCATTTGAAGGGCGAAAGCCTGCTATTTACACATTTGACAAAACTTAGCTCAATTAAAAACACAGACATATACACTCACAAATATTGGTCCAACATCTCATTTTCATAAAACAGACAAGCAAAGCATGGGTCTTACTGTGTCCCAGCATTTTTTGCTGTACAAATTCCCCACCAATTAAGATTTCACTTCTGCACACATAACTTTCCAGTTGCCCATTGCATTCCCCATCTCTCTACATATACACAGCTTTGTAGTATTCCAGCCCTGGAATCTTGATGTACGTTTATAATTAGCTAATGGCAAAAATACAGTTATATGAACAAGATTATTGCACTTTTGAAAAAAATGCACACTCTTTAAAGCAGAAGTATCTATTGGAATTATTAAATAAATCTATAATATTAGGGAACAAAACTGCTCAGTGCTATAGACAATCCCCTGCTAGCACAGAACTGTTTTATTAGCATCGAAATCAAATAATCTTCATGACGATTTAGCACTTTCAAAGCTCATCTTATCATTATACACATTTTTTTTAAAAAAAAAACCTTCCCATTGACTTCAAAGGGAATTCCGCATTTACCAATCACTGGATAATTTTTTTTAATTAAAAAAAATCATATTATACAGCTCCACATGTAGCAACCAATGAAGTTTCACAGAAACCAGCTGGCTTAACAATCAAAGTTTACAAGCTAGGCAGGACCAAACCTGGAACCAGATACGGAGTTGTGATGAAATTGTTTCAGAGCCAAAGGCAATCTAAAAGAGGATTGGCTGCTGTGCTATGGATGTTCCATCTCACTTGGGAGTTCTAGGTCAACAGGTTTGGCAGGCTTTTCATATTGTTTCAAAAACCTGTTTGACCAGAGGTGAAAGGAAGGCAAAAGAAATGGGTTCGCATCCTGGGAAGTGATGCTGTTTACAAACTATTTTTCATCTCCCTTAACAATTCCCGCTTGCTGTCCAGTCCAAGGATGCTTCTGCATGCCAGCTCTCCTAGCCACTGCAGCTGCGCCATCCTCAGAGCACTCACTGGCTGTCACCTCAGCCTAGAGCTACTGGGCCTATATTTGCATGGCAGTTGATCCCCAAAGGGGATCCAAAACAGCTTAAAACATTGTTCTCCCCAGGGCTCATTTTGGGGGAGAATGCACAGAAACACAGTTCCGGCAGTTCCCCAAAGAGGTCACATGTCAGGTTGCCCCACCCACCTGACTCTTGGCCATTTTGGACCTGTTTCAGCCTGGATTGGGGCCGAAACGGCCTGGATCGGGCCTCTGACGGGTGGTGGATCACTCTCCCACTCAGCAGCGGCCCAATCCTGACCATTTTGGGCCCCTTTTCGGCCATTTTCAGCCCCTTTTTGCCATTTTGGGCCAAATTTCGGCCCTGAATAGCCAGGATTGGGTCCAAAACAGCCAGAATAGGTGATGTCAGGGTGTGTGGCATATGCAAATCAGCTATACTAATGACACATTTCCAGTGATGGCAAGGGGCATGGCATATGCTAATGAGTTATGCTAATGAGTTCCTCCAGCTCTTTTTCTACGAAATGACCCCTGGTTCTCCCCATCTCATTCCAACCTGGGTTGAGAAAGAGGGCCTGGCCAAAGGTCACCTAGCAAGCTTCCCTAGCAGACTGGGATTCGAACATGGATATCCCAGGTTCCAGTGCAGCACTCCAACTTCTACACGTCTGCACAGATCTTGTTGGTATGTTTGGGCAGACTGCTGGCTGGCAATGAGGATGCCTGACTTGACAGCATCTCACTGGAATATTAATGTACCGGTCCCTTACAAAAGTGGTAGGATTGCTGGAGGAAGCTGGCCTCCAGAAACATCTGAAGGGTGAATGAAGCTCCTTTGAACAAGCGGGGAACTGGTGGTTAAGCAGCAGAGCGTCTGCTTTGCGTGCCGAAGGTTACAGTCCTCAGCATCGGCAGCTAAAAGGAGGGAATGTGAAAGACCTCTGTCCGTGAGTGACCTGGGAGAGCTACTGCCGGTCAGAACAGACAGTTACTCACCTTGACAGACAGAATGTCTGACGCAGTATGAGGCAGTTTCATGGGGGTGCAGGAAGGAGGGATTGGCTTGGCCCCAATGCCGTGCAGCCCTGAGCTCATTCCTTTGGAAGGATTTTCCGTTGCAATCTGTGGGAATTGCTTCCAAGTGAACATTTCTCATTACTAGCGGACGTTACCCATCGCCTGCTTTTCTAGATGAGCACCGGGTTGCATGGCTGGACGGAGTGCCCTCTACATTTTGGATCTCTCTGTACATTTTGGATGGAACTAGTTGTTACTGGAAAGAGGTAATCCTAGATGAGTCTCTCTTCAGCTCTCTTTACTAGAAAGGTACTAAGAGGTTCCAGGGCTGAGTCAGGTCCTATTGTAGTCCTGCTCCTTCCACCCTCTCCCACTGTTGCAACGTTGTAAGGGATCCCTGGGTGAATGGACACTAGACCCATGGAAATGAGGATCATAGTTCAGAGAGGTCCTGATGAGAGTACAACAGCCACAGAGCCAGACACAAGCCTTTCAAAACCAGTGGACTTGAGCCCAAGTAACTCTGAGAGCCAAGCTACAAGTGATGCCTGACACAGGTTGGACACTTGTCAGCTTCCCTCAAGTTTTGATGGGAAATGTAGGCATCCTGGTCTTGCAGCTGTAATGGAGAGCCAAGCTGTAAAACCAGGATGCCTACATTTCCCATCAAAACTTGAGGTAAGCTGACAAGTGTCCAACCTGTGTAAGGTGTCACTTGTAGCTTGGCTCTATGCTGCGTTGTGGTAGATGCTGTTTAGGTTTCGTTGCCCAGGGGAAAACAAAGGAAATGAACAGGGAAATGGTGCAAAACTGTCTCATATAACACGATCCAGAGGAGTTAGCCATGTTCATCTGTAGCTGCAAAATAGTAAAGAGTCCAGTAGCACCTTTAAGACTAACCAACTTTACTGTAGCATAAGCTTTCGAGAACCACAGCTCTCTTCATTAGATGCAAGCATGCATCTGACGAAGAGAGCTATGGTTCTCAAAAGTTTATGCTACAATAAAGTTGGTTAGTCTTAAAGGTGCTATTGGACTCTTTACTATCATATAACAGACACTTCTCGTTCATGATCTGGGATAGATTTTCTTATGGTTCACAAGTCCTGTTTGCCATCTTTACAGTTCCAGACTAGTGGCAAGCCCATTTGTTATGATGGTTATAAACTTTGATTGTATCAATAAAGGAAGCTTTGGGCCCTGCTGGAGATGCTCAGGTTAAGGCGTCTTTTGTTTATTCCAGATCCATTCTGATAAAGTGTGTGATGCAATCTTCACTGTTCGGTTAATTCAGTTGGTTTAGAGCCACATTCCCAAATTAACAAAAAGTCAGCACCCTAAAGTTAGCCCCACTTGGACTCCCTACAGAACCACACTGGGGCTTATTTGGGGCACTGTCGTATGTGGTCTCCTGCACCACATAACTTGGAGCAAGATGGCATTATTGTGGTGCGTAGGTGTGCACAGCTGCAATCACAAATCTTGCCTTCCTCCCAGATATATGGCAGGCTCCTTCTTGAATGTTCACCTTTCTTTTTTATTTATTTATTATTTATAGACTGCCTTTCTCACTAAAACTCAAGCCTTTTCTAATAATGACGCACTTAAAAAAATACTTTTAAAAAAACAGCCTTTCCTGTTTATATTTTTAGTGGTCTTCCATTAAGATCTCCCTGAGAATGTATTTCCAGTAGAAGCCCAAAGCTTGACAAATTCAAAGACTTTTACTGTCTATTATCAAGCTGTTCTTTCAAGAACAGCTTAGCAGAGAAGGGATCTCAAGCCCTTTGAAATCTGTAAGATCCCACCAACCGACTTCCACAGGCTTTATATCACTTCATATTCAATACTTGCCTATCGAAGCACTTGTACTACATTACAAATTGTCTAGGAAGTCCATGCTAACTGAGATACTCCCTTCAGGATACAAGATGCCTTCAGAAAAATGTTGAAAGATGCCTGCAAATGAGAGCAGATGAGGTTCCAGATCTCCTTGTAAATAAGGAATGGCCATTCCATCCGGTCCAGGGACTATGGCAGATTCCTGCATAAAGGAAGCATTCAGAGCCATTCAGCTCACTGCAGTCATGCGCTGGTTATGTGCAAACTACAATCCCACACAAGCACAAAGAAGCCGCATATTGTTGCACTGGCCAAAGCATCTTAGTTTCCTCATAAACTCAGCTGTCATGGAAGGTATAAGGGAAGTTTCTAGCCCTGAAAAGATGTGCTTGAGAGCATGGAGACAATGGCTGGGCAAAAGCCAGAAGCCAAATGAACTGTTGAGGAAGGATTCCAATGGTCAAGGAGGGAGGATTCAGTACCTTGGAGAGCTCCCCCTGTGGCTACCAAAGGTGACATCTGGGCGTCCACCTGTTTTTGCTGAGCTCTTTTGGTTCCAGCGCCAACTTGGAGCCCTCAAAAGCTGGCAGAGGCCCAGATGCAGCCCTCTGCCCACGGCTCTTAATGGCCCTCCAACTGTTTAGCATTGCCGAGCTGACGCTGCGGGCCATTCTTCTGGACAAATGGTTAAGGATCTGGACAGGATGGAGCCCCTAGGCCAGGATTTGGCCACCACTTGACTAACAGAAGCCTAACAAATCTCATACAAAATAGCAGTCAGAAAAGCGGAAGAGATAATGCTGAAGAAATCAGACAAATGGACTTTATTTGCCTTCTGTATCCAGAATGCACAAATATATTTTTTCTTTCTTAAATGTTTCCTATCATCATGTAATTCGTACCCCATTTTTGGACATTCTCTTTAGCGAACATATGTCAAAGTATTAAAAGACACATACTGCAATCCTATGCATGCTTACTCGGAAGTATACCGATTTGGGGCCGGTAGGTCTTAAACAACTAGAAGCAGAGTTCCAGTCACAGAAATGATTGTTCCCCCTTCCCACTGTCGTATGTGGTCTCCTGCACCACCAAAAAAGCAACTTCTGGGGACAGGAGATCCTTTGAAATGGGTAGAACAAAGGGTATCGTTTTTGTGGGAAATCCACAAAAATTGTACCCTCCAGTACAAATGAAAGTGACTTCCATGCATCAGGGCCAGTGTGGCGTAGTGATTAGATACGGGACTGTGACCCTGAAGTTCAAATCCCGCCTCTGCCATGAAAATCACCGGGTGATCTTGAGCCAGCCACTTACTTTTGGCCTGAGATACCTCCGAGATTTGTTGAGACGATAAAATTGGGCAAGGGAGATCCATGTATAGCACCCTTGAAGGTAAGGTGGGGCAAAAATGGATAAGTACCTAGGGCTATCTTGGATCTAACCCTGTCTGTCTGTCTGCCCCTCCATCTGTCCATCCGAATCGAATCGAATCGAATCGAATCGAATCGAATCGAATCGAATCGAATCGAATCGAATCGAATCGAATCGAATCGAATCGAATCTAATCTAATCTAATCTAATCTAATCTAATCTAATCTAATCTAATCTAATCTAATCTAATCTAATGTGTGCTGTCTTTGGAGGAAGGGCCTATGTTCAGAAGAAGCACTACCTTATAATGCCCTTCATTGCATCAACATGAACAGATTTTACCTGCAATTTTGTAAGACCAATGCCAACATTTATGGGGCAGCATCTTAATTTTACAGTTTCTTAAAATAAGTCTTTTGGCCAGGATGAGGCCACCACTTCAGTTCATATAGTATTTCCCAAGCTATGGGAAACACTGCAGAACTTGCTTGTTTAGAGGGAAAGTGGAATATCAGAGTGCCTCTTGCCAGAGTATGACAACACACACAGTCAAAGAAACCTGAGACGGAAAGGTTTTCAGAGAGTGTGTTGTGACCCCAAATTCAGCCCTAGTCACTGGAGGAAAATCCTACCTAAATAGGATTTCCTGTGGCCTGAAGTTTATACAAAGTTGAAAAGAGCAAAAGTCCAGTAGCATCTAGAAGACTAATAAAATTTGTCATAGGGTATGAGCTTTCATGAGTCACAGCTCACTTCAGATACTCATGAAAGCTCATATCCTACTACAAATTTTTTAAAATTTTTTTTTTATTGGATTAGAAATTATGTAAATATTCCATACAATCATTTCCCTTTAAATAATTTCAATTCTAACCCCCTCCCTTCCCCCCCTTTTGTTGACTTCCAACAGTTTTCCAACCCCTTGTCTATCTTTTTTCTTACTCATTTCAAACTTACTTTATACTATTAAACCTACTTTCATTCTCTTCTAAGCTTATATATTATGTTATAACACAGTACTACCTTTATTCCCTTCCCCTTTTACCTTATAAGACTAACTATTACATTTCTAGCATATATTCTTTAATAATATAACATTTTATCCATTTACCGTTCTCTTACTTAATCACGTCAATATGGGTCAACCAATTTGACCCATACTTCACATACTTCTAAATGCTTCTATACCGCTGTATACTACTACAAATTTTGTTAGTCTTATAGGTGCTACCGGATTCTTGCTCTTTTCTACTGCCACAAACAGATTAACATGGCTACCCATTTTGATTTATACATAGTGTTACACTATGGAAGAAAACAGGCAACAGTGGACTGAAGGTGTCTCAACTCTCTCTTATACATTGTACTTATCGACACAAGAAGTATAAGCACCCAGGCATCCTGTGGTCCATAGGCCACCCTTTCCCCCGTATATTGAAAAGAATTACCTCTTGCCATTTTGGCCTTCGAGCTTGAAGAAAAGACATCAGCTTGTTGTTTTCTTGGACTTTTGCAACATAATTTGAAGCTTGGCTTGATGATTTTGTCCCCTGGAAAAAGAAGAAAAAGAGACATGTGGGGTGAAGGCAATGGAGAGACAGGGAGGGGCTGCCAGTCCATCACAAAAGCGACATCAAAGCCGCCTTTTGAGTCCCAAGACTTACTTGCACCCAAGGGTCTGCTCCCATCTCCAACAAGCAAGCAATTCCACTCCATATCAGATCCTTACGCAGGGTCAGAAGGGTCTGAGCTTCAGGACTGACACTGCTCTTTTCCAGGTCTGTCACAATGGCACAATGAGCTAAAGCCGCACACTGCAAAGGTGTTAAACCTGCGAGGGAAGAGGAACAGTGTATCTGGTGCTACGTTACTTCAGTCTACTGAAGTCAATGACTTTAGCTTGGAGTCACTTTCCGTCGGAATGCACTGGCCGTTTCCACACACGTTGAATAATGCACTTTAGCAGTCCTTTAGAAGTGGATTTTTTGTTTCACACATGAAAACCCAGTTCCAAATGATCACTAAAGAGCATTGAAAGTGCCTTATCCAACGTGTGCGGAAGCAACCTTAGGCACTGAAGGGTTCTATACTGCAGACTTCAACCAATTCAGCATTCATTCCCTTTCCACTGATTTCCTGCATTTCTTACCCCAAGCATTTCGCCACTGCTCTAATCAAGGGGGTTACATTTTGCATTGTACCTTTGCATCCTGACTCCCTTTTTTGCAACACATTCCAAATGAGATATAAGGGCTCAGCAATCTCCATTCCTACTTGTATCTGATGAAGGGAGATTGACTCTCAAAAGTTTATATCTTGGAAATCTTGTTTATCTTTAAGGTGCAACTGGACTTGAATCTTGCTGCTGCCTTTCCACTGTGACCTCTGGGAATTGTGATCCCATAGCTCTGGAAACTGTGTTTAGGCGGGTGAGGGGGGGGACTGATCTAGCACTCTCTGAACTCACACCAAATGACACTTCCCAGATGCCATGAGAGGTAGACCAGTATAAAAGCAATATGCATTTGTAGTATAGCTGTGCCCAAACAGAGGTCTCTGTCAGAGCACATCTGCACACAGCAACAATTTAAATGACTGATTTGGAGCGCCAACAAAAATGGAAGGCCAAAAAGGGCCCCAGAAGAATATCCTTCCTATGTCTATATTGCATGCTAAATGCTTTGAGCAAGGGATCATGACCCCACCGCTTAGCAGCGGCAGATGTCTTCCATCCCATATGTCAATAACCACATCCTGGTAACAGTTACCCAGACAATCTCTTTTCAGCCTACCCTGGTTGTCAGTCGCATCCACTTCTAAATGAGTGCCTCCCTTCTGACAGCTTTTCAAGACCTGTAATTAAAAAAAAACCCTTGTGTTACAAATCCTGACCCGGGGCTTTGGCTGGCCAGATTGCAATGTTGTGTCTGCCCTCATTCTCACTTTTCAAGATTCTTTCACAATGCACAATGCAAAACAGCTGCTTTAGGTGAGGTTCTGTTTTCCTTTAGCCCTTCTGAAGTTCAAGCTGCACTGAGAGAGTGTAGAGCAGTGGTTAGAGCTGCCAGCTAAATCCCATGAAGGTCACCCTGGGGCCAGTCATGCTCTTTCTCTCAACCTAACCTACCTCATAGGGTTGTTGTGAGAATAAAATAGAGAGGAGAGCAACTAAAGATTTGTGCTGCCATAAGTTCCTCAGAGGAAGGGAGGAATAAAAATGTAGGCAGCAGTTTAAGCCTGTTTGGTACAGCTGTTAGAACATTAGCCTGAAGAGACTTGAGTTCAGCCTCCTACCCAAGGTCAAACCAGATGAGACACCATGAGTGTAGAGTTCCCAAGTGTGTGTTTGTTCGTTTTAAATAGGAGGAGTGTGTGACCCCCCCCCCACAGTTTGGATTGGGACCAAGGAACAGCAAGATGAGGGTTTAACTCCCCCCCACCGGGTCAATTTCCTAACCTGAAGTGGTCCCAGAGAGCTTAACAGCTCCACCAGTACCACAATCCTGAATTTCATGTGCCTGCTATTAAAAACCACCTGGGAGCTCTGCACATGGATCTCTCCACACTTTGTCTGGTTTAGTCTCTAGGGTGGTCAACAGCCTGGAGAAAAGATGCCCTATTCTTTTAGGAACAGTTTTAGGTGGGAAGCCATGTTGATCTGTAGTAGAACAACAGGATTTGAGTCCAGGGGCACCTTAGAGACCAACAAGATCTCTAGAGTGTAAGCTTTCAAGAATCTGAAAATCTTGTTGGTCTCTAAGGTGCCCCTGGACTCCTGCTGATCCTCAATGGGATGTTATTTATCAGCTGATCTTACTTACATGCCTTTTGGCCAGCTGCTCTCTCACACACCAACCTACCTCACAGGGTTGTTGTGAAAACAAAATGGAGAAAGAGAATCATGGATGCTGACAGCCTGAACTCTTTGGAGGAGGGACATGATAAATATATATGCTCTATCTGCAGTGACAGGTTCATATTTGGAGGCAACTGCCAGAAAAACAGCAACTTCTGAGCAAGACTTGCTGAGATCCAGCCTTGGTCATGAACGGGTGCCCTGAGATATGCCAGGCAAGGAAGCACCCTGAGTAGCTATAACCACAAATAGAAATTGCAGAGGAGTCAGCCAAGGAAACTTCCTTCAACCAGGTAAAGTCAGGTGACCGTGCTAACTCCCATAAATCTTCCAGGTCAGGTTTAATGGCTGGTTTTGGCAACAATTTGCTTGTTGACTTGTTCAGCTTTACAACAGCTGGACTGGAAACTATTATTCCCTTTTCTTTTTAATAGTCCCTTTGTTCTGCCTCCTAGAGCTAATCAAAGTCTGATTTTTGAACCATGCGAGGAAGAAGAGGAGAAGGGTCAGAGAAGCTGATTGGAGGAGAGGGCCAAGGAGGGGGGGGCAATGGCTGCGTCTAATCTCAGTACCTTGGAGGTTATAAAAGGCTAGTAATTAGTTCTGGGTGGGTGCTTGGCAACTCTGTTTTAAGGAAGGAAGAATTGCTAGGCTCTTCCTTTCCTTTCCCTCACTTCCACCTTTCCTCCAATAACCAAATCTTTACTTGTAATCAATCATCTATAAATTCTTAGAATAACACATGCAAATATCTGTTATTAATTAGCACCACCTTGATTTTTACGAGTAGGAATTGAGTTTACTTGACAAAATGTTTAGATTTTTTTTTTTAAATGGCTTTTATTTGTTGGGGGGGGTGTAGCTTACTGGCAGGGAGCATGATATGTTTGCAGAAGTCTCTGTGCTAAGTCTCTGGGGAAACAGTTTCAGGTAGCAGATGTGTTGAGGGTTGCACAGCAATGAGATGTAAGTTTGCAGAGTAGCAGAGTTTGATAATAGCGCAACGGAAATAAGTAGACTTCTGCGATTCTAGCTCTATAAAAATACTTTACTACATACTAGGCTAAAAAGGGTACATTTGGTAGGAAAAACAACAAACAGTTTCTGACTACATCTTGATGTCTAAACTAGGGCCGATTCCAGATGGCCAGAAATTGCGGTTTTTCTGCGGAAATAATCGCTTACCGGCCACACATTCACTTTCGTCTCCATCCGCTTTGTCTCGCAGCGTGCCATGCCATCCCGCTTCCGGATGTTCGCACGGCCAACTGAGGTACCCAGGATTGGTTGTTTCCTCCCCGTCACAGTTGACGTCGGGGGCCTTCATTGGTTCGCATTTCAGTTTTTTAAAAAAATTTTTTTACGTGTTTTGCGCAAATGCGCAAATATGCAGGTATGCGAATACGCAGCGTCAACTTTTGTGCATTTGTGCATTTGTGCGCATTTGTGCAGTTCGATGTGCGCAAACGTGCAACTGCGCAAATGGCACCCGGTTTTTAAAAAAAAATTAAGGGAATATTGTTGCCGGCCGGCCGGCAAAGAAAGGAGGGAAAGGGGAGGGCCTCTCCACGGCGGCGAAGCGTCCAGAAGTGTGCAAACCCGCAATACGGCGTTCACACCATCTGCTTCTGGAGCGCAACACAGTGCCATGAACCGGAGGTAAGCAGGGACGGGACATTACGGGTTTTTACGAGTGAGGTCACTGGAAAAGCGAAAGCACTCGCTTTATTTGTGCCCGTCTGGAATCGGCCTAGGTCCTAGAGAGAGAGAAGCTTAGATTGCAAAGAGACGTAGTCTGCATGGTCTAGTGAAGTCGGAGCAGGAGTAGCAGTGAACAAAGAGCAATAAAACCTTCGTATTTGTTGCTAGCTAATTGCCCCCCCCCCCCCAATAAACTGGCTCATCCAATAGACATTCCTGGATTCCCTCATAAAGACTAAAGACTCCCACTTTCTCTAGCGGGAAGTTCTCTTGATGCCTAAGTGGACCTAAGCTAACTAGCTATCTGACTAAACAAACAGAACAACAATGACTGAGCGTAGGACACTTGCACAGATTCCAACAAGATGGGTGGGAAGAATTTTCTCTGCCTGAACAACAACATTCAATTTATATACCACCCTTCAGGACATCTTAATGCCCACTCAGGGCGGTTTACAAAGTATGCCATTATTCTCCCCACAACACCCTGTGAGGTGGGTGGGGCTGAGAGAGCTCCTAGAAGCTGAGACTTACCCAAGGTCACCCAGTTGGCTTCAAGTGGAGGAGTGGGGAATCAAACCTGGCTCTCCAGGTTGGAGTCCTGCCGCTCTTAACTCTGCACCAAACTGGCTCTGAGATGAGCTGCTGCTAGCCAGAGCTGACAACACTGAGCACCTGGCTGACTTCGCATGCTTTGTATATTCAGTGACAATTAATATGCTTTGTATGTGGAAAGTCCTGGATTACATCCTGGGCACCTCCAGTTGAAGGATTTCATTTGAGAGGAAAGCCTCTACCTGAGCCCTTCCTTGCAAACTGGTGTTGGTACAGACAATACTGGGCTAGGCGCAGCAACGGTTGAACTTCAGATGTTCAAACAAGGAGAGAGCCACACTGAAGATGAGTGTGAAGGGGTGGGAACAGCCCAGCCGAACCAATCATTCAATGTTCCACTTACTTCCACGACTCTTGAGTAGCCCTTCTCCGCACAGAGGTGCAAAGGAGTCTTCTCCGAGCCGTCCCTCTTGTTGACGTTTGCTCCCAGGGATACCAGATCGCTGACTATAAGGTGGTGGTTCTTTTGAGCGGCTACATGCAATGCAGTCTTTGAAAGGTGAAAGAGAAAGAAACAGAAATAATTCAGTGGCAATGGGGGAATTAACAGCTTGCAACATCTGACCCTGCCCATTGGATCTTTTCCCAATGTAATAATTACAGGGACGTTCCTAAGCGAATATATTATGCGCTAATTATCCTTTAACATACAGAAGCTCATGACAAATGGAAGGTGATATGTCTCAATGATTATAGGCATCTTTTGAATGAACCAGGGATGTCGGCAGAGCTTTTTTTCAGCTGGAACGTGGTGGAACGGAGTTCCGGAACCTCTTGAAAATGGTGACATCGCTGGTGGCCCCACCCCCTGATCTCCAGATAGAGGGCAATCTAAACTCCCCTCTGTCTGGAGATCAGGGGGCGGGGCCACCAGCCATGTGACCATTTTCGCCAAGGGCGATTTAAACTTTTAAAAACTCTCCCCTTGTTCCAGCTGACCCAAAGTGACGTCATTGGCCCTGGGAGCATGCGTGCACTTTGCGTGCGCACATGTGGTACCAGGGGCATCACTTCCCGCTAAGAGTTGCCCCCTGTGCTGGCAACCCACTGAGTTCCACCACCTCTTTTTCCAGAAAAAAAGCCCTGGATGTCGGGAAATGGTTTTGTTTAGGCTTGAAAGGGGCAAGCGTTCTGCCTAGCTGGAAGGAAGGGCAGGGGTGTATTTGTTTGAAAAGAAAGCACAGCTGAGATCCTGGAAGAGAGAGGAGCAGAGAGACCCTTCTGGGTTTGGTAAAAGCAACTAGGAGGGATAGGATCTCTCTCTCTCGGGGATCAAGTGTGGGGCAGTGGATTTACTGTCCTACAGGAGCACCTGTTTGCCTCTACCTGTGATCCACCTGTACAGTTGTTAGAAATAAAGGTAGTCCCCTGTGCAAACACCGAGTCATTACTGCATCATGACAGTTGTTAATTAAGCAATTACTGCAAACATGCCATAAATCTCCAGCAATCTCTCCTCCAAAGGGAACTGTTAGACACAAATCTGTGTGGCTGTCAGTTTTGTGTCTTTGAGAACGGACCTGGGTAAGGACTACTCCTAGAACTTCTCCGGGCTGTGAGAAGTGGGGCATGCATAAAAATACCCTCCTTGCTCTTAGCTTACAAATGCAGAGCACTTGTGGAATGAGAAATGGATCGGCTTTTCCTACAAAAGAACATGTCAGTGGACTTCTGGGTATCCGTGCATCACCATCGCCCTTTCAGGGACGAGGAGGAGTATGGAAATCTCCCTCATATACCCTCTTCCCTGAGCATACTGCTGCTGCTCTTGAGTGGAGCTGGCTCATTCAATGACAGCAGTAGAATGAGAGCCAAGCTACAAGTGATGCCTTACACGGGTTGGACACTTGTCAGCTTACCTCAAGTTTTGATATAGGTGTCCCAGTTTTACAGCTTGGCTCTCCATTACAGCTGCAAGACCAGGATGCCTACATTTCCCATCACAACTTGAGGGAAGCTGACAAGTGTCCAACCTGTGTCAGGCGTCACTTGTAGCTTGGCTCTCAGTAGATCTTCCCCGTGAAGGTGCCCGCTCTGTCATTTGATATGGAGCTCAGCTCCACACAGGTCTGGGAACAGTCCCCTGATCTTTACAGCAATGTAAATGATGTGTTCAAAAACAGCTATACTTTGTTTTCGGAAAGTATGGCTTGAATTGTATAAGCATTGTTTTATGTGCACACACTGTCTCTAGATTCTGGGGCTACGCACTCCGCAGTGGTGCAGCCTAGCAGCAATTAAGCCCGGCTGCCTGCTCATACCTGCTTCCGTGCATTCTCCTCATCAATTCTGTTCAGAAGTGCCAACCTCCAAGCCAGGGCATACGCCAGCGCTCTCCTCCCCTGGGCCACAGCCTTGTGCAGCAGCCTGAAAGAAAGAGCGAGAGTTTTGTAAAGAGCCTGGGGGGGACTGGCATTCCAGAGAGGGTGGGTACGCCTGAGTCAGCAAGGAAGGAACGGCAGCGTCAAGTCAGAAGACGGCTTGGGTCCCCGTGCAATTTTCGGAAATAATTCTGAACATCTAGATATTCTAAATATCTAGATCTCTCTTTCTGTGGCAATTCTACATGGCATTTGTTATTTATAATTTATGTGATATAATTGTCCCTCTGGAAGAAACTGGCCTTTGATCAAAGCGTTAGAGTCTCTCTGCACAAGACATCTTACACGGGGACGCTCAAGTGACTTACTTTCTGTGAAGCTACAAGTGACGCCTGACACAGGTTGGACACTTGTCAGCTTCCCTCAAGTTGTGATGGGAAATGTAGGCATCCTGGTCTTGCAGCTGTAATGGAGAGCCAAGCTGTAACACTCTAACCACTACACCACACGGGCTCTCCTACTGCTGCCATTTTGTGGGATGAGGCAAAGCGTGAGCCAATGCCTCTTCTTGGCACCACTGAGTTCAGTGGCCCCTGAAGAGCTGGCTTATAGAGATGGTTGCCAACCTCCAGATGGTGGCTGGAGGTTTGGAATTACAACTGATCTCCAGATGACAGAGATAATTTCTCCTAAAGAAAAAGTGCAGCTTTGGAAGGGGACTCTGTGGCATTATAGCTTGCTCAGCTCCATCCCCTCCCCAGGCTCCACACCCCAAATCTCCAGGTATTTCCCAACCCAGAGCAGGCAATGCTCCCTGTAGGGGCTGCTCAGCTGGGCTTGTTCCAGAGCCGTTTCCCCTTCCCACTCTGCTCCTGAATGCAGACAGGAGAAGCCTTGACTCCTATAGCAGGTGACAAATTCAAAAAGGCTTGCAATGAGCAATCCTATGCCAGCATCAAGTGCCTCTCCAACAAAACACTCAAGACCAAGAATCATCAGTGAGGGAGTTGCATATCAATACCCAAAACACACTGTGGAATCAAAGCAGTTAAAGTCAGGGCTCCCTTTTCAGGCATTCCATGTCCCCGGTATTTGCTGACCTCTGAAAGATACGATTTCCTTTATTTAGATTTGGGGAACAAATATTTGCCGTTTAAACACACCTTGTATTCAAGTGGGTCATAAAGTTCAGTGGCTTTCACTTTTAATTCCTGTGAACTATCCACCCCTATTTCTGAGGAAGTGATCTATAGACTCACTAACTATCAACGCACTTCAGTTTCCAAAGTGCAGGAGGAGGACAAAGAGAGAAGCGAAATTTTATCCCTGCCGTCCAGGGAACAATGATAAGCACTGAACCACAAGGAATTTAGTGGTGGCAACAATGGTTTTGGCTTCGAGGAGAGCTATGAATGTTTGAGCTGGAGACGTGGGAAGGAAGTTACCAGTTACGAAGCTCTTGACTTTAACTCTCTATGCATTAACTCACTCTGCGGTGAACTAAGGCTCCTATCTCTCAGTGCTCTTCTCTGCAGTATGGGTAGGGGAGCCAGCTCCAGGGTGAGAAATTCCTGGAGATTTCAGGGTGCAGTCTGAGGAAAACAGGGTTTAGGAAGGAGAGGGACCTCAGTGGGGTACAATGGCATGAAGTCTCAGCCTCTAAAGAAGCCATTTTCTCCAGGGGAACTGATCTCTGTAGCTGGGAGGTCCACTGTAATTTGAGGAGATCTCCAGGCCCTATCTGGAGGTTGACAGCAATAAGTATAAGGATAAAAGTAAGAACCAATGAGAAACATTAGAAAGATTTTGTGTTTTTTGAACGATGACTGAAGGACTTTGAGTCAGATGTTCAGAGGGAGTTTTGTGCCTCCTGAACAAACCTGTGCCCTTTTCGCCTTGTGACCAACATGGGCAGGCAGCCGTGGCAGGTGCCCTCCCTACGGTTTTATCTTCCTTATGCCGTCACATGGAGCTGCTATTGGGACTCCTGCAAAATTTATGTGCAGTCACACCATCACATGTTTTTGCAAGGGGACCAAATAGCGGTTCGACGGGGCGGGGGGGCTTAAGGAGGAGAAAACAGCAGAGTGGAGAAGGTAACAAGCGATTCTGCCCACGCACTGCAGTCATCAGTGGAAAAAGAGCATGTGTGAATCTGGGAGGCCCCAAACTCTCAATATCTGATTCAAGGTCCTTGTGGGCTAGCTTAGATGGGTCAGCATCCTCATGTCTGCCATGAAAACGATTCAAAAATGCCACGAGGTCCTGATTCTGATCGGGCCTGTGCATCCCCATTGTGGACACAAGAATGGCATCATGTCTAGTTTTGCCCTGTGTCATTGCTCAACGAATATGAAGACTTGATAACATCTAAATTGGTCCTAACAATCCTCCCTTACAGGATTGTTGTAGGCGTTACTTGGAGACCATGGAAGACTTCAAGCGCATAGTTCTCATGCTCAGCTCAAAGCATGGATACACGTAACAGCATTTGCTTACAACAATCCCTTTTCATTCTTTTCCCTCCCTCTGTTTTCTCCTTTGCTATTGTAAACTCCTTGGGATAGGAATATGTTGTTTTTGGCAGTTTGGTCTAGTGGTTAAGAGTGGCAGGACTCTAATCTGGAGAGCCAGGTTTGATTCCTCACTCCTCCACTTGAAGCCAGCTGGGTGACCTTGGGTCAGTCACAGCTCTCTCAGAGCTCTCCCAGCCCTACCCACCTCACAGAATGATTGTTGTTAGGATAATAATAACACATCTTGTAAACCACTCTGAGTGGGTGTTAAGTTGTCTCAAAGGGCAGTATATAAACTGAATGTTATTATATATCAGCACTGTACAGGCAAGGCATTAACCAAACACGCAAAGCACAGCTTTCTCAGCTCATGGCTTAGATCCAACGGAGCATTTCCACCAGTGGAAAGATTTCTACCTGTGGAGCATGGCTTCCTTGCTTCCCCCTCCCACTGCAGCAAAATGCTGTTCCTCGGGGAGGGGTCCCCCTGTTCCCCAGGAGCTCCGTTGGATCCAAGCCCATAGCCTCTGTAGCTGTTCTTCAGCTGTACCTATCCTTCAAGAGGAATTGGAAACAACGGCCAGTGAAGGTTGCAGGAATCAATATGGGGCATGCCCTTTTGGGGCCAAATTGGTCATTCTCTTTAAAGCCCTAAATGAGTTGATCAGTGAAAGACATGTTCTTAAAGGCCTTCTCAGCTCTAGCATTCCTGATTATGGAATACCGTCCCCACATCCATTCTCTACGCGCCAAGTCTTTTAGGTTTTCAGTGCAAAGTAAAATCAAAAAGAGTCCAGTAGCACCTTTAAGACTAACCAACTTTATTGTAGCATAAGCTTTTGAGAACCAAAGCTCTCTGTCAGATGCATCTGACAATGCATATGATGAAGAGAGCTGTGGTTCTCAGAAGCTTATGATTCAAATGATGCATCTGACGAACAGAGCTGTGGTTCCCGAAAACTTATGCTACAATAAAGTTGGTTAGTCTTAAAGGTGCTACTGGACTCTTTTTGATTTTGCTACTACAGACTAACACGGCTAACTCCTCTGCATCTAGTGCAAAGTAAAGACTCCCCTTTGTTCTCCTAGTTATTGTGTTGAATTGTTGCTGCTGTGTGTGTTTGTGTGGGTCATCCAACCCCCGCACACTATTTACCTTCTAATTATACTCAAAGATGATATCTACCTGCTACATACATTTTTCCCTCCCTTCTTCCCAGCTGCTCCCAGATACATGGTTCCCCTTTCCATTCTCACAACAATCCTGTGAGGTAGATTAGGATGTGAGTGAGTGACTGGACTGAAGTTGCCCAGGAAGCTTCTAGGGTAATTGGAGGTGTGAACTTGGGCCTCCCAGATTCTAGTCCATCACTCTAACCATTACGCTACACTGGCAGATATACTTTCATGCCACTGCTAGAACAGCCTCAGAATTTTTATCCTGATGCCGCTAAATTTTCTGATGGTCTTAAGGAAATGGTAATTTTAATATTGTGCTTTTTATTGTTTCCTGTTTCATTGTATTTAAGAAAAAAATTTGAGAGCTGCCATGGTAAGGCTCAACCAACAGCTTAGCGGAGGCGCTAGAAAGAGGGCAGATGTTTCATTGTGGATTTTGTCAGTTGGAAAACATGCCCACAGACAGACCTGTTCCCGTTTGCATCAGGTGCGAGCAACCTGTCCTGCGGGATGCACCTTAGCCGCCTTTCTTCTTGCCGGAGTTGGAACTGGAAGAAAGAAATAGCCGAGGCGTCTTGCCCTCCAAAATTGCCGCTGCTCGGCTTCGATTGTCCCACTTCATGCAAATCAACTGAGTTGTTTTCCAGAGATTCCGACACAACATGTCCTGGTGAACTGTGGTACTGAGGCCCAACCTCTTCAGCAAAACCTTGGAAATTCCCCATAGGCCTCAGGAAAGGATCACGCCCCTGTTTGTGTCTTGCTTCCATATGTGAATAGAGGTGCGGTGTCATAGGATCCAGACACGGCTGCCTCATCTTGGCATCAGATCCATTGAAATGTTTGGGGTATCCATGCCCTAATGCACTGGAATCAGGGAAGGGACAATGTGGCTCAAATTTGGTAGAATCCCAGCTGTTTCCATCTGGTTGCTGGTTGCCATCACCTTCCCGGCAATGAGGTGGAACTTCTGGGAATGCACCTTCTAGGTGTGTCTGAGGCGCCCGCTGCATCTCTCGCCTGGAATGGCTCTTGTTCAGGTCTTCCTCGAGGACTTCCACCAGAATATCCAGGTCCTCCATGCTTTTCATAGCTGGCTGGGGATTGTGCCTGTTCTAAAAGAGAGAATAAGAAATCAATGTGCAGATAGGTGTCTAGCTCTGTCTTGTGCTTTGCTTAGGAAATTCTGGCCACCCAAAGCAGAAATTGAATTGTATTAATATGCTGTACACCACCCTGAGCCCGGTTATGGGTAAAGCGGTTTAGAAATCTAATAAATGAAATGAAATGAAAGAATCCCACATACCAGCTTGTGTCGCTTCTCTGAATGGATGCTTTTTTTCCCTGTGTGAGATGAAGAGAAAAGAAGACATTCAATAACCCCTTGAAGTATTTGTGGTCCATCCAATGTTTCAAGTAACAATGATTATAATTATTGTATTATTGACATTTTGCATCATTGACGTTCACAATACAATAATTGTATTATTGACATTTTTATCTAGTTTTAAATTAACAAATTTATGTATTTTATATATGTTGTATTCCACTCTGAGCCCGTTTATGGGGAGAGCGGATTAGAAATATAATAATAATAATCAGGGCATTTGGAACCATCTAAAAAAAGTTGCAATTCGTATGGAAAACCTGCAGCTTTCTGACATAACACCTACAGAACTGCAAAAGACAGTGCTACTTTGAACAGCGTACGTATTACGCTGATATCTGGCTGATATTTAGGTCTCCAGTGGAAACTTGTATCAGCTTAGCAAGGCCAATCAATAACAACATGTGACCTCTGCTTATTGTTGATTGTGTTTCAGATAATTCTAATTCTAATTCTAATTCTAATTCTAATTCTAATTCTAATTCTAATTCTAATTCTAATTCTAATTCTAATTCTAATTCTAATAATAATAATAATAATAATATCATCTTATTATAATAGATAGAGGCATTTATTTTCAGGGGTTCCAGTGAAGAAGTGCATAATGTAAGAGGCCCAATTCAGGATTCCCTGTGAAATGGCAGGTGTGAAATGCTATTCTTATATCACACATTACTCCAGGTTACTGGTCCTCAGATGGGCTGTTCTTTACCTCTTTTTCCTGGAGTCTCTTTGCGTTCTGCTTTTACTGATGCCTCCTAAGGGGGTGGGGGAGAAAGAATGAATTTGAAACATTAGTTTTGTCAGATAGTTATGGACACGCACATCAACGTTTGCAAGGGCAGTACAAAACTGACATCACTTTTAAAAAATCAATACGGATTTACAAATGTCAGGGGAATGGTCAAGAACACGGCACAGGCCAGTTTCTTCCCAATACATCTCCTCCACTTGTCGTCAGCTCTGCTACTTTGGGGAAACAGCTCAGAGATAGGCACTTTCACATGTGTTCAGAAGTGGAATAGACTGTCCCATGGATCTGAATTCCCTTCTGTTTCTGATAAGAGCACCACACAAGGCAGCTGTTGGACTTTTTAAGAATAAAGAGCATCGGAAGGAATAATGGCATCAAGGAAAGACCACTGCAAAAGATCTTCTAGGTGGTGCCTCCATGAGGCATTGTGAGAATCAATTCTCAGAAAAAGAGTATTATTGTGCATCAACTTGGACACTTTTAATGAATGTGTGGGAAGTTGCCGTGGGGCTCTGGTAGACTGCCACAGAAGATGCCTGGTTCAGCCTCTGACATCTCCAGATAAAGGTGCTTTGTTGCAGGCACTGGCATTTACTCTGAGACCCTGAAGAACCACCGTCAGACAGAGTCAACTGGGATATACACAATTCAAACAGCTGCAGGGTCCATAATGGATCTCCTTTGCTGCTATGTGGGCTGCCCTGTGACTGCACCAAGCTCCACCCCATGATATCAGGTGAGGGTTCAGAATATCGCCTCTCTGTCAGGAGTCAGTGTTTGGAATGCCGCCGCCCTGCCACCTGGGAAACTTCTGCAGCATCCCACAGTAGAAATCTCACGGGCAGGTGGGGGTTCAGAAACTACCCCCCTGGGACTCTTGGCTGGGATGCAGAAGAAATGTCCAGGGTAAGGGAGCAGGTTTCGGATCAGAGCCCTGCCTCTCTTTCAGCTGAGTGGTGGCAGATCTGAATCTGAAAAACATCAGGTGGAAGTGCCTCAGCTCCATTAACAGGTGGAGAAATGTTCTTTGCATGGAACCAAGGCACTGCAGAGCCCTGGCCAGTTGCAGTGGGAGGTCCTGAAATCTCTGCGACAGCTGGTAGGGACACTATGGCTGTTGTGGTGATTGCAACACCTTGGTTCTGCTGAGAGGCACTGACTTCTCCATGGAGCCAAGGTGTTGTCTTTTCCATGGCAACCACATCTTCAGGTCTCAAAGGATGCCCCATGGAGGGGGGAGATTGGAGGTGCCGGGGCTATGGGCTCCAGGACCTGTGAGCCATATGTAGCGCCCTCCAGGTGCAAACTAGATGGTTCAACGATCTGATATTAGGGAGGCTCAGTGGTAGGTCCCATGTGATGCATGTGGGGGCAGGGGCCTAGGTTCAATTCCCGACATCTCCAGTTAAAGGAGTTAATTGGCTTGTAGGTGTCGCCTGCAATCCTGGACAGCTAGTCAAAGGAGACCAAACGTAGCAGAAAGGACCAATGGCCTGAGTTGATGTGGGGAAGCTTCATACATTCCCAGGGAAAGGCTGGAAGAGTGGGAGACAGACAGATTCAAGCTAGAGAACAGCCCACAGGAAGCTTCTTTGGCATGAGCTTCATTGAAGAAAATCTGAGCTGCACATAAGAATGGCGGCATTTTTGTGCAGCTGGCCTTCATCTGCACTGAGGTACTTCTTCGTGCAGGCTATTAGTGAAAGGAAAATAGAATACCTTTTGAATCTGCCATCTCAGACCCCAGAAATTGTGAAGCCAGCCCCACATCCCACATGAGCAAGCCAGAGATGATGCAGAGCTCATCTTGCGTGGGCTATGGCCCATTCTCTGCCAGGTTGCACTACTTACTTGGATGCTGTCGGTATCAATTCCTTTGGAGAGCCGTATTTTCCTCAGCAATTCACGCACTGGCATTTTTACCCTCACCCCCATATACTGCTTCGGAGAGACATCAGTGGTGAATGTCGTATCTGAAAAACAACAACAACAGAGGACGAGAATTATTTTGAACACAAAAGTACAAGACGTGAGCCGTTTATGAGCTAATCATGGTCTGGGAGGTGCTTTGAGAGAACAACAAAAGCATCTGTCCAAGCCACATTTCTGGCTGACGGCACTTTGTCTGGCATGGGTGTAGATCATTGCATAGACGAATTGCACTGCATGGTACAAGGAGGTTTTTTTTTTAATTCTCTAGTGCTCTGGAAGGCTTATCCCATACGTCATTGCAAGCTTCCTAAAGGAAGTTGCAGAAGCCAGTACTTTGAAAAGAGAACCATAGTCCCAGATGGCTATATAGGCCCCATTCATTTCAGAGAGTTTGAAATCAGATCTCTATGGCCAATTGAGCCTGGAAACCTCTTTCACCAGGAGGGTAATGCAAATGTTCTAATTGCTGTGGGCTAAAAAAACATTATGGGATTGTTGAGGTGGGTTCCTGAGGTGGCAAATGCATGTGGTAGGTCTTCTAAATAAACTAATATGTCACCTGAAAAGAGAAATACCCCATGACACCTGCAGTGCCTAGGATAAGAGAAAAGTGATAGGAAATTTGTTCATGTGAAGTCAAATTGAAAGATGGCAGGTTGAACAGTTCTGCAACTGCATAGGAGGGCGGAGCAGAGAAGAGCCCCTAAGAGTCCCTCTAAGGGTCACTCTACACGTTACATCTTTTACGAGTTCTCCATGGAGCCAACTTGAGCTCGTACAGACACACCTCAACTCTGAGGATTGGCTTCTATAAAAAACAAGAGTGCAAATGGGAAACATTTGCATAGGGGAGACATTTCCCCATTTCTGCTGCTCCACGTGGAGGCAGTGTGTGCATGTAGGGCACACACTGCACTGATTTTTCATGGGGAAAGAAGCTAGGGAGGAAGACAGGAGCTCTCCCTTCTCCAGCACCAGCTTTCCAAGCCCATTTGCACTTACGTTTTTTTAAAGAGAAGCCAGTCCCCAGAGCTGACTTGCATCTGTATGGAGCACGAGTTGGCTCAGTGGAGAACTTGTAAAAGAAGTAACACGTAGAGAGACCCTACGTTCCTAGCTGAAAATTGTATCCTATGCTTCTCGGGATATATCCACATCACAGTGCAAACTGATTTAACAACTATTTACTTGCTCTAGGGATAACTGGGAACTGTAATTTTGTGAGAGTGGCCTGGGAAGCTCTACCAGAGAGTTGTCTGCACAAGTCTTTGTGAACTCGATGACTCCCAGGATGCTTTAGAAGGTGCAATGACTTTGCAGAACTAATCTGTGTTTGCAGTGCTGAGATGTCCTCAGCATTCACTGGATTTATCCTTCAGCAGGGCTTTTTTTTTTAGGGAAAGAGGTGGTGGAACTCAGTGGGTTGCCCTCGGAGAAAATGGTCACATGGCTGGTGGCCCCGCCCCCTGATCTCCAGACAGAGGGGAGTTGAGATTGCCCTCCACGCCACTGGAGGCTCCGCGCCCATTTTCCAGAGGTTCCGGAACTCCGTTCCACCACGTTCCCGCTGGAAAAAAAGCCCTGTCCTTCAGTAAAGAACGTTTCCATTTCTGTAGGGTTGTTGTGACACATATATCGTTCCTGGATAGGGAGAGACATGTGGCTTAGCACCGTATACTTCAGCATCAGCCAACCAGAGTAAAACTCCCTGCCACGAGATTTTACTTTTTGATTCACAATAGCTAAGAGCAAGAACTACACCCCCGGCACTGGATTTCTCTGATGGCATGACATTCCTTGAGGCTGTGCCAAATTCATAACACTGGAGAACATTCAACAGAAACCTTACAAACAAACGTACTTGTCTAATCGTCCTTTTATTTTCCAGGCCGGTCCTGAATACGACTCACATCTATCTCAGTTAGGTTGCCAACCTCCAGCTGTGCCTGCAGATATCCCAGAATTACAACCCCCAAGTCTCCAGGGATTTTCCAACCTGGAGTTAGTAATCCTAATCCTAAACAGTAATCC
The DNA here is from genome assembly GCF_028583425.1 of Eublepharis macularius. Taxonomy (NCBI): domain Eukaryota; kingdom Metazoa; phylum Chordata; class Lepidosauria; order Squamata; family Eublepharidae; genus Eublepharis; species Eublepharis macularius. The sequence continues at coordinate 5,429,302 of NC_072803.1, forward strand.
TAATCCTAAACAGTAATGCCTGTTTGCAACCCACTCAAACCAAAGTCCCACACACACTTTCTTGGGAATAAGCGATAGCCAGGGGCATACTTCTGAGTAAACATGTGTGGGATCGAGCTATCAGCTTCTTCTTCAAACACCTCCCACCATTGTAAGACTAAGTGCCAATTCACACATAAGAAGAACCCCGAGACAAAGGTCCATCTAGTTCAGCATGCTTGGCTGTCGTCACACGGCCATAAATTTAGCACCAAACTAGCGCCATCTCCCACTGAATGCTTACCTTATTCCGGTTCTGTTGTGATTTCGCCATTCTCCCCAAATCATGCTTTGTGACTCTTTATGTTGTCCTCATCCGCTTCCATGTGAATGCCCTGAATCGACTGTGAACGCTTTGCAACGCCAAAGTGCTCACTTCCCCGATCATCTCTCCCACCTAAGGCTGATTCTCCCGCCCCACACTCCCACAAGCCCCAGCGCGACCCACAATTAAGCCTCAAAGTAATTTTTGTTAAAGGTAAGCCTTATAACGCTATTGCGATATTCTGCCATGCAAGAACAAATGAAGCAGTTTACACCAATTGAGTACACTGACATTTCCTCTAAAATTTTAGTGCCAAGTAGCCGTGGAGTCTCTGCTTCGCTGCCCATCTTGCCCCCACTTTAATATATATATATATATATATATATATATATATATATATATATATATATATATATATATATATATATATATATATATCAATGTTGGCCCAGCACAACATTGGTATAATGGAACTGCGATATAGCGCAAATATGCAAAAAACATTTTAAAAGGGGGGGGGAGGATTTTTGGCCCCGTTTCCGGAGGCACTTTGACTGCCTGTCAAATTGCGCTTTTCCCTGTTAATGTGACTGACTGGAATCGCAAGCAGTCGTCAAAAGATGGGAGAATCCATTCCGATAACGATAACAGAGGAAACGATTTCTAGCGCAAAGTTGACGAAATAAGGGACCGTGTGACGACGGCCCTTACTTACACAGTGGGTAAACAGATGCCCCCTGGAAGACCCACAAGCAGGGATCATAACCAATGCCTTTATTTATTTACTACTTTTATACCCCACCTCTTTTCCTAGCAAGGACTCAACACTTCCCTCTCCTCCATTTATGCTCATAGCAAAAAGGGGGTGGAGATCTCAGAAACTGGATGATGGTGTGATGTCACTTCCATGCTGTCATGCTGTCACGTGACGCTGACCCCTCCTATTTTGCTCCCACTGTGCTCCCACTGTGACCTTTGGGGCAGGAGGTGGCTTGCCACAGTCGGCAACCTGGCAGCCCCAACAGTGAGTTAGGTTAGGCTGAAAGGGTGTGACTGGGGCAAGGCCACCCGGCCAGTTTCCGTGGTAGAGCAGGGTTTCAAAACTGGGTCTCCCAGATCCTGTTCAGACGCACATCACACTGGTTCTGCATCCCATGGCATCAGACATAACACAACCATAAAGACAAACAGCCCTGCAGTATCAGTATTTATAGTCCAGCATCCTGTTTCACACATTGTCCAACCAGTTGGCCTTGGGCAGCAACAAACAGGGTGTAGAGGCCAGTGTCTTAATCAGAGAATCACAGAACCACAGAGTTGGAAGGGGCCATACAGACCATCTAGTCCAACCCCTGCCCAGTGCAGGATCAGCCTAAAGCATCTCTGACGAATATTCATCCAGCCTCTTCTTGAAAACTGCCAGTGAAGGGGAGCTCACCACCTCCCTAGGCAGCTGATTCCACCTTTGAACTACTCTGACCGTGAAAAAGTTCTTCCTAATATCCAGCCGGTACCTTTGTGTATGTAATTTAAACCCATTGTTTTGGGTCCTACCCTCTGTTGCCAACTGGAACAGCTCCTGGCCCTCCTCCAAATGACAGCCTTTCAAATATTTAAAGAGAGCAATCATGTCCCTTCCCCTCAATCTCCTCTTCTCCAAACTAGACATTCCCAAGGCCCTCAGCCTTTCCTCGTAGGGCTCAGTCTCCAGACCCCTGATCATCCTCGTCGCTCTCCTCTGCACCCTCTCGATTTTGTCCACATCCTTTTTGAAGTGAGGCCTCCAGAACTGCACACAGTACTCCAGGAGCGGCCTGACCAAGGCAGTATAGAGAGGGGCTATGACCTCCTGTGATTTTCTCTGATGGGGTCTCCTAGCGTGGGTATTGAGAAGTTTGCTGCCTCTGCACATGGCAGTTCCCTGTAGTTAGCCACTAAAGGACCACTCCTCCAAATCTGTCTAATCCCCTTTTAAGGCCATCTAAAATCTTGGCCATTGCTACATCCACTGGCAGGACTCTGCATTGAGGGGAGGGGGGGAAGCAAAAAAAAAATAGCAGCACCCCATGAAGACCAAGGTTGCAGAGGCGGGCAATGGCAAACCACCTCTGTAAGTCTGTTGCCCTGAAAACCCCACTGGGGATCGCCATACGCCAGCTACGGAGGGCAGGATTTCATTTCACGGTGGGGATGGGAACCGTTTTAAGAGCAGAAGTGGTACATTGGCTAGGAGCCTCAGCTGTGAGCTGATTTAAATAATCCTCTCAGCCATGAGTTTATTGTGAACTTAAGCTGGTTTATCCCTCAATCCCTTTTAACAAGGTACCCTGGGAGCTGTAGTTTTGGAGCATGGGGAAGGGGTGTGTCTCACAGAGCTTTCTCAGCAGCAAATAGAACGACCAAATCTCCAGCTATGGTGGGAGACCTCCCACCCCCAGGCTCTGAGCTTGATGGCGCAAAGGGAGAAAAATGAGCGGTGTGTACCCGGAATTGACATCATCACCAACCATTACAACAACATTCAATTTATATATCGCCCTTCAGGACAACAACACCCACTCAGAGCCATTTACAAAGTGTGTTGTTATTATCCTCACAACAATCACCCTGTGAGGTAGGTGGGGCTGAGAGAGCTCTGAGAGAGCTGTGCCTGACCCAAGGTCACCCAGCTGGCTTTGAGTGGAGGAGCGGGGAATCAAACCCAGCTCTCCAGATTAGAGTCCCACAGCTCTTAACTACTACACTCTATGGTTTTTACCATAGAGATCTGAAAAATTCCACGATGTCACTTCTGTGTAACCAGTGCAACCTGTGTAACCAGAAGTGACATTGGTAGTCCATATTACAATGGAAGGGGATGGCTGGAAACCGTAGCAGCAAACTACAGTTCTCAGGATTTTTGGTGGAATCCATGACACTTCAGGTGACATAAAACCAATATACATTTTAAATGTATTTATGCTCTGAATCGCCTTAGCCATGGCTCTGTTTCTTCAGTGTCCCATGTGAATGCCATTAAAATGGGATGGAAAACGAGAAGAAGTCACTGCCAAATTCCGGATCCGTTCTGCCTGATGTCAGGAATACAACCGCATTGCAACGTGCCAAAATGCAAACTCCACTTTCATGTTCTGTGCAAAAAACGCCTCAGGGGAGCCACCTCACAGCAAAGGTGAGAGAAAGATTGCAACACATGTTTGTATGCATGTCTCTTCCACAACCCCTTCTGAAATGAACAGGAGCTGTCAAGCGAAAACCCACAATAAACAGCTCGGGAATCAATGGATTTTTCTTGCCGGATGAAGTTATTCTATTGTGTCGTGTGATAAAATGGAAGGACATAGAGAAGATTATGGACTCACCTTTGGTGGCAAGCACTTCCCGAAGCTGATCTGGAGGTAGATCCTGGCTTGTGGAATCTGCACCGTTGAACTCGGTTAATCCAGAGGCTGGTAACGATGGACTCTGTTGAAAGGAGTTTGGGGGGCTGGCTGTTTCCCCTGGAGTAGGGGACCCTTGGCCCTCGGCGTACCCATAAGTTTCCTTTCCGCTGATATTCACGCCACTAATGGGCTGGGGGGTTGATTGGACCACCTTCTGCAGCGTTTCCATTGTGCAGGTGAAAATGTTATCTGTATTCTGTATCTGTAACCTCCATCCGTCTATTTTCCCATTCATACCCAAGGCTACATTCCACACCACCACATTGCTGTCCAAATCCCTGCTCAAACACAGCAACAATGCCTAGATGGCACCCCAAAATCAGGCTTTTACTCAGAGTTAGGAGGAGCTGATCAAAGCAACAATATCTCTGTTTACTTGCTCAGCTCGGTCAGGGAAAAAACATACTGACGGCACAAAATCCACCCGGATGATTCTCCAGTCAGACTCTGGGAGCTGCTTCTGGGTGTTTCACAGCTGGATCTTTGCTGACTTCCTTTATGGCCAGGTGAAGCTGCCGAGACGTCAGTTGTCATTGAAGTGACCACGCCCTCTTTCCCAGCACTAGATGCTGTACAAGCAGCTGTCAGACAGCTTAAAAAGCAAAAGGCAGAGAGACATAATGAGGATATTTGGTAATCCTTTCTTCAAATATAAAATTCAACAGCATGACACGATTTGATTGAGCTGAGCAAAAGCCCGGGGGGTGGGGGGGGGGAAGCAGGTGGCAGAGCTGCCAGTCTTTAGGAAACGTACCTTTCCACTCGGGATCTCTGCTTTGGATTCAGCATTTATTACATCCAGGGCTTTTTTTTCAGCAGGAACGCCGTGGAACGGCGTTCCGGCACCTCTTGAAAATGGTCACATGGCCGGTGGCCCCGCCCCCTGATCTCCAGACAGAGGGGAGTTTAGATTGCCCTCCGCGCCATGGCGCGGAGGGCGATCTAAACTCCCCTCTGTCTGGAGATCAGGGGGCGGGGCCACCGGCCATGTGACCATTTTCGCCGAGGTCGATTTAAACTTTAAAAAACTACCCCCTTGTTCCAGCTGACCCAAAGTGATGTCATTGTGCGGTCCGGAGTTCCACCACTGAGTTCCACCACCTCTTTCCCCAGAAAAAAAGCCCTGAGAAGGTCCAAGGAACTGTACTGTACTCATGCACTCTCTGTGGTGGCCCCTGCCCTTTGGAACAGCCTGCCTGAGGAGGTCAGGAGAGCCCCCACTCTCCTGGCTTTCTGAAAACGATGCAAAACTGAATTATTCAAAAAGGCTTTTTGCTCAGATAGGAGGGGCGGTATTGTAGGGAGGCGGTGTCGAAGAGATGCTTCTCAAACCAGTTAGGCACCGTCGACTTCACCACTATGTTGCGTTACGTACTATATTGCCATTTAAAAGCATAAAGTGCCCAGTGTTTGTAAATATTTCATACTGCTGTGACTTTATGCAATGGAAGTCGGGAAGAATCCACTACCAGGCTCAATATGCAATATGCCCCACTCCCACAAACTACCTGAACCCACCAAGCTCTGCCTGTTGTCGCCTGGGAAAATTCACCAGGTTGCATTCACTGAACAATCACCTGTCCCTAGCTTCCCCCTACCATGTATTTTAAAAATCAAGCTGTGCCTTATTTACAAACTGAGGTCCCAGAGGCTCGTTTTCCTAATTGTTGAATAGTGCAGGAAAGGGTATCTTCCCATGCTCAAATGTGCTCTTTTGATTTAACATTCCTTAGCATGTTCAGTGCTAGATGTTGACATTGAAAATAGATTCCAGCAATGAACTCAGGGTGGAAATAAACATTACTACCTACCTAGGGATGCTCAAGTGCAGGATTGTATGTGTAGTCCTTGATTCACATGCAGACTATTCTTGCTCGGCGCACGTAAATGCCACTTTCATGAGAGCTCCCTTTGTGTGACTGCATCTGCAAGTGAGACCAGAGGGCAGAGCACCAAATCAGCTCTGGTTTGGGGCAAGAACAAGCATTGTAGGCTCCTTTGATTTGCCAATTTGCATTTCTTTAAAGTGTGAGAAAGTGTGAAGATCTGCACTTCAATGAATGGATGTGGGGGAAACTGGGAAACTTTTAGCAGTTGAGGAGGAACTGATATCGAACGTGTGAATGTATTCATGCAGAGCAAACTGAAGTGTGACTGTGCATGCGAGTGCATGGAAAGTTGGAGGGGGGACACGAGAAATGAGGTTCACTTTAGCGTCCCTAGGTACTTAGTGACATGTATTTCCACCCTCAGTTTCCTGTTGCCTGCAGTGTACATAAACCGCATGGAGGATCTGTATTATCATTGCAAACTTGCATTCACATTGCTTTTTACCAAAATTCCCCTGGGATTTCTGGCCCTTTTACCGGATTCCCAGGAATCTTCAAAGGAAGCTATTCCTGGGAAATGACTCAAAATCTGGAGAGATCTGAACAATAGCTAGCCTTGAACTTCAACAATCTATTGCTTAGTTTTTGGAGGGGGGGGAGGTTGAGCTAGAGAGTCTTCGTACGTCCTCATTTCTGTGCAAAGCACTTTGTTTAGTATGGTCACATTAAAATGGCCCATTTCCTCAAGAGAGGAGTCCAAGGTGTAATCCTGCTAGCCTAGGAAGCCACATCCCAGTTGTATGTCTGCATAGGGGACTGGATCAGAGCACTGGATCAGAGGGGCGCGGTGCATGCTATGAGGCACTAGGTTATCTGTGCAACAAACCAGAAGAAGTCCCAGAAGAGAGAATTAGTGACCCTTGCCTTAAATTACGCTTTAGAATGAGAGCTGTCATGCCTTAGTTTTATTAGAACCATCCCAAGTTTCTTTTTCAATAAACTAAAACATCGAAGTGCTGCCAACTGGCAGAAATCCAGAACAGGAAACTTTCCCAGTATCATCGCATCTTCCTGTTGGGAAAAGCATCGCCAAATTTCTGACTCTCACGCAACTGCCGTGGCGCTGGAGCCCTGCCAGAATACCGAGGGAGCAAAGCTCTCCAGCATTGAATTCTGAGTGCCATATAGACACATGTGTTGCTGCCGCATTTTCAACGTTCTCTCTCTGTGTTGGGGGTGTTAAGTTTGATTTGGTAGCAGATGGGTATGCTTTCCTGGTTGAGAAAAGAGCAAGGGTGCTGGAGAAGAGCTTTAATTGAAACCTGTGTGGGCTGGCGAACTCCTTCATTAGATCAGGTGCATGACAACAAGCGCCAGCAACCCTCAGGGAGTCAAACAGCCACCTTTGAAGCTTTCTAGGAATCCGAGTTGATGGTTTCCAAGCCATGCTGGCTTCTTCACACAAGATTAGCATCACAGGCAAAGTGTCTTTGAAACACTTGGCAGGACTTTTTAAGGGTAGGTCTGGCATAGATACTGAATGCTCTTAGATATTGAATGCTCAGGATTTTTAAATAGTAAAGAGTCCAGGAGCACCTTTAAGACTAACCAACTTTATTGTAGCTTAAGCTTTCGAGAACCACAGCTCTCTTTGTCAGATGCCTCTGTAGCATAAGCTTTCGAGAACCACAGCTCTCTTTGTCAGATGCATGTATAGTATAAGCTTTCAAGAACCACAGCTCTCTTCGTGAGATGCATCTGTAGCATAAGCTTTCGAGAACCACAGCTCAAAAGCTTATGCTACAATAAAGTTGGTTAGTCTTAAAGGTGCTACTAGTCTCTTTACTATTTTACAACAGACTAACACAGCTAACTCCTCTGGATCTATGACCAGGATTTTTAAATATTTTATTTTATTCATTTATATTCTGCCTTTCTCTTCACTGAGTATCCAAAGAGGCTTCTACTCTTACACTCAATGCCCTTCGACATGATCTTCTTGTACTCCGTACAGCAAGGGCCAGATTGCTGGCCGAACAACCACCTCAAAATTCCAGGGATTTCCCAAATTGGAGTTGGCAATCTTAGTTTCTAGCTACCTGAGGTGCCTGTGTCCCTTAACTGTGTATCTCCTTGATCTCAGTATCGGGGTGACAAAATAGTATAGAGATCTTGTGCCACTCCTACACGTTACCTGAAATTGCCGTACATCCACATTAAAACCTAGGACTGTGTCTGCCTCAAAACCTGCTGGTTCAGTTTTTTAACACACTGAGCCATTGTTCCCTAATAATATCTGCCTGTTTGGTCCAAGATCTTCTGTTATGGAGGACATCATACGAAGCTACAATACCTCTTTATTTATTTACTTCATTTATACCCCACCTTTCTCAACAGTGGGCATCCAAGATGGCTTACAGAATTCTCCTCTCCTCTATTTTATCTTCACAACCACCTTGTGAGGTAGGTTAGGCTGAGTGTGTGTCACTGGCCCAAGGTCACCCAGAAAACTTCCATGGCAGAGGGGGGATTTGAACCGGGCTCTCTCAGATCCTAGCCCAGCAGGTTAACCATTACACTAAACTGGTTCTCAGCCCAAAATAAATGTACATTTCTCCTACATATCACAGCCTCACCCTCCCACCTTTCCTTTTAATATCTCCTTGTGTCAAAATTTCAGATTGGTAATATTTATGCTGTTCCCCTGTGGCGCAGAGTGGTAAGCGGCAGTACTGCAGCCCAAGCTCTGCTCGTGACCTGAGTTCGATCCTGGCGGAAGCCGGGTTCAAGTAGCCGGCTCAAGGTTGACTCAGCCTTCCATCCTTCCGAGGTCTGTAAAATGAGGACCCAGATTCCTGGGGGTAAAGTATAGATGACTGGGGAAGGCAGTGGCAAACCACCCTGTAAAAAGTCTGCCAAGAAAACATCGTGATGCGACGTCCCCCCATGGGTCAGTAGTGACTTGGTGCTTGCACAGGGGACTACTTTTATCTTTATGCTGTTCCGGTATAATAATGTTAATCACCTGCATTGTTAAATTATGCTTTGTTATTGTACATATGTTTATTAGATTGCTGAGAATAATTTTTTTTTTTAAATTCAGATTGCAAACTCCTCAGGGCAGAGACCTGTCTCCTTGTACTGTGCAGCATGCCATGCACGTTACTGGTGGAGTTCACAAAAGACCTATATCTTAGCATGCCATCACCCTCACGCTGGGCATCTTTTTGTTTTCCAATTCAGGGGTAACTTTTGTGGGTAATCAGTGCTTGCTCTGTGCCTCTTTTGCACATATGGCAATGTATTCGTTGCTTCAGGCCAGATATATATGAAGACACGATAGCTGGATTTCTGAGAACTCCATGGCAACATCCATCTTTTCTATTTCATGGGAATCGAACTGCTGATGTTACTCTAATGAGTAAGAAATTGCTTAATGTTTAAATGATGGCTTAATTCCTGCAATGCTAAAGTGGGTCAGTTGCATGCAAACTCTTTTAGAAAATACTGGCCAAAGAGATTTTAGAAAACACAGAAATCCGTTTTCCAAGCTGAGAACCGAAGATGGCTTTTTCTCCTTTATGGATTTCACATACTTTAATTCTTGATGGTTTCAGTTTGTCTCATGGTCATTGCAGTTGATTATTTATTGCATATGGGGGCTTTCTTTTACGCCATTTTCACACCGTTTATACCCGTGCACCATTTAATGTGATTTCTATGCTATTTATTTATTTATTTTATTACACTTCTAGACCGCCCTCCCCGTCAGACAGGCTCAGGGCGGTGTAACAACATACGATTTTTACATAAAGATTAAAAACAATAAAAACATTATAAAAACATTAAAACATTATTCATATACAATTAAAACTGGCGGATATAAATATTAAAATATAGCATTTTAGACGCAGGGCTTGGCTATTGCATCATGCCCTGCGTCACACTTAGGAGCTCCTGCATGGGTGGTGGACAGTCTTCAGTGGTATGGCTGGCGAGAGGACAGCCTAGCCCCCACCAAATGCCTGGCAGAACATCTCCGTCTTGCAGGCCCGGCGGAAAGATAACAAATCCCGCCAGGCTCTAGTTTCCTCAGACAGAGAGTTCCACCAGGTCGGAGCCAGGACCGAAAAGGCCCTGGCTCTGGTAGAGGCCAGACGGACCTCCCTGGGGCCAGGGACCATCAGCAAGTGCTTATTAGCTGACCTCCAGGGAACATATGGGCAGAGGCGGTCCCGAAGGTATGCTGGGCCCAGTCTGCATAGGGCTTTATAGGTCAGCACCAGAACCTTGAACCGGACCCGGTACTCAACCGGTAATCAATTGACAAAAAGTGTTGATTTAAAAAAAAATCATCAGAAAAATTCAGCACAAGGAAGGGAAAACTACTCTCTCTTGAGTACGAAGCAAAACTGGAGCTGGGATTGTCAAACTGCAACAGTCAGATGCCAAAATACAAATCATGCCCTACCATGCCCCTCCTTACTGGAACTGGCAACTCTTGCTTTGGAGATCTCTGGAGTTTGGGGGGAGTCAGTACTTGGGGAGGAACATTTCTCTTAGACTCTATGGTATACCATAGAGTCTGCCCTCTGTAGCTGCCATTTTCCCCAAGAAAACTGATCTCTTCTGTCATTTGGAAATCAGTTGTAATTCCAGGAAAACTCCAGCCCCCACTTGGAAGCTGACATCTAATTCAAAGGAAAGACCATATTCTTGCACAAATATCTGTGATACTAAAACAACATATAGGGAAATGTAATTGCATAAATGGTGGGTTTTTTTTACCCATATGGTATTCAAAGGAATATTTGACCATTCTACATAATACAACAGGGTAATAGCTCTATCAAAGTTCTAATTGTAACCTTATTAAATTGTCTGGAAGGATTAAGACCTAAAATCGGAAACTGTTAATTAGTATTCTGACTCCAGCAAAAGTAATGCCATTTTTAAAAAGTCAAGCTAAAGCATAAGGAGAAAAACTTTGTGAGAATGGATGACTCACAGGGAAAATCCTGAATGGTTCCTGGACTTTGCAACACACATACACACAAACGCACAACATTGTGCACTCTGCTGATGTCTGGATGACAGCAATGTTTTGCCCAGTGGTGAAAGTTCAGTCCCTGACATGTTTGAACCAATCCTGGGGGAAAAGAGGTCATGATTTTCGGTTGCTGTTCTATAGGCTTTTGACAATGGCTTATGCAAGTGGCTGACTGTCTCCGAGGGCCAATTGGAAGAATGCCCCGTACACACCTTGCAACGTTTTGTGTATGAAAATGACACGTGCTTTGACTGAAGTTTCTGCTTTGCTCACCATATCCAGTTACTCTCCAATAGCTTCTTCTCCCAAAGTCAATATGGTGATATATTCTTGTTTAACAATATACTAGAAAAACATAACCTACCTATAATATCTGAAAGTATTACCTTCTGTGTAGCAAGTTTGGTGTAGTGGTTACGAGCAACAGGACTCTAATCCAGAGAGCCGGGTTTGATTCCCCACTCCTCCGCTTGAAGCCAGCTGGGTGACCTTGGGTCAGTCACAGCTCTCTCAGAGTTCTCTCAGCCCCACCCACCTCACAGGGTGATTGTTGTTATGGGGATAATAATGACATACTTTGTAAACCGCTCTGAGTGGGTGTTAAGTCATCCTGAAGGGCTTTATATAAATCGAATGTTATTATTATGTTGTTATAGCTCAAGGTTGCATACTTGGGGGGGGGGGGTCCCTGTCAGCCTCCAGGCGTTGCCAATTTCACTTTGGGAAATTCCTGGAGATCTTGGGATGGAGCTTGGGAAAGGTGGAGAGTGTGGAGTCTGGGAAGCTCAGCTGGGATGCGTTGCAGAAGTCCCCCTTCCAAAGCTACCATTTTCTCCAGGGGAATTGATCTCTGTAGGCTAAAGATCAGTTGCATCTGAGTTTTAGCCTTATAGAGTCAGTAACCCTCTGACACCTGAGTTTGCAGGTAGGATTTCCAAGCCTCAGCAGCAGTCCGTCAGGAGGAATGGCGGGGTGTGTGTGTGTGTTGAAGCCTGGTTTTATCATAGGATTTTTGCGAAATGTTAGTGGGACGATGTCACTTCTGGTTTTTTGGGGCCCAAATCGGCCTGGTGTGATGCGCGCATGAACAAAGAGAACAAAACAGTTGAGTTCCAAGGTCTGCATTAGACACTTGACAAAAAGTGTATTTTGTTTCTTGCCTATAAACCAGGCTTCTAAACTAAACTTAAACTGATTTCATGACAACAAATTGCACTTAGTTCTCGTCACAGCCAACTGCAGCCTTAGGACACATCGTGGCGGCTGATGGGGTTTGTTGCATTTTTTGCTGTTTTAGGGTGCTTCTGCAATGTTCCCGTGATTGTGGATGCAGAGCATTGGCTGTTGGAGTTTTCTGCACATTTCCTCCTGTCTTTCCCCCTAACTTTCCTCTTCCACCCATGCTCTGTGCTTTTTGCCTCTGCTTTAGGCTCCGTTTTAACAAAGGACGGCATTGTTGCATTAATAATCCGAAAAGCAATTAGTTTCTCCGGCTCATGCTTGTCTTTCAAGACTCAACACTGACTCCCAGTGGCTCCCTACTTTGTGGGTATCTTCCACAATTTACGGCTTCAACGTGAGACTTGCAGCTGAGGCACTAGGTAGTGTTGTAAGACCTGGACTTCCTCCACCCATTGACAAGGCTTCCTCGGGTCCTTCTCTGGTTTGGCCCAGAGTTCCGCTGGTGTCCCCTGCTGCAGTGTCTCCTTTGCACTGTAGGAATGCTTTCACCCCCTCCCTCTTCTCCATTCTGGTCCTTGGCCTCTTCTTTCCCCTTCTCCATAATCATGGCACATGAGCAGGAGTAGTTCCAGACTAAATAGTCCCAATACTTTAATCATTGAATCTGAGCCCACTGCACAATTTATGTGCATGATTTGCTTCTGCCATGTAACCCAATGCATTTGCACATTTATTTATTAATTATTGTTTATTGACATTATTTATAGTCCACCTTTCTCACTGAGCCTCAAGGTAGATTACATAGTTTAAGCTGAATAAAGTCAAAGGTATGAGACATTCCAATAAAACAGTGCAATAGAATTTGGATCGCCAAGCAGAAATCTGAACTAGAGCTGAAACAACCAGGAACAAAGAATAAGCATTTAAACATGACCTGTTAAACGATGCAGTAATTACACAGAAGCAGGGCTTTTTTTCAGCGGGAATGCGGTGGAACAGAGTTCCGGCACCTCTTAAAAATGGTCACATGGCCAGTGGCCCCGCCCCCTGCTCTCCAGACAGAGGGGAGTTGAGATTGCCCTCCACGCCGCTGTCTGGAGATCAGGGGGCGGGGCCTCTGGCCATGTGGCCATTTTCACCAAGGGCAATTTAAACTTTTAAAAACTCCCCCCTTGTTCCAGCTGACCCAAAGTGACGTCATTGTGCGGTCTTGAGTTCCACTACTGAGTTGCACCACTGCTTTTCCCAGAAAAAAAGCCCTGCACAGAAGGAACACACTTACAGCAACAGAGCATAGTAGCCCTTATGAATCTATTCCCTTATAGTACAGCCCTCCTACCTGTATAAAAAAAACGCTCCTCAATAATTCAGCGGGATTCGAGTCGAGTGGCCCATTAGAGACGAGCAAGATTTCCTGAGTGTAAGCTTTCTGAAAATCTTGTTGGTCTCTAAGGCACCACGATTCAGATTCTGCTGTTCTACTGCAGACCAACACGGCTACCCACCTAAAACTGTCCTCGATTATTCCATTTTGCATCGTTTGCAGGAAGCCAGAAGAGTGGGAGCTTTTGTGCTCTTTTCAGTCTGGCCATTCCGTAAGGTGGAAGCCACCACAGAGAACGTGTGTGTACAGGCCATTGCTGTTTTTGCCCATTTCCAGGGTGGAACCAGCAGAAGGCCCTGGTCAGATGAGTGAAGCCGCTGTGGTGGTGCAGAGGGAAAGAGCCAGTCCTATAAGTATGAGGGTTCAAGGCCGTGAAAGGTTTTGCATGCGATAGGCAATGCCTTGAACTGAGCCTGGTAAATCAGTTATTTATTCGCCCCACAGGTAATGAGCAAAAACAAATGCATTTCCTCTGACCACATAGAAGCCTTTTAAGAATAACTGAAACATCAAGGAATTCTGCAAATGATGCAAAACCGAATAATTCAAAAAGGCTTTTTACTCAGATAGGAGGGAAGTATTGTAGGGAGGGGGGGTCTCAGTCTCAGATGCTTCGCTAATGAATTAGGGACCATAGACTTCACCTGGCCTTGCATATTATCTGTTACTTTGAATATGTACTCCTATATACTACTCGTGGTTCATGTTATCTAATGTCAGTCCTAGAACTGATTATGTTCTGTTTCAGCAATTCTTCAACTCTGTATTGAATCCTTGCTCATGCTACGTTTTTGTAAAAGCCTATGACGTTGTATATGGAAATGTCCTTAACACTGTATGGAAATTAGATATGGGCACGAACCAGAAAAAAACTGAACCATGTGGTTCGTGGTTCGTCAAATTTCATGAACCATGAACTTTCATGAACCTGCCCATGGTTCGCGAACCAGTTCATTTGGTTTGTGAAAACGTCACATCCAGGTCAGAAAAACCAACACTTCCGTGTCAGCAGAAAGTCAATTCCAGGGCAGCAAAAGGTCATTTCCAGGTCAGCAGAAGGTCTGCAGGAAGTCCATCCCCTGTTGCCTAGGAAACTGATTGGCACTAGGCTGTCTGCAGTGATGAACCAAAAAATGAACCAAATGAACCAGCCTAAAGTTCATGGCAGTTCGTCAGAAATGAGATCTGATGAACAGCTGGTTCGTGAACCAGCCTGGTTCGTGCTTAATTTTGGTTCGTATTTTGGTTCGTGCCCATCTCTAATGGAACTGTCCTTGATATTGTATGGAAATGTCCTTGATACTAATTGTACTAATCTCACACTATGTAATCCGCCTTGAGTCTCAGTGAGCAAGGCGGACTATAAATGACATAAATGAATGGATGGATGGATGGATGAATTTAACTGCATTGACACTGGGGTAATTAGATGGAAGCACCAGAATATCAACCCTCTTCCCTTTTTTTGCACAATTTGTGCATTTTGCGTGGCTAGTTCAAAGGACAGCCCTTGACAAGCACCCCTTCCCAAGTTATTATCCCTCCATGCAATTGCCTGGGTCTCCTGTCTCTGATGCAGGACGCCTCACTTGCTTCTACATGTGGTTTTTGAGCCAGAGAACAATGTTCTAATAATCAGCCACTAGATGGCAATGTGAATTAAAGGAAAAGCCAATACAGAAGAACACCAGTTACATACATGACAATTATAGGTATAGTTGCCGAAATTATGGAATGACCTTTCACTTCTCTTGTCGTTCTGTTTGCCAGCATTCTGTTGCTGACATAACTGAGATGCACTATCAACCAGAGACGTGCATATGACACTGGGAATGGGTTTCAAAAGCCAATGCCTCACTAGAGCAAGTTGTAGCAGAATTCTCTGTCCATGGTTAACGAATGTCTTAAGAAAAACTGGATTAATCCACTGAAATTTCGCTCACGCCCTTGGTGTGTCTCATAATCCGATGGTTTGGCATTTACAGTGATTGGTCTGTAATCTCAAGCCAAGAATGATAGAATCTCTGGCCTGTTATCTAAAATCCAGCAAGGCACAATCTCTTCTCTCTCTCTTTTATGGATGCAAGCGAAATTACTGAAGTGTTTGCAGAGTTCAGAGGCACCGTTGTTTTGGAACTGGAGTAGGGCCCTGCAGGATTGTACAAGCTCTGTAAACACACAACAAACCATTTCCTCTTTGGATGTGCTTGTTTCACAGGAAACTGGATCCCGTTGCTGTTCCCTAAGAATTTGCAAGGGCCTGCTTAATAATTGAATTCAGGAAGTTCTAAACAAAATGTTCTGATGTAAAAGACAAGCCACTCTTCCATTCTCTCCCTACCAGAGAAGACAGGCACTATAAGGTCCCCACTCAGTTTGGTTGATCCCCGTCACTGAGCCATGACTCGGGTGGTTATTCTTGCTCAGCTTAACCTACCTCACAAGGTTGTTGTGAATATAAACTTGTATGTTGCCCTAAGCTCTGTGGAGGAATAATAATAATAACTGTGCTTCTTCAGACTCAAATTTGAAGAAGGGAGCCTTGACTCTTGAATGTTTACACTCTGAAAATCTTGCTGATTTTCATGCCACGGGACAATACAGCTTGGGAGCTTGGGTTGAGGGGAATGGCTCACTCAAGGCCACCTGCTGAGCTCATGGCAGTAGTGGGATTCAAACCAGCAGAGTGCTGACTTGCAACCCAACCACTTAACCACTATGCTACAGCAGCTCTCCAAGAGCAGGATAAAAATGTGGTAGACAGGGCCGGTGCCAGAGTTTCTGGCGCCTGAGACCGGGGGCAGCTTCAGGGCTGTTGCCACCCCCACACACATGCATGCGCACTCAGACTGCGTGATGATGTCACTGCATGTGACATCTTCACGCAGCATGCGCTGCGAGCCAGCCCCATTGGTGCGGCAGGCAGCTGGGATGGCATGTGGGTGGCTTCCCAGCCCTCCTGCTCAGTTGCCCCATGCCACCCCAGCTGCCTGCCACACCTGGCCTGCAGCTATGTGCAGCATGGGGCAACTGAGCAGCAGCAGCACGGGGCAACTGAGTGGGAGGGCTGGAAGGCTGCCCACTCAGATTGCCCCATGCTGCCACCACCAGCACATGCTCCCAGCCAGGCGCAGCAGCTGCAGACCAGGCCTGGAGATGGCCAGGGCAGCGTGTGGGCGGCTTCCTAGCCCTCCCGCGCTGCTGCCACCAGCTCTGCAGCGCGCAGCCCCACCCCTAGCACCTCCTCTGGTTCCTCAGCGCTCAAGGCGGCTGCCAGACCCGCCTCCATGGACGTGCCAGCCCTGGTGGTAGATAAATAGATGAATGGATGTAGATGAGTAGAGTGTGAAAAGATTAGAAACTCTCTTTGTTTAAATGGAAGAGTCTCCAAATTTAACCACAACTGTGGAGGTGCTGCTGGCCTCACGTAACTTGTTCAGCTCTCCTGGATCCAATAATCCACGTCACCCTCCTGGCACTCCACAAATTATGCAAAACTGGAATTATTCAGGAGGGTTTTTTTCACATAGGTAGTTAAGGGCTGTATTGTAAGAACATGTTCCAGAAAAAGGCTTTGGTAAAGGTCTAGGAACTGTGGACTGTAGTACATATTCAAACAAGAGCCACTGTTTTACAGTTACATTTTCCAGAAACCTGAAATGTCAGATAATAACAATAGTAATAATAATAGTAACGACAACATTCAATTTATATACTGCCCTTCAGGATGACTTAACACCCACTCAGAGCAGTTTACAAAGTATGTTATTATTATCCCCACAACAACAATCACCCTGTGAGGTGGGTGGGGCTGAGAGAGCCCTGAGAGAGCTGTGACTAGCCCAAGGTCACCCAGCTGGCTTCAAGCGGAGGAGTGGGGAATGAAACCTGGTTCTCCAGATTGGAGTCCTGCCACTCTTAACCGCTACACCAAACTGGCTCTCTGGATCCCTGAATCCAGGGATCCCTGGATCCCTCCAAACTAGTTCCCTGAATCTTTCCTCAGATGCAGTAACCCCAACTGAACACATGTGTGAATGTTCTGTGGTCAGGTACAAAGAAATGTTCCATTCCTAGGTAGAGCTGCCAACTTCATGTTTGGAAATTCCTGGAGATTTGGAGGCGGATCCTGGACAGAGTTTGCAAGTGAGCTCAGCATGGCCGGGAAGTGATGCCATAAAGGCTGACCACCAAAGCTGCCATTTTCTCCAGGGGAATGGATCTCGGTAGTCTGAAAACTGGTTGTAATTCCAGAAGATCTCTAGGCCACGCCTGGAGGTTTGCAACCCTATTCCTCCATCAGGTCATGAAACTACAAATAACCAGGTTGTCCATTCCTCAAGCAGGATTTTTTTGCTTCTTTTATTTGTTTTCCTTTTCATCTTGCCTTCAAAGAAGTACCCAACACTCTAGTGAATAAAACAAAGCCATAAAAATGAGCTGGTATTTACTGTGGGTGGGGAATTAAACACACTGGTGATTTGATAATAATCGTTCCCGAAATCTCTCCAGAAGAGTAACCGAACCCGATGCTGAGGGGTCTTTCTTCTCCTGAAGGAATCAACCAAATGGCCTGTTATAATCCGGGGGTTTAGGTTTCGCAGGCAGGTTCCCACGAGTGGCGATTACACATTTTGTCTTTATGAGCCTAAACGAAAACGGGCAAAAACAAATGCTTTTGGTATCATACCCATGTAATTAAATGGGCAACCTTTTCCGCTCTTACTTCTCCATATTTGAGGTGAGATGGTGTATTTTGAAGCAGAGAACAGACACATGGTTGGTGGTGCATTGCCACTTGGCCCAAAAAAGACCAGCCAGGCCTGCTCTTGTGTTTTCGGTAGATCTTATATCTTGATCTGCAGAAAGCAGTTGGGGACGTTTTTCACAGCTTGAAAAGAAACGTTACCTCCTTTCCAAATGTCTGCAGGTCGGGCCGCTGTTAGAGATACAAGGGCAGGAGCTGGCTAAAAATGGGCAGAAAAAACAGGTTTTTCCTTCAGCACATTTCTTTATTAGAAAATGCTGAATTCCTGTTATCACACAGACTACACACAGGAGGACATTAAACACACAACATCAACACTGGCAACCTGCAGAAACCCAATAGTTCTCCGAGGATCTAAAATCAGATTCTGCAGGCTTGAACCTAGCATGTTAGTTCTTAGAAACAACAGGGGGGGATGCTCACGGCTCATGCGAATTAAGCTAGAAGCAAGAACCGGTGGAACGTTGCCCGGAAGCCTCCCTTTGTCTCCTGCTCTGAAAGGCATCGGCACCACCCTAAAAACCATCTGCATACAATTTCGTGGGAAAGCGCCAAGTCCTTTATTTATTTAAGGCTGCGTTACAGTCGTCCGAAATAATTGTGACATCTGCTATTTATCTAAAAAAATAAGGTAGTTACAGCCTAATTAATTGGCAAGGCTGGGCCGATGTATCCAGCTGTCCTTTTATTCTTTTATAGCTGAAGAAAGCACTTCCCAAGCCTTCGGAGTATGCAAAGCTTGGCGGTAAAGGGACCGAAGTAGCAAAATATTGACAGCCACTCCCAACCACTGTGCCTGTTCACTGATGCCTCTTGGTTTACAAGTATGCAGACTGAGCTTATTAAATGTGTGGATGAGAGGAAATAGGGACTGAAAAGGAGGAGGGAGAAGCTGGGAAAAGAGCAAAGCTGGGGAGATGGAGAAATGAGGTGGCCAAGCCCCTTTCTTCTTCTGGCAGTTCCACCCCCCCAGTCTAAGGGCCATATCTGGGGCCGTTGTCACACAGCCATAAATTTAGTACCAAACTAGCGCCATCTCCCGCTGAATGCTCACCTTATTCCGGCTCTCTTGCGATTTCGCCATTCTCCCCAATTCACGCTTTGTGACTCTTTATGTCGTCTTTAATCCACTTCCATGTGAATGCCCTGGATCGACTATGAATGCTTTGCAACACCAAAACGATCACTCTCCCTGATCATCTGTCTCACCTAACACTGATTCTCCTGCCCTACACTCGTAGGGCCCCAGCGCGACCCACAATTAAGCCTCAAAGTATTTTTTTTTAAAGTCAGCCTTATAGCGCTATAGCACTATTCTACCATGGGCGGGAAACATGTGGTACCTATCACGGTTGGCTTTTGGGTTGGCCTAGCACAACATTGGTATAATAGAAGAGTGATATAGCGCAAATATGCGAAAAATTTTTTTTAAAAAAAGGGGTGGGATTTTTAGGGCCCCATTTCTGGAGGCACTTTGACTGACCGTTGAATTGCGCTTTTCCCTTTTAATGTGCAAGCAGTCGTCAAAAGATGGGAGAATCTCTTCTAATAACAATAACAGAAGAAACGATTTCTAGTGCAAAACTGACGAAATAAGGGCCCGTGTGACGACGGCCTGTGTCTCCACGCTTTTGCAGTTTAGGACACATACGGCTGCCTAATATCTCATCAGATCTCAGAAATGAAGCAAGGTCAGTAATTGGATGAGAGACCTCCAAGGAAGACCAGGGTTGCAGAGGCAGGCAATGGCGAACCACTTCTGTTAGTCTCTTGCCATGACAACCTCACGAGGGGTCGCCATAAGTCAGCTATGACTTGATGGCCCTGTCCACCACCATACAGTATCAGACCACTGGTTCATCAAGGTCAGATGAACCACGGGCAACGGGGTGTTAGGCAGAGGTCTTTCACATAACATACTGCCCAGTTCTTTTAAACTGACGTTGTTGTGGATTGAACCTGCAGCCTTCTGCACGCCAAGCAGATGCTCTTCCGCTGAGCCACAGCATGCAGCCTTCAAAAGTGTATGGAGACCAGATGTGGACCACTCATCTTATCATCATGGCTCTTGAGGGTCCTCAGGTTGTTGAACTATTTTTCTAGGAACGTCTGTCCACCAGCCACGGTTGCATTCCGGTGGGCAGATGCTCCCAGCTCTTAAATTTCCTGAAGTTTGGATGAAAAGCCTTTGCAGGCTAGGTGGGGTACCTCAACTGTAATTCACCCACCTAAACTCTAATTCACCCACTAGTAGGGTTGCCAGCCTCCAGGTGGTAGCTGGAGATCTCCTGGAATTACAACTGATCTCCAGGCAGCAGAGACTAGCTCCCCTGGAGAAAATGGCTGCTCTGAAAGGTGAACTCTATGGCATTATACCGAGGGTTGCCAGGCCCCCTCAATCTCCCGGCGGGGGGACAAGGGCCTGGCACTTACCTTTTGGGAGAGGGGGGTGCGCGCACGCAGAGCGTGCGTGTGTGCACCCCCACAGGCACGATGACGTCACTTCAGGGTGACATCATCACATGGCCGGGTGCTGCAGAATGCGCCTGAAACGGGCCATTCTGCCGCGGATCGGGCCCAGTTTTGAGGCGCTGTGGAGCGCAGGAGTGTTCCTGCACTCCACAGTGCCTCAAAATGTGCCCGATCCGCAGCAGAATGGGCCCATTTGGGGTGCTGCGGAGTGTTCCTGTGCTCCACAGCTGCTGAAAACAGGCCTAATTTGCCATAGATTGGGCCCGTTTTGAGCACTGCGGAGCGCAGGAGCGCTCCTGCGCTCTGCAGAGGCCCCGGTCCAGGCCAAAGCGGGCCCGATCCCAGTGGCTGTGGTGCACGGGAGCACGCCGCATGGGAGTGCGCAAGGAAGGTGCGCGCCCCCCTCCTGCTGCTCAGGTAAGTGGGGGCAGGGAGTGAGGAGCGGGGGTGGGAGATCCCCCGCCCCCACCGGGGGTCTGGGATCCCTAATTATACCCCACTGAAGCCCCTCCCCTCCGCAAACCCTGCCCTCTCCAGGCTCCACCCCCCAAATCTCCAGGAACTTCCCAACCTGGACCTGGCAACCATACCTACTAGGCAGGCAAAAATCCAACAGGTCTGTGAATTCTTTTCTACTTGATGGGAAAAGTTTGACTCATTTCCTGGGCCTGTCTAAAGGTAGAAGAGTGCTGCCAGAAAAGGAATGGAGCAATCCTAGAGACTTTGAAGGTGACTTTTGAGCTTGGTCTTTTATCTGGGTTGTGTGAACACTGCATAATAATGAAGGTTCAGACATGGAAGCCCCTCCCTTGATTTTTCCTCACGACGACTCAACCCACAGTCTGAACATGATGTCTGAACATTATATCATTTTCAAAATTTATACCCTGCCTTTCTGCCCTCATCAGGACCACCAAGGCAGTGAACAAATTAAAACATATATCATAAAATCACATTTTAAAAACCATCAAGACCAACATCATTAAAACAATTAAGACCAGAGCTAAAATACATACAAAAAGGTAAAAACGACAATTAAACGATTGGGCAGGAAGGAGGGACCACTGAGGAAACACCAAATGGCACAAAAAAGTTTGGTGGAAGACGGTTACAGAAGGGGACAGGAGAGTCTTCCTTTGGAAAGAGTTCCAGAATTTTGGGGCCATGTCCAAGGAGGCTCTCTCCTGAGTTGGGAGGTGGGGACAGCCAAAGCAGGGCCTTCCAAGATGTCAGTTGTGGTTGGTTAGGTTCATATAGGCAGATATTCTGTCTGGTATAGTTTGTACGGAGATAGATCACTTAAATGCACACTGTTACTTGATGCTGCTGTGAGCAAGCATGTGTGCGCTAGCCCCATGCTTTCGGGTTTCAGCGACACAGGGCTCATTTCATAGAAAAAGAGCTGGAGGAACTCATTAGCATAACTCATTAGCATAACCATTAGCATATGCCATGCCCCTTGACATCACTGGAAGTGTGTCATTGGCATAACTGATTTGCATATGCCACACCTCCTGACACCCCCTATCCTGGCTGTTTTGGACCCAATCCTGGCCATTCAGGGCTGAAATTGGGCCCAAAATGGCAAAAGGGGGCTGAAAATGGCTGAAAAGGAGCTCAAAATGGTCAGTATCAGGCTGCTGCTGAGTGGGAGAGTGATCCACCACCTGTCAGAGGCCCGATCCGGGCCGTTTCGGCCCCAATCCAGGCTGAAACAGACCCCAAAAGGCCGAGAGTCAGGTGGGTGGGGCCACCTGACATGTGACCTCTACGGGGAACTGCTGGAACTGCGTTCCTGCACATTTCCCCTCGAAATGAGCCCTGCAGCTACATGATACAATGAGTTTTTTGGAACTGGCTGGCAGAAGCCATGGGTTGGTGGTGGAGAGTACACTTGGCATGCAAAAGGTCCCCGGCACAGTCCGTGGCATCCCCTATGAACAGGCTGTCTGGTTAGCAAGACTGAGAGATTGAGAACAGACAGCACTGGGCAATATGCACCAATCAGTGCCGGTTCCAGGTTCTATCCTGGCAAGATGACTCTGGTGCCCTCTTCTTCCCCTGGCACTTGTGTGTACCCAGACATAACCCTTTCCTCCTTGGCATTGCTTGGAGATGGGCATCAACGCCTGCTGAGCAATGCAGATTCAGCCACCGTCTAAAGTTGCGGGAACAGGGGCTAGTAAAACAGCTGGCGACCTTAACGGGAAATGCATTCATCCCATGGGTCAAATATGGAAGTTGTTTCTCTTCCCTTGGCAAGGGATAATTCACTCACTGGCCACATTAAGAATGTTTACACCTGGATTTTCTCTCCGTTTCTTTCTCTGCTTCACACCATCAAGCTAGATTCATAGATAAGTTGGCATATCAATTTGGAGGCGTAGATTCCAAGACGAAACGAGTTTTTCATAGTAATTATTGAGATTGGTTTTCTGCCACTCTATTTTTCTCCTGAACAATGAGTTCACACGAAACTCCGGAGACGTCTCCCCTGTGCTCAGGGTCATAAATCATTCTTCCTTTGCAAAGCCCCCTTCTTTCTTCCGCGTAGGCCAATTTCATCATAAACCCAACTTTAAAAAACATTATAGTTCTTCAGAGTGAAAAGCTTTCTTTTCCTTCTGTTAACAAAGGCTTGATCCAGCCACATGCTGGTGGTGGTGGTGGGGAAATGGCATAGACTGAAATTTGGATGGTTGACTGCTAATTGTGGCCTATATTAGAACTCCAAAGACTTATTTTATGGGGTAGGGTGACTTTTTAAATTTTATTGATTTACCTGCTTCATTTATATCCTGCCTTTCTCCCCAAAGGCAGGCCCGTTGCCAGGTTTTCTGGCACCTGAGGCCGGGGGCAGCTTCAGCACTGTTGCTGCGCCCACGCATGCACCTGGACTCTGTGATGACGTCACGCAGCAGGCAGCTGGGACAGCGTGTGTGCGTCCTCTCAGCCGTCCCGCTCAGTTGCTCCACGTGCCGCCCTGGCCGCCTGCTGCGCCTGGCCTGCAGCTGCTGTGCCCGGCCAGGAGCGTGTGCTGGCGGTGGCAGTGGTGGCACCACAGGGCAGCTGAACGGGAGGGCTGGGAGGCTGCAACAGCTGCGGGCCAGGTGCGGCAGGCGGCCAGGGCAGCACACGGGTGGCTTCCCAGCCCTCCAGTGCTGCTGCCACCAGCTCCGTGGCACGCGCCCCCACCCCTGGCGCTCCCTCCAGCGCCTCAGCGCCCGAGGTGGCTGCCAGTCTTGCCTCTATGGACGCACTGCCCCTGCCCAAAGGGGACCCGCCGTGGCTTATATCCTTTTCCTCTCCTCCATTTTGTCTTCACAACAACCCCATAGGGTAGGGTAGGCAGAGGGTGGATGGCCCAAGGTCATTCAGCAAGCTTCCATGACCAAGAAGGGATTTGAACCTGGGTCTCCCACGCACTAACCACTACACCACACTGGTTCTCTCCTTTAGAAGGAGGATGATACACTCACATGTTACATTAGTCACATTGATCCTGGTGTTTACACACGTCTGAACCAAGCTCGCTTGTTGATGTTTCCTGTATTCTTCACAGCTGCTGCTGGTTCCATGTCAGCACTGGCTGAGGTAAACTCAAGATCTCCTGTCCTCGGATCCCATCAGCCACTGGGGTCAGACTATGGATGTCAGGTTATGGCAGATAGATCCCTGGATCACTTCAGCATGACACATGTCCTTAGCTAAATGCTCTTTATTCAGGAATTCAATCTTGTACATATACACAGGTCCATAGGAGTACATGAAGTAAAATTCAGATGAGCCTGGCAACTTCTCATTGAAAGGAATAAAGCTTCAGGCTACTACAGGACGATATAATCAACCAACCTCCTCCCCCCTAGATCACAAGTACAGAATTAGTCTGGGAAGCATTTCTGAAGTTCACACACTAGACAGACAAGATACCGAGTAATGCAACACTTCAGACACTCAAGGTCAGTCTAAACAATATCAATAGAAAAGATTGTTCGCAGCTGCCGGCTATTCTGTGAGACTGAGGGCCAAGCTACAAGTGACGAATGACACTTGAACGGCAAGTGGATTGAGTGGAGCGCAAGTGAACAGGGAGAAATACACTTGCCATTCAAGTGTCATTCGTCACTTGTAGCTTCGCCCTGAGGAAATGAAAGTGGTTACTGCAAGTTAAGGAACTGAGGGCCAAGCTACAAGTGACGAATGACACTTGAACAGCAAGTGTCTTTCTCCCTGTTAACTTGCCCTCCGCTCAATCCACTTGCTGTTCAAGTGTCATTCCTCACTCGTAGCTTGGCCCATACTTATCAGTTACGACCTAAGACCACGTACAGCACCAAGCCAACTCTGGACCATACACACTTAATATTGGCATGGACGAATGGGCACATTCAAACATGACAACTGGGGTCTCAGGTCTACTTTGTAGTTTATACCAGAAAACCAGTCTGGTGTAGTGGTTAGACTTGGATCACAGAGACCTGAGTTCAAATCCTCACCCTGCCATGAAACCCACTGGGTGACTCTTGGCTGGTCACTGGCTCTCAGCCTAATCGACTCGACAGGGTGGTTGTGAGGATAAAGCGGGCAGGGGATTCTATCTACAGAGCTTTGAGCTCCTTGGAGGAAGTTTGGGGATAAAAACGATCAAAGAATCTCTCTCTTGTTTCCCATCCTAACCCACCCCCTCCTGGGGTGTCTTGACCAGAACCTGGTCTCACCAAGGTTCTGAGTCCATAATTTCACTCCCCTGGGATCCAGAGGAGTTAGCTGTGTTAGTCTGTAGAAGCAAAATAGTAAAGAGTCAAACACACC